>NC_054068.1:10991810-11294310 GCF_017639655.2 Falco naumanni
GGTTGGTGAATCTAAGAGAGCACATGCAGTATAAAAAAAATACTTCAAGCATGTACTTCATGCCAAGCTAACCTCTCATGAATAGCTGCAGGAGTGTGCTGGCACATGGACTACTGAATAATCCAACCCCTGGGTTAAGGCACACACCACCTGGTCGGTCAACCTGGGTTACCAGATGTTGACAGTACAGCTATGGGGCTTTTGTGGAAGGGGTGCCCCTGCCACTTGGGAAATGTAAGGAATACACGATCAATGTAATGAATATGTATGAAATAAAAGGAATTCATAAATACAGGAACCTTTCCCCACTTCTCCCTCTGAAATAGGATGTTTAGTTCTCAATCATAATTGCTTTGATTTGACTACGAAGAACTACTTTTGAGCTGAACTGTGGGACTGATTACAGATAGAAGACTTGGGATCTGCCCTTAGGGTAAGACTGATGGAATAGTAACCACTGATTACTGTCTAGGCACAAGCCTGCAACTTCACTTATGGGAAAACACCAAATAATAAAAATGAACATACCAACTCCAACAGCACTGAACTGCTGTCCCACCAGTGGGCTTGGACTGAACTGACTGTATGCAGGCATTCTGCCAAAAGGACCATAGGACCCCACAGACTGGAATGAAGATGTAGTTGAAGATCCTAGTGAAGACTAAAGACAAAAAACAAAAAGCAGGAAATAGTTCTGCAAGGTAAGATGTGCAGAAACTCTAGAACCATTCATTAAATTTACCTTACCACCACCACTGTGGCCAATACATATAGAAGACCTAAACATTCATAAAGTTGCATTTTTTAATATCAAGAATTTAACTGCTTTAACACAGAAGCAAAGAAAACACAAGAAAAATAAATCACACACATTATTCTGCATGAAAACCCAAACCAGCCAAGAGTTAGCAGAAAACATTTTCACAAGTACTTATACAGTTTAGAGAGCACTTCTACCCTTTCCAATATCACTAACTTGTGAAAACAGTACCATAAAACTTTGCACTCTTTTCCCTACAACCTCAGATACTGGACTCTTCTGTCAAACGGATGTGTAAGCTTCTGTTGGCAACTTGAAAAATGTCCTCTCTTTTCCCCTAAGTTTCAAAAGCCACACAAAGAATGAAAGGCCCAAACATACTGGAGGAGGGTGGGGTTACTATTACTGGGGTTAGCAATTTCACAGATCACAGCTGCCTCTTACAAAAGGAGCTGCACCGAATTTAGCAAAAGACTTTAAGAAGATTGCAAAGGTAATTTGTAAGGAAATATCAAGAATTTTATATTATGGAATTATCAAGTTCCATTTGAACCATCATCCATCTTGCTCTCAGGGATGATTTTAAGACATCCCACAAGCACAATCAACAAGCCAACAAATTTTAAAGATCCAAAGTAACTCTCTCTCAGTCCATTTACTATGAAGTAACAGATTAATTCACCCTCAAGGCTTCAAGCTGCAAGCTTCTCTCCCTTCAGCAACCAAGTATTCCCTTTGTAAATAGCTGCCCTTTAGTATTAAGCCTATATAGCTAGATAAAACACTTTAATCACTAATGATCTGAAGAAATTTCAGTATCTACTTCATTTGACTTATACCAAGTCTCATCTTTCCAGTAAGTCTTGCATACGTGCCCTCCTAAGCCAAGTAGCTTCAAAAAAAGGCATCAACGCCTACCAAAAGTCCTTAGCTGTTTCTGAAAAACTGTCTGCTTTGGCATCCGGCACATTATGCTAGAGTTACATTTCAACCTTGAATTGCACAATTAAAGACACAATTCAAAAGAAGAAAATCTTTCCAGAGTTCTTAACCTTGGGTTGTGATCTTTACAGCAATAAACATTTTAATTTTTAAACACTCACGTAGAGGGTACTTAAAGCTACCAGGTTTTAGCTTCAGCAACATCTAAAAATATTTTTTGGCTTACCTGAACAATAGCAGGATCCTGTGGCAAAGAACACTGAGGCTTTGGTGGCTCACAGACAGTTAGGTCTTTAATGTCACTGCCACGGAATATAATATACTCAAAGACTTCATCACGAGGTGGTATAGGTCTATCAGTTGGTCTATCTTCTGTGCCAAAGGAGCGAACTGCAAAATCGAGGAGAGAGAAGAAAATAAGAGCATCCTCCATTCACCAAAAAAGTTTTCAATTATACTGCAGAGATCAACAGCTTTAGAAAGAGTAATATTCTGTTGAGCAAAAAAGCTTATTAAATAGACAGCATACTCTTTGCCATTATCAACTGGTCAGACATAAGTAATTTGATCTTAAAAATTTCTGTTAAAAATCAAGCACAGACACCTCTTCTATTCCTTACTGAGACATCATTTATGCTGTCACTCACACATTGAGTATTTTGACCGTTTCGTGAGGATAAGGGGCAGCAGCAAAGCAGTTTTTGCTACGTTCACACTTTCTGGATATTATAGCAGCAGCAACACCAACAAAGGCTGGTATGTCAGCTCTGTGACTCAAGGACTAGATGAGTTTACATACTTCATATTCTGCACTTGTAAATTAGAAAAAAAATGTGCTACTACTACTAGAAACTAGACTATTAAAAATTACCAAAACCAAAGCATTTCTCAATAGATTCAAGATCTGAATCAAGTTTTACATAAAAATTAGAAATTCTGTGGTATGTACATACAACTTTTACTAAGCAAAATGCATTCTTGCTGGTGTAAGGTTCCTATGATCTCTGTCAAGTTAAACTCACTGGGGCACAACTGTCTTCCTCAGCAGGTCTGCATAGTGTGCAACATATCAAGACATTAAATTTATTTTTATGTACTGAACTGCAACAGCTTTCAGATTGTGTAGCGATGAAGCTTACCATGCTTTTCCCTTTGCACTACATATAATCACTACCACTGTACACAGATAGCATCACTTGCACTACCCTTTCCAAGGCTTCTCACCCTGAGACTGCCAACCCTAGGTGAACATAAAGTGAAACAAACAAGTGCATCTGATTAAGAGCTATGTCTCCAACAGCTGGAGTTTTGTAAGCAAAATTTAAACCATTAATTGAAACTAGAGTAGGGGGCAGGGGGAGAATCATGACAGTCACATTCTACTGAAAAACAACTTGCTGCAGCTTTAGCAATCCCTCCTGATTGTCTTTGTTCTAGCCTTTTAAAAGAGGTTTTTTGTTTGCTTTGTAAGGTACTACAGTTTATGCTGAGAAAACATCTGTATTTTGTTTTAATTTACCAGAATTAGTTTTCCCTCCATTTTCAGATGCATCAACAATTTGGAGACATCATTAGGCACTTATTTGCAGCCATAAAACCATTAGTCAAGAAAAGCAGAGTTTCCTGTAGAGGTGTACAAAGTGATACAGAGTCATTTCTCAGGCTGCACCAACCATCTTCCATCACTGCTGCTTCTTCTAATACTGCATAAACAGAGCTTATCAGTCAAGTATTACAAATATTTTTGAGAAGCATAATTCAGGGGTAAAGAGATCAACTCCACACTACAATGAAAAATAACATTAAGTGGTTACAATTATCTTGTTCATACTTACATCATCTACTGAGCTGAATTTAATCAACTTTTCTATTTCTGTTCATCTGAAAGTCTGCTCTGAATGGTACTATAAAATGTAAGCGCTGTAAAAAGGCATATACTGTTAAGTGAATTTCAATCTTTGTAAGATAAATGTCTTTTCTTTCTCTACAGAAAAAGATAATCTGAAGCTGAAGAATTTGCAGAAATTAACTCTAAGTAATACACAATAGCTTAACAACATTGTCAACTGGTCATATGCATTACCTTAGTTCATTCTGTTGTTTTCTATTCATCGGGCTTTTCTATCTCACTGACTTGACCGAGAGAGAATCCACCCTCACTTTCTGGCCATCCTATACTCTACTGGATAACTAATAAATTAACTTGGCTCTTCATTCCATCATTTGACCTACTGTCTTGGTAAGTAAAACTGAAGTTGATTTTGCATTGGTTCTTTCTGTCCCACGCTGAAATGGTTGCTCCAGTAGCCATTTTGTCTATGAAGGTGCACAATAATGGCCAGAGCACAGTCAGTAAGTTACTGAAGTATTTTACTTTCTAGCGGAAGTGAAGGAACCAAGCAGCAGGAACACCACGAAAAAGGGTAGTAAGCTAGAGAATCACATCCCACCTTTACACAGAAATTAAAGTAAGATGAACTATGGAAGAAATCTGCTTTGAAAGTACTTCTAAGTCAGCACTACGCTGCATGGATAAGTATTTTACTATTAATACCAGCATCACATGACACATATAGCAATATTAAACTCCTGGCAATTACCTTTCCCTGTTCTAAATCAATTGAAGAGAAAAGCGAACAACCTTACTTTCATCTAATGACACCTTAAAAGAGGTAAAGGTATTTTACTGTATGTCAAAAAGAATTTATCTTTCTCCCCATCATAAAGTTATGAAAACAGCAAAATAAAACATTTTCAATAGCAAAAAATTAATCTTTCAGAGATTCAGTTGTCTGTGTAACCAGACCAAGACACTAATAAGGTCTTCAATAGTTTTGCAACAAAACACATAAAGAACCGCTACTAAGAGTTTGGGGTTTTTTTCCCCTACCTCTCCCCTGCCCCAAACCAAACTGGTTTTAGTTTCTGCAAAATATAAAGACAATTTTGTCCAAAGAAGACAAGCTCTGCTGGGGAGGGATAAGCAAACTTGCTCTGACTGGGAGTTCAACCTTCCCCTCTCACCCCGCAACACAACAAAAACAACCATTCCCAAATCTCATTTCCTTCGAAAGCAAGGAACCAGAACTGCATGTGCAGTAATCTAAGAAAGCAGTTCAGGATAAGGGCTACTGAATGTTTTCGCAGTATCTATCCCAACTAGGTTCTTCAGATAGCAGTACAACATAAAGAGTTGAATGTTACTTTTAATATTTCTCAAAGGGATAAATAGCTATCTTTCCAGTTTCTTCTGTCCTAGCCTGGATTAGGATATTACATAATCTGAGCTCACTCAAGACTAATGTAAAAGGTGGCCAGTGCAACAAGATTTCAAAAGAAATAGCTTTTACCATAGCTTTGCATAATCAGAAATACTAAGTTGCCAGAGTATCAAAACCACAAGGTATGGAAGTGGCAGCAGTCGTAGAGCTCTATCAAGCGCTCTCTCTTGGGGTACTTCCCCAGACTACACCCCTCCTTCAGAACAAGGTGCAGTGGTTCATATATAGCAAAATACTGAAGAGTGAGAGGAAATGAAAATAAGCACGTGGAGGATAAGGTAATCTTACAGCACTTACCAGGACTATGCTAAGTCCATTTAATCTTACTTTGGTCAATTTAAGTTTTTTTGTGGGTTTTGGTTGGTTGGTTTGGGTTTTGTTGTTGGGGTGGGGTTTTTTTTTGTTTGTTTATTTTTAATGAGTTAAACTGTCTTAGGGTCTTGCCCACTAAAGGCAACCATCACATGTTAAAAGCAAACTTATTTCTTGTCAGCATAAATACACACAATTAAGTACCTAGCTAGAAAGAAACCAACACTGTTGAGTCTAACAGGATTCATGCATGTGACTTTATGCCCAAGTAGTTCCACCAATTTCATATCAAAGCGCTGCAAATATTTTTGTACAGATTTTGACTGACTTCATTCAATGTTACTACTACACTATATTTCAATGTATATTACTGTATTATACTACTATAGCATCCCAGGAAAACATCACAGCTTTCTCTATCAATTAACAGAAATGACTACCCATTGATTAACTCAGAAAAATACTGTGTTAATCAGAAGCAAACCTATATATTCTACTAGCAAAAGAGGACTGTTCCCACATAACGTGAATCACTGGCAAATAGGTGGTTCAGTCTCTGTATGCAGCACTGACACAATCTTATCAGCCTGACTTCATACATAGCATACACACAGAGAAATCAGTCTCCCCCCATGCTTAAGGCACCCAATGAGAAGCATGACAACTATGAGACCACTTCAGCTCCCACCTCTCTGCAATACACCACAACCTTTTCCCTCTAAACATGCTCAGATGCCTGCACACCACAGTACAGGGAAAGTATTAATGTGAAGGAACCAGTTTGTGGCAGGCTCGTACCTTCTGAACAATTAATTCAGTCTGCATTCCCTTATTTGCAGGGGTGGTAAGTTAACAGGCAGACAGATATGAGAGAAGTAGCCAGGAGTGCGCTTTGACAAGAGGAATTTTTCTGCTGTGACACACTATGCACAGGACTGGTTTGGCACACATGCCCTAAACCTCAATACATCAAGGAAGCATGTCACTTAACTAAAAAAACAATTTCATAAAAACTTGATACAGATTTAACACTTCCCTTCCCTGCTCCTACCCCTGAACTGTAAGAAATGCTTAAGTCTTCACCAGACTTTAACTTTCTTCTGTCTATGTCTCTGAGGCTTTCACTCAATTAATACTGCATAAAAGTCTAAAAGAAAGGGAAGTTTTCTTTTTCATGTGTCGTTAGGCTAGGGAAAGACTATCACAGATGGCTGAAAATGCCGCAAGTTTAACTACTATTCTGTTAACATACATTAATTGTAACGGTTCCAAATGCAACTCTCAGTGGTCCAACAGCTGATAAGTGAAAACTGATGCATGATACCAGAGAGACAGCATGTAATTTCCTTGTTTCTTATACTCAAAATCCTAAGGATTCCCTTTTGTTGGCAGGGAACAGCCTTTTCTGACCCAATGTGACTGTTCTTACACAGCTTAGCCAGATTAAAAATCTATCTCTTCAAATAGGTGCTTTGAAATAGGAAGACATTATGTATCACTAGCATGAAAGATCACATCTAGTTTTAATGCTGCAACACACAAGATCCACAATCTGTCACGATTATTCTGTAACTGCCCCAGGTAGGGCTTCAATCCGTTTACAGCAAGAAAATTTTACTCTTAACCATAGCTTGCTAACACTTTATTCTTAAATTGGTTGGAGTTATCGGTGTTTAAAAACCTAAGTATGAATTAGAAAGATGAACTGGAAAGACATGCCAAGTTAATTTAACTTGAAACTTGAGAATAAGAGTGGATGTTTTTTGGTTCTAAACAGCAGCTCTGAAAAGATGGCAATCCAAAGAAAAAATATGCGCCACTAACACATAAAACCTAAAATACTTGTATAGCTTGCTTAATATTTGGAATCTGACATAGATGGAAGTCTTCCTCTAATGTGCGTGACAGAGGCCACAACTTTTGCTAGTGGCAGGATCACAGCTTTGTAAATAAAATGCTGATTAGAGAATTGTAGGAGATTGAACCTCAGTAAGTCAAGACTACAATCAGCAGTACCCTGTCAGCAAAAACTTATTTCTGTCTAAAATTGCAGATTTAAGAGAAATGAAGGTATTCCACACGTACAACTTCACAAGATTGATTTCAGACTTCAGTTTGCCCACAGAAGTCCTATCATTATGCAAATCCGTAGTTATTCAAGAACAGATTCTACCTTTACGTTTGCACTTTATGAAACAAACAATTTCAGTGATTTTAGTTAGGAAATTAATAAGCCACCCTGCGCTCGAACCAGGTTAACAGTCACGTGGAGCCAGCTACATAGCAGATCAACTGGAAGCATGAAATCACCTTTTGGGGCCTTTTTTGTCTCTTTTTGGCAGAAAATTTGACATTTGTGCCAAAGATCCATGGTCTGGTTTGACTTCTGTACTCACCACAGGAATAAGAGATAACAATTAACTGGTCAACGTATTTACAGCTACTGACAGTTCAGAAGGAAGATCTGCTTTTTTCACGTATGGACCCAACCACAATTAACCACACTTGCCACCTCACATATATGCTACCATGTCACATTCATATGATGTAAGTCTTCATTTATTCAGAAACTTCAATACTCTAGAGTTCAGCATTTTGTTCACAAGCACAGTGAACTGTTTTGGTCTAATACAGTTGTTATCAGCTTCCAGATTGATCTCAAGATTTTTGGTTCCAGGTGGCCTAGAAATACTGGTTTATTCTCTTCTGAATCATGACACTATTACAAAACATGCATTCTTCAGCTAACTCAGCCAAGTTTTATTAAAGCAAATTTAATGGTTTACATTTACATTTCTGATGAGAGCTATGGGAAAAAAAAGTAGATTACATTTGTAACTGTAGTTTGATCTATCTTAAATATGTACACTTTGGCAGATATGCCATAACATGACTTAACCACACTTGAGAAGTCATGCAAAATTGGCTTGGTCAGCAGTAAACCTGTCTAATTTAGGGCAAGACTATCACAAGCTCCTCAAGGTCGATATTCTTGTAAGTGCTTTTGTACAAACCTTAACAATCACAACATGCTACTGGAATTTCTAAACATCTATTCACAGTGCTCACCTTCTTCTCATATAAACAAATACTATCTGCCATTTTTAAACAGATAATGCAATTCCAGAAACAGTAATTTAACCTAAAGGCAACCTCAGAAGTGGAAAACACATCTTGAAAGCTACATGCCCCATAAATGAACTATGCAAACCTGGGACCAAACCTACTATAAGGCATTTCAAAGCATGCATACAGGAGTTCATAAACAAAGCAACCTATTTCTTAAATAATAATTGGAAGGGGGTGTGGGGGTGGGGTGGTCTTAAAGTGACAATGCACAAGAACAACAATTACCACGAAGGCCAATGTGAGATGAAAGCAAAGAAACTGCTACGTGGTATCAACTCCACAGACTAATAAACAGCACCTATGTAAAATGTAACAGACTGTCGTTATGCTAGAAGGCTAAGCCTATCATAGCAAACAGGAACTGAGGTTTGGAATACTCTCAGTCCCAAACATTTAATTCGCATGAGGAGCAATTTTCCCCCTTACCTGATGGCCAGATAAACTCTCTGCTTTTACATATGCTTTAAATTATTTAGCAAGACTTTACAGAGTCAAGAAATGTAAAATACCACTGAGTTTTGCAGAATCTATTAAAAAGATGTTGTTAAAAATTCTATGTTTTACCTGAATATTACACACTCACTGCCACGACTAATACACCTGTATTGAGTGTGCATTATAATGTGCAAGAAACAGCAAAGTCCTTTGGACACCCAGTTTCAGAGATTCTCTATTTTACTCCCCAGCCTCTGACTACTCTTCTCAGTAAACTTACCATCCTAACTTTCTTACACATACATCAGCCTTCTTTGTCGATAACCTAGCACCCACAGGACCCCCTTTAGACCCGAGCTGTCTCCTACCCCAGAATGAAGAGTTCCGGCCCTGTAACCTGTAGGTCTGGAATTCTTAACGATGCAAAGAAATCCTCTTCCCAGCCTTCCTCTCCTGCACCGCTTCCGCCGCTTAGGGTTTCATACTTTTACTCTGTTCGGGACTCCCTGGAGCAGCCCCTAACGAAGCAGCGTCCCTAGCTCCTTTTAGCGACGGTCCCGCCGCGGCGGCTCGGCGCTCTCCCTACGCCCTCCCGCAGCCGGGGGCGCAGCCCGCGCGGCGGGAGCAGGGGCCTCCGCAGCGCCGTCGCGCCGCCGCTCTCCCAGCCCCTCACTCACTTCCACCTCCGCCGCGAAGCGCCGCGGGTCGCCACAGCCCCGCCGCAGCCGCTCCGCCGGGGAGAATGGCGGGAGGACGCGCCGCCGGCCGAAACTACGCGGGCTCTTCCCAAAGCACCGCCAAACCCCCCTCGCAGCTGCTGCTGGGCCCGCGTAGGCTGCAGGCCTCCCCCTCGCCGCCCGGGCCTCCTCATCGCCACGGACGACTCTGCCGCGGTTTCAGGTTCTTGCTCGATCCCCGACGGGCCCCAACGGTCCCCACGCCACCGCACGCACCGCGGTCCCGCTCCCCACCCGCCCCCTCCCCGAGGCGTTGCCGGGCCGCCAGGGCCCAGTCCTCTGCTCCGCCAGGTCCTTACCCTTGGCCAGCGCCACAGTAGAGTTTTCGGTGTCAATGGTGTATAAGATCCCTTCATAGCGGATCTCGGCCTTGGAGATAAGGCTGATCTTGCTCCCGATGTAGGGCGTCCCCCCACTCATGGTGCTGGCTCCTCGGTCAGGGACACCCCCCCTCCTCCCCTGCCGAGCGCTCCTGAAGGCAGGCACACGCGACTAAACAAGCTCGACTCAAGAGTCGTAGTAGGCGCTCTACTCCTCCCGCTTCGAGCCCGACCTTCCGCCGATCCCCCAGCGACGGCTCTCCCTGCGCAGACTCCCTCAGCACACCCCGCACCAAAAGCACCCTGAAGCTCCCAACATGGCCGCCGCCTTCATCTTCCCTCAGAGCCGCCCCCCCTCACTCCAGCCGCGAAATGGATGCCGGGAGTGGAGCTGATCTCGCGAGAGCTGGCGGCCGGAGGCGGGGGGGGGGGAGCCGCTGAGGGGAGGGCGCGGCCATTTGGGCCTCATTAGGAAACGGAGCGGCCTTGAGTCCCAGGGCTTTGCAGCGGCTCCGGCTCCGTGCGTGGAGCGCGGCTTCCCCGGTGGGCTCCGCTGGGTTGTGCCTCGTCGTGTTTGCCCGGCCTGGTCCGGCCCAGGAGTGGTGTGCGGTGCCGGAGTGGTGCTAAGTCGGGGCCGTGTGGAGCCTGTGGCTCCCCGTCCCGGGTTCCTGACCGGCGCACCGGGGGTTGGGGCTCGCAGCTTGGAGCACCCACCTTGCTGTAGCCTGTCAGCACCGGGGGATGGGAAAGTAGGTTTGGTGATTTGAGGGTTGGGTGTTTTTTTTGAGAGAGGCCTGAGCCACTTGTGACTGAATGCTAAATTGTGAGTCTTAATAAGCAATTTGGAATCCAGTCATGTGAAGAGCTGCAGAAGTTTAGGTGATGGTAATTAGTTTATATTTCAAGGGGGATTCCATTTTACTCAATTAGTAATGTGTTAGGGTAGTCAGACTTTGCCAAGCAACACTAAGCAGTGCAACTGTTGAAATCTTGACTAAAGTGCAAAATTAGGAAAAAATACCCTTTTAGTACAAGTAAACCCACACCAAAAATACCACTGTTTTGGGATTGCACTTAACTTGTCCACCGTAAGTAAAAATCACAAATGAGCTTCCTGTTAAGAGGCTTTGCCTGTGAAAACATGTAAATGCTTGGGCACCCCCTTGTTACATTTTCAGCCTAGAAAATTACATGCAACAAAAACTAACTTCTGGAAAGAGTACTTAATAGGTTTTGTTGCAGCATCTGGTTGCTAATGTGTTGTAAAGATTCAGCAAGTATTTTGTTCAGAATAGGGCTTTTAAACACAATAGCGAGCCAGATTTTTCTGGAAGGCCAGTGTGTTTCTAAATAGCAGCCATACTAGACTTCTGGAAACTATGCCCAAGTTTAACTGTGAAGACATGGAGGACTTGAGTTGCCCAGGGAGCTGTTCTGGTGGTGTGCTTCCAGGATGTCCTGTACTACTTGAAAGAATTTGTAACAAAGTTCTGCAGTTTAACGACTGGACATAGGTGGCCACATCAAGTCCATGGGAGATGACTGTTGAAAATCAGAGTTTGTAACTTAGCTCAAAGTAAAGCTCCTGTTTAGAGAAATAACAAAAGATACCTGTCTTCTGTTACAAGAAAGGAGATGAGTCTTCCTGACTGCTAGAGGTTGAGTTGTGGCTGCTTCTCAACCATGACAAAATAACACCTGTTGGAGGAGGTGGGGAGCCCAATAACAATCTGAAGGATCAGCTGCAATCCCTATTATGTGGTTTTCCTGTTGCTGCCTCCTTACAGAAGAAGATGCATCAGCTTCAGATATGGATGGGGCTTGGAGCAGGAAAAAAACCCTTAGAGGAGATTGCAGGGACAATCAGGACCCTGGCTGACCAAGAGACAGGACACTATGAGGGGAAGGAAGAAAGGGTGTATCAGGGGGGCCTGCAACACTGACATTAAGAGCACAGAGAAGATGAAGAGAAGTACTTTGAAATACAACCAGTTGCCCCAAAGAGCCATGGGGCTTTGCTTCTAGCCAACATTTTCCTAAGTTTTCCCTCATCTGCTTCTCAAAATTGTAGTTGAAGACTCCCATTTATAGAATTAGGGTTCCAAGGTTGTATGGTGGAACAGGAAATATTAATGGACATTTTTTTCAGCTCAGAATGCAGTAGATGAACATTTCAGGAGAGAATTCAAGGGGAAAACTGTCAGTTTACTTAAAAACTTAAGAAAGAAAGAAAACTTAAGTTTACTTTTAAGTTTCTGAAAGAGAAAAGTTGTCCAGAATGAATGAATAAATAAAAAAAGGGGAGAAAAGCTAGAACTAGAAAAATACACCTTTGAAAAACTTTCTAAGGGTTAAATTTGAACGTTGTTGATGCCAAATTTTCCCAAGCCTCTCCATTAAGTCCTGTCTAGATGAGTACAGACAAGTATTTACAATTATGATTAACTTCAAAACACAAGCTCCTAAATTTCTATAAGCCATATATAAAAAAGAAATTCCTTTGCAACTGACATACATGAAACTAAATTTAGACATATTTCTATAACAGTTGTTGATTACTGTAGCAATCTTTGTGCTCTCCAGTTTGTGGAATTTATAATTTCTAATTCATACTTAAAATCAGCAGTTGAAAAGATATTTTTATAGCATAAAGTTAATTTCAAATACATATGTGAAAAGTTCTGTAAATTCATCTTAAAAAGTTAGCTCAAAATCTTATAGGTACCCTTTTAATGTTAAATTTAAACCTAAGATGGTTAAATTGTATATTTGAAGGTACTGAAAGTATGTATTGGAAAGAAACCCATGTCACATAACTAGGAAAACAGTGCTTCTTTCTAAGTGCTTTCATTTCTTTAGAAGACAGAAAGATACTTGTCTATGTGAATTTATTACTCTTCGCAACTTAATATGGCAGTGGTACTTCTATCATGTAATGAGTTATTAATGAAGAACTTAGTCTGGATACAGGGCACAGAGTTTAACAGTGTTGATAATTGAACAGCAACTTAAGTTTTGTGGTGGATTTCCTTTCCCAGGCAATTTTAAAACCATGGTTGGAAGCTAGCTTTCCTAGCAGGCATTATCTATTCCAAACAAAAAAATAATTCAGGAAAGATTGTATTTTAAGAGATCAGAGGAGATGATCACAGTGGTCTCTCAGATTTTTTTGAATTTTTATTGTATTCGTATTTAATTCTGGGAAGTAAAAGAGCAACAAATATGTTCAGAAATATGTTTTCTATGATGAAAAGCATGTAAATATTTGAAAAATATTTTTATAATAAAAGAATGAATACAAAAGTTCACAGAGATTCTATACTTCACTAAAAGTCTTGTTCCCTACATAAAAGTGTGAGCCCAGAGCCAGTTTCAGCAATGTTTATATACATCCTTATGTATGTCATCACTTCTTGACTTGAAAGGAGTCCAATGTAAATCAGTATACATCATGTTTTATTAAATTTCTATTATACTTCCTTATTCTGTGTTTATATATATAAAATGGCTCAATTAAGAAGAGGTGAGTGGGAAGAAACACGAATTCATGTTTTACAGATTACCCACCCACAAATGTACTTTAAAGACTAAAACTGTAATTAGAAGTAGGTAATTTTTTAAGTTTTGAAACCTGTCATATAGATCATAGCTTGCCATTTTGTCCTTCCACTGGGAAGATTACTTTTTATCTTCTGAAGTTACAAAGCAATAAAGTTTCCTCAAGGTGGTTTTTATGGATGTGCCCAGTTTAATGCCATAGTGTTAGACAAATGTATACTAAAACTTTCCTAGTTGGGACTAGTTGTAGAAGCATATGTCTAACTTTCCATTCTTTTATAAAAACTGGAGATAGTGGTATGCAAATGAAGTTCAGGATCAGGACAAGTAAGTGAAGGAAGCAGAAATCTTCTCTGATAAAATTAAGAAAATGTGGGACTCTTAACAAAGTAATATTGGATAGATTCTGGTATTTCTCCAACTCAAATGAATATTCTTTATTTTTGTGCAATAGCAAATTGAGTCATACCCTGTTACATTTTAATTAAATTTCCTGGTAGAAACATTTGTTAAAAGCCCAGATTTAATTCAGCTGTAGCATGTCATAAAAGCAATACTCGTTTGCTAAGCAAATTTGTGATGTATAGATCTCCTGCATATACTTAATACTGTTTTTCATAAGCACTACTGTGCTTTCACATGTACTTACTGCACCATCTCCTTTTTATACATCCTGACCACACCTTTGGCCTTCATTATTTTTACTAGGCACTTTATTTAAGAAATATGCACTGGGTTAATTTCAGGAGACATTCAAACTTACCATAATTAAACTGGTGCAACTCATTTTTAATGCATTTTAGAAGTGGTTTACTTTGATTCATCATAAACCTGCTCCTAAAGGTTATAAAGAGACACTCAGGAAAAACTGAATAAAAATGTAACCTACACTGAAAGGAAACTGATGGTAGCAAACCAATTAGCAGTTTAGTCTTATGACCCAAGCAAGTCATACAATATATGACTTAACAGATTGAGGCTGGGGATGGAGAAGAGCTGCACATACAGGTGCGCAGTGAGCCCTACGCTCATTTCCATCAGGGCACTGTGCAACTGAAGGTGGGTTATTCACTGATGCACCTTTTCTCGTTTTGTGGGAAATCCTGAAAAACTGCAGAATGAAGAATGAGTCACCATTTCAGGGCACAGAGCAGCAGCTCAAGTACATCCAAGTTGCAGACATCCGCGCTATTGCAGGCCAGCAGAGAGAGATAATGGAATCCAAGCTGCTTTCTGCTGGCAGCATCACAAATCCACAGTGGTTATCACTTGTGTGCAAGAACAGATGCGATGAACTGTGGGCAACGGTTATTCTTAGGGGGAAAATTATTTATTTTGAATGTCCCATCAAAGAAACTGCCCTGTCATTAGTCAAGGAAACGATGATTTAGGACCACTGTCTTCCCCTTAAGTGTTATTTCTGAATGCACGAGGCAAGCATCAATGGGAAAAGGGCATACAGGACTGCAACGGTGAAGGCGTTAGTGACAAAAGTAACTACTATGAATTTCCTGGGGGGATGCTGAGGGAATACAGTAAGCCAGAGCAGCTGCTGCCATGATGCAAAGAGTCTTAGCTTTGGTTTACAAGTCTTCTGTTAACAGCATCCGTGTTAGGAAAGTGTATTACTGCAACTGTTCTTGTCTAGGTAAAGCTTTGGATGAAAATATCCAAAACTAAAGTAGACACAGCAGTGCAAACGTGACTGCGGGTACTCTGTGCACATCTTAGGATTTCAAACAGCTTCAGCAGCGCTTCAAGTTCCCTCCTTTGAAGGCGTTAGCGCGTAGGGCCGCTGAGCCCCTGCCGGTGCTTTCGGCTCTCCCTGGGCGTGAAGAAATTTGCGCCGCTGCAGGCACCCTGACAGGGTACGAGCGAAGGCGCGGTTACGGCCGCTTCGCTACCAAACGATAACGTGTCTGCGTGACACTCAGCTCCCAGCCGGCAAGCTCACACCCCTCCGCACCAGGGCCGCAGGCCTGCGTGCCTCCAACCCCCGCCAGCAGTCCCCGCGGACACGGCCCTACGGCCGCCGCGCTCCCCGCCTGGCACCGCTGAGGCGCCCGCCTGGGCACACCGCCGCCCCTCGGCTTCCCGGCCTCCCGCTAACGCCCACGGGCCCTCGTCCTCGGGCAGCCGGCCCCCGCCCGGGCCGCTCAGGCCGCCGGAACGTTCCCGAGCCCCGCAGGCGCGCTGCAGGTCTCGGCGGGCCCCCACGGACACGGCGAGGCCGGGCGCGGTGCCCAGGCCGGGCACAGCGGCGGGGCCCGCCAGCACGCAGCGACAGCAGCACGCAGCGACAGCAGCCCGCGGCGCGCCCCGCCCCCGCCCCGCTGGCGGGGCAGGAGGAAGCCGGCCCCTCCCAGAATGCCCCGCGCGCGGCAGAGGCCGGCGCGCTTGCGCGCTGCGCGCCCGGCTCCCAGCTCAGCGCAAGATGGCGGCGGGCGCCACGGACCCCCTGGAAGAGATGCTGCTCTTCTCCGAGGAGGTGGACGAGAAGGCGGTCAGCGACCTGGTGGGCTCCTTGGAATCGCAGCTGGCCGGCGGCCGGGGCTCCGCCGAGGCGGCCCAGCCCAGGACCTCCGCCCCGTCCCAGCAGCAGCAGCCGCAGCAGCAGCAGCAGCACCAGGGGAGCCTAGCGGGGGGCAGCAGCCCCGTCCGGCAGCAGCAAG
This sequence comes from Falco naumanni, assembly GCF_017639655.2. Lineage (NCBI taxonomy): Eukaryota > Metazoa > Chordata > Aves > Falconiformes > Falconidae > Falco > Falco naumanni. The sequence goes on from NC_054068.1 coordinate 11,007,957, forward strand.
GGCATCCCGCGCCTGCTCCCGCGCCTGGGGCAGAGGAGGCGGCGGGGTGTCCCGGAGCCGCGGAGAGCCGAGCCCCTGCTCAGGGGCCGCTCCCGTCCCCGTCCTCCCCGGCGGCGGCAGCGGCGGCGGCGGCAGCGGCGGCGGCAGGGAGGGGAGTGAGTGTAAACAGTAGTAGTGTGCAGCAATCACATGGAGCGGCTCTCCTCAGCGGCGGCGGCGGCAGCAGCCCCGGCGCGCCCGCCGCCCCTGCCCCGCCGCAGCCCGCCGCCCCCCCGCCCGCCGGCGCCCCTGCCCAGCCTGTCAACAACCATGTGGCCGCCGGCGCCGTCGCCCGGGACGCGGAGAGCCCCAGCCCCGGCGGCAGCCCGCCCGCCGCCGCCGGCCCTCCGCCGCAGCGCGCCGCGGGGGGGAAACGGGACCCCGGCGGGGGGGCGGGGGGCCGGCGGGAGCGGCGGAGGGCGCCACCGCCGCGACCGCGCCGCTCCCCGGCGAGGCGGCGCCCAACGGGGAGGGCGCCGGGGGCCGGCCGGCGGCAGTCCCACCAGTCAGCAGCCACGGCAGAGCCGACGCCGCCACAGCACAGACCAAGCCCGCGCACGGCCCGCTCCCCGCAGTAAACGCACTCAGTAACTCCGCCAGCCCCGCGCCCGCCGCCCCACCGGGACCGGGCTCGGTCGCCAACTGCGCCCCGCCGCCCCCCGCCGCCCCCGGCGCCGCGCCCAAGCCGGTGGCCAGCGGCTCCAAGGCGGGCTCTGCCCTCCCCGTCGCCCCCGCGGCACCCCAGGCCCTGTCGCCCAGGCCGGCGCTGGGCGCTGCCCCCCGGATCGTGGCGCCCCAGCTGATCGTCAGGCCGCCTCAGCAGACCACCATCCAGCTGCCCCCCGGCTTCACTATCCCGCCCGGTAAGTGGAATCGCCTCAGCCGCGGGCGCGCCGCTCTTCCTAACCTTTTCCCTCCTCCTCCTCCCCCCCCCCCCCCCCCCCCCCCCCCTTCGGTTGTGGGGTCTTTTCCCCAAAGTTGCCGTCTTCTCGCTGTTCGACGTGCTGGAAACAAAAGAAGAGCCACCTGTCTGCGGGCGACGTGTGACAAACGGGGCCGTCGCTGGTGGGGCTGGGGCCGGGGGCTGCCTGCCTGCCTGCCTGGCTGGGGGGGGGGGGCGGCGGCAGCTGCCCTGTGCCGGGCGGGCACCCGGGGTGCTGGGCAGCCGTAACTGCGGGTGTGTGTCGAGGGGCTCCGTTTTCTGCTTTACTGGTGGTAGGCTTGAAAAGTTTCCCTTCAAAGAGTGTCCTCTGCCCTGAGTCAGGTGGCAAGATACAGGCTAACTTGTGTAATTTAACCTAAAATTTTTAACTTCAGCAAGCGTGATGCTGTCACTCTGCTGCGTCTTTACATCACCAGACTTTATTTCCAGTAGTCCTTATGCCCTGTTTGTTCTCCCCTTAGTTTCTTAACTTTCTTCACCAAAAATGTAAGTTCGGCAGTTTGCTAACTAACCAACATCAGACTCCTTCATCCTAGAGATTCCTGCTTTAACCGTGCATCGTTTCATCTGAAACTTTCAAGGGTTCTGTGGTCCCCTACTTAGATTTTAATGCTGCAAAAAGTTGGCAACTTTTGTGCCTTCTTGATTTAGGAGGTGATTGAACCTTTGAACTCATTTTTTACTGTTGGTATCAATAGTGCGATAATATGTGGAGCTGTTGATGTAGTACAAAATAACTTCTTCCACTAGGTTTCTTAAAATATTTGATATTAATTATCTAAGTGGAGCAAAAATGTGATGGCATAGAAGCTTGCTTCTAAGTGAACTTTTAGTATAGTTGTGTATTTGGCCATGGTTTATGAAAGTCCTGCTCCAGATTCTAATGCTCCAGACCTATAAAACTCAGTGAAGCCACTGACCTAAGACCTAACTAACTTGAAACAGGTAAGAGGTTGCTTTTCAGGCTATATTAGTGCCTTTAGCCTTTGATTTCCTTTTGTTAATCTATTTGATAATTACTATACACATATGATAAACTGTATCATGACTTTGCATACAGTTTCTGATGTTTCTTGTGTCAATACTTTCTTCTGTTACTTAATTTTCAAGTAGAAGATGGAAAGTAGCCTTTGAAAGAAATCTGGTCCAAGGTTTAGAAAATGTTACGGAAGTTATACTGTGGAAGGTTATCATTTGAACTTAATTTTATTACAAGGCACTTTGAAATCCATTAAATTTGCGTAAACATGAAGACAGTATGTTCTAAAATGAAGTTATTCAGAAAATACAATGCTATTTTTGAGGTTTTACTCTTTAAAGTGGTGGATCATTTATAATTAATTTTGAAACTCCTATATTGTAAACTGCTGTCTAAAGCAGAAATTTATAATATTTTTTTGAGAATAAGTTATTTTAGCATCTAATACTCATAAGCTGTATATTTCATTTTTACATGACTGACAGTAAGGAAAAATTAATCTCATAGTTTAACCAGATTCTAATTTGTACATATTGCTCAGTAAAATAAATCTGAAGTCCTCCAAACTGAATTAAGACGTAACATTAATACATTAACATACATGCATCTATAGTAGTAATTACATCTGCAACTCTTATGGAAACTGTGGCATGTGTGTAATTAATTTGTCCTTCCCATGCAATTTTTTTATTCAGTTAGTTTTAGAAAACTGGAAGATAAGTTAACAACACACCTGTGAATCTGTGCAAATAGCACGTGGATTTTTTTTTAATGCGTAGTAGGCATTATCCTATGAGGATTTTCATATAAGGTTCACAGCATAATCAAAGAAGTGTTACCTGTTTGGCCAGGTGTTAGCAACATGCTAATATTAGTATGTCCAATTGATTTAGGAATGGCATATACCAAATATATCATTGGCTTACAGAATTTTCTGCAAATATGAACGCCAAGGTGTGGTGCTTAAATGGGTAATGGACCACAAAAGTTATCTTTTGGAAGAGTTTTTATGGGTTTGTTTCAACTTTTATTTTAAAAATTACTCTCTGGGCTTTGACAGAGTTACAGTCATGGTTTTTGTATGTGGTCCTTGCTGTAGCGCTCTGCCTTTCACCGTAAAGCTTGATTTCCACGAATCTTTAGTTTGTAGTGGCAGAACTTTGCCTTCTATTTGTGCTTTCAGCAGCGAGGGTTGGCTGGGGCACCTAAAGCTACTTGTATGAGGGCTTTTAGTGGTGCTGCAGTTCACTCATGTTCATCCCAGGGCTGGGGTTTGTATTTCTGACTGAAAGGAAGAGTTTCTTGGTGTAGGGTCCTTTTGAAATTTGTTACTTGCTTGATGTAATAGCATTCAAATGTCTTTATTCTCTTTACGGTATGCTGCAAACCGTGCCACTTTACTGAGATGGTTTTTTTCTTGGAAGGCAATAATTAAAAGTTAATGTATGCTTTTACCTTCTTAATTTTCCCATGAAAAATTAAAAAATATATATGAAGCAATTTGCACATAGACATAAATTGTACGAACAATGTCTAATGACCTTGTTATCAATAGAATAAAAGTGACTTCATAGATTCTTATTTTTTTGTTCTCTCGTAGTTGCAGGCAAGATGTTTTTCTGTTTATAGACCCATCGTATCCTGTCTAGGTTAAATTATTAAAATGTATTCTGGAACTAACTTGGAAATGCTTTTTAAATAATTTGGCTAGGAAACTGCTGCTCGGTTCTGAGTGAACTAGAGGAAGTGCATAACGTGCTTTGCAGTGATCTTGAGTAAGTGTGATGCTCCAGGTGATCCAGGGACCAACTTAGCCATTGTTTCCCCTTTTCTGACCTGCTGACTGTGGAAAACTTACTGCAAAACTTGATGGCATGGGCTGTGGTGTGTAGAAGAGCTCTATTTGTGATAACACATTACTAGAAAATAATCTGAAAAAATTACCATTTACTTCCAGGAAGTGTTAGAAAACATTTACAAAGTACTCTGTTAATTTTAAAACATGTCCTTTGGTGTTTTCCTGAAGCATCTGCGCTCGTGTCATTTTGTGCTGAGGAGTGGTTGACTTGATTCTCTGGGTTTGACGATGTTTGTTCTTGATGTCTAAACCACAGGAAGCGCTTCCCAATATGGTGATGATGGGTACCAAATAAATTAATCCGTTAAGGCTCAATGAGTAGCTAAATCTCAACTACTGTATACTCAGAAATGTGTCTGGCCTAATGTTTGCATGTACACATCCCCTAAAGCTGTTGTTTTAGTAAAGCTCTAATGCCATTGTCCCTGCTATGTTCATACTGAATTCTGTTCTCAGCTACTGGATTGTCACTACAGTTTCCTTTTAGTGAATTATTTCTTTCTGATTTTATTCTGCTGACCGTAGCTGGGACGTTGAAAGTCACTGTATGCCTATACACTCAAATGACTTTTTTTTTTTTCATCACTGTTATCCATAAACTGCAGTTATTTGGATTCCAAACTGAATTGGCTATTAGTTTTTGTCTGTTACTAGGTGCTCCTTTTCTTCTTCAAAATAAAAGAAAAATCATGTTACACCAGAATAAAAAGGAAAAGATAACAATATAAAGAAAAATATACAGTGCTATACATTGATTTTATTCTGTAGTTAGTTCTTTAGATATTGTTGTTCATGTCATTCTTTATTGTATAGTTACTGTTACTTTGTTCTCATTAGGTATGGTTTTGGTGCGCACAGATGCTGGACAGCTTGTGATGGTGCCTCAGCAGGCTCTAGCCCAGGCTCAAATGCAGGCTCAAGTACAAACGCAGGGACAGGCTCCTGCCAGCATTTCACCTAGACTTTCTGTGCCCACAACTGGCCCCGTTTTTCGCCTATCAACAACTCAGGTATGTCTGGCTTAATTTCACTTCTTTACTTTTGTGTATTACATTTTCCTCTGTCTCACGTCTTATTTGCTCCTATGTTTTTGCAGATGTGCTTTCCTCCCCTCTTTCATTGTGGGAATAGGAACTTGTTACTCAAGTACAGTTCGTTTTCTGAGGCCTAGGAATTTCTTTTTTGTATTTCAGAGAAAATCTACTTTATAGAGTCACTCAAGACTCTGTTGAGACTATGGGATCATTGGAGGCTAGAAGGCTTAGTCTTAGCCAGAACTTAGTTTGGACTGTATACCACTGGTTCAGTAAGTGCCCCTTGTTCCTCTGAATCAGAAGCATTGTGATATCCCAGCATGCTGAATGGATGCCCGAGATAGCTAGATTTCACTAGAAATTAGAAAAGAAAAAGCCAAGCATGTGCAATACAAGGATTTGTAATAATTAACTTTTCTAATATTTTATTTTAAAAAAAAGGTTTGATTCACCTGTGGGTGTGATCTGCCTACACTGAAGTTTTCTCTGTATCATGACTACATTTCCTTTTTCATATGGATTGACAGGATAGCTTGCTTTCCTACCCCAGACTCTTCAGTGGAGTGTGTGTATTTCAACTCCAAACTAATTAATTTTCAAAGGTGAAGTTTATTCGTTTTATATTGGTTTACAATTTTTAGGGAGGCAGTTGAGCTTTGGACATTTTGGGCTAGAGCGGAGCTATCTTAGTAAAATGTAGAGTCAGACATCTTTGGGTGTCAGGACAGGGCAGCTGTGCCATAATAATAATAGATTAGCAGAGTTTAAGGTAGTTCTGTCTAAGGTCTGTGTTTGCAGAAGTGATAAGTAATTTTGTGTGGAAAGAGATGATTGTTGTATAGGGCAGTCAGAAAGAATATTGGGGAAAACAGCTCAATAATTTGGATAGTATCATAGGTCTTGAGGACCTTGGATCAGTCTTTGAGGTAAAGCAAAGAAATAAAAAAGTTGCTTGAAATAACTTAAACATTTATTTCTTGATGTTTAACATTTGATTGCTGTCCCCTGATACGCTTTGTGCATTACACCATACCTACAGTCTAAAAGATTGTTAAATTTCTTTCAAAAACTGAAAACAACGATAAACTCTTCTGAAGAGAAGGAAGCCAGAGTAAAATTGGAGAATCAAACTGATAGCGTGAGACAATCGAAACCCCATAGTAGCCAACTAGATTACAAGTTTTAGGAATGAGTGTCACTAGGAAGATTGTAGCTCAGTGGAATGTATCTCAGGAAAGATATAAATAAAAGCCTGGAAACACCTGAAAAACTTTATGCTCTCAGAAGAGAGGTAAGTGCAGTATTGAATGGAATTTGTAAAAGAGCTCTTCACAGAAAAGGCAGCCATTTAATGTTTAAATTTGTGCTATCTGGAAGGGTAAGAAGACTTATAGAAGCCTTCAAAGATAAATATGTATTGCAGGAAAAATAAACACAGAGATAAGCCTGTGTTAGTTTTGAGATTTTTTATTTTTTTTAAAACTAGTTTGATGACAACAAAAATCCATTCTTTTGAGTTTGTATGTATGGTTTTGGTTATTTGGGGCTTTCTTTGTGAGTAAGTACAGTCAGTTCTTCAGTAGTGACTACAAGGGACTGCACAGCACACATTCTAGCAATGTATCCTAAGACAAGTGCGTAGTGTAAATGTAAAACAGAAATTGTGGGGTGGGACCGTACCAAGAACATGATCTCAGTCTGTTAAAATGAGTTAGTTTTAGCTGTTTCTGTTTCATACTGTTAGTTTTCATGTAACTTTAATTGCTGTGGCCAGCATACAGAGTTAAAATTCAGACTGGAAATATTCATAACAAATTAAATATTAACAAATTGTCTGTAGTTGGAAAACGTTTGAGGAAATACAACTTTATTGTCCAGAGAACCTTTGGAAGCATACAGAAATGTAGACCAACTGCTTGGCCTTGTGTTCAGTCTGTATTAGAAGACTGAAGTTTGGATCCCAGAGTCAGCCTTAAGATGTGTGCACAGCAAATGTTGGGAGTTGATCATGTTAGCCTCAGGCAGCTGTTCTCTAGTTATATGAAGCAGCTAAGGTTGCAGAAGGAGTATAATCTGACTTGTTGGATTTATATAACAATAAAGTTGTGAGGATACTGCATGTTCTTATGTTGGTAGATATACGTAAATCCTGAAGGAGCTCAGGTGCTAGAAAGATGTAGTTGTTTTTGTGCAGAGTTCTGCCCAGATAAATGCTATACTGTATTGCAGATACTCCTTTACACTTGTCAGTGCTAATAAGCTGACTGAGACTAGAGAAAACCAGCAAGACCTTAAAAATGATAAATGTCTTACAGGATGCAAAAGTGTGATTATTTTAGCATAGCATGATTAGAATCATGGTGTTGTAGCTTGTCAGGATTCATCTCCTTTGACAGACCTTTGTGGTAGCTACCCAAACTGTACTGCATCGTTTCTTTATTTGTTGTAATTAACAAGGATAAGAAATAATTAATACTGTCCTTGGGAAACTTGCAGGGTCATGGAAGTTCAATGTATGTGATCTGCAGACTCTTCTTTCATTTTGATAGTGCTTATGTTCTAGATATGTTTGGCCTTAGAGCGTTCTTTAAAAATGGTGGTTGGCAGCCTTTTAAAACCAGATTGTAAAAGTTTAAATTCGAAAGATGTAGAATATCAGAACTATATACTAGACCTTTATTGTATTAGGTGGATGGTTTATAACCAAAGACTATTCATTGGTTTTCTGGAGGAAGTGTCCAATGGTGAATATTATGCTAAGGTTTTAGAAGTGTCAGTTACTTGTTTGAGTAGTTGTTATGATTAATCAAGAAAAGGGATTGAGTTCTAAAATACAGGAAATTGTGTGTATTGAAAAATAATTTCATCATTGAGTTTGTAATTAAGCTTTTTTTTCTTTCAGAATCAAATCCTCATGTCAGCTAAATTCTGGGAATTCAAATTTTCAGTAGAATTTTAAAATGTATGGAAAATATTGTCTTATATTTTTATGTCTATAAAGTATAATATTCAGGAGTCCTAGTCTCCACTGTGACTGAAACACAGAAAAATTGTGTGTGCTGTTAGCTCAACCCAGACAGAATATAAACATCAATTGCTTGAGTCCTGCAATATATTTTGCAAGATTGATGAACATTGCAGGCTACAATGTTTCAACCTCTAGATCATCAAACACCTATCTCTCAAATAAGTTAGTGGATGATTGTTATTTTACTATGCAGAGCTCAGATTTATAATTATGTTTTTTTCAGTTATTTTAAGATAGCTTTATTTGGCTTAAAATGCAGGGTGCTTTAAATGCGTAGAATTTAGTGACGTATTTCAGTTGCTGAGTTTGTGTTTTACTGTACTTCTCCCTATGTAGAAAGTCTATGCAGATAGAAATTCACAGTCTGCTACAAGTATTCTAGGGAATAGTGTCTTATTATGAAGAACATGCCAGAAGAAGGAATAGCTTTCATGCTTCATAGGTATTATGGTTGCTTTTCTTCAGGTTGTCCTAATTTGTAGCCAGTGACATGTGTCACAAGTTACTCAGCTAAGTGATTGTTTTCAGTGTTAATTTGTATATGCACTTGAAGTAATTAATGTGTTAAGAAATTGTGTTATGAGCTACATAGTTTTAAAACACAGGTTATTAAACAAGCCCAAAAAAATTGCAAAAGCTGGCAGTTACTTTTGGCAGCTCCTTAGGAAGTGTTGAGAATGGTAACTGGAGAATATAAAATTAATGATTAATTACTTTTTTAAAAATTACAAGAAAGATTGTCTGAAAAATTACCACAAAATTATCTAAATTTGAAAGCGCTTTGAATCTCTCTCCTCAACAGCTAATTCCTCCTCCACTCTCAAAAAAAGGAGGGGGAACGTAAGGCAATGTTTTGAATGTTCTTAAATGAGACTGTTGACCAATGCATACAGAGCTGTCTAGATTCTAAACTACTTCTGCAGCCCAGTGATACAAGATTTTCTTCCCATATCCCAGGGCCATCATTTGCTAGATCTTTTCCCAGCTGTTTGGGAGGAATACAAGTAAGATTTCTCATTAATATTTCTCTAGCTTCAGCAACGGGGCTTGTATCCAGGACAGTATGTGAGGAAGGAAGCCACCTTCTCTAGGAACAATGGGACCTACTGAAATAGAGAAAGGGTAGTCTGCTTTCCCGTAGGATTTGGTATGTGGGCTTAGGAGAATGCTTTCCTTAAAGTCAGTGACTTTATCTGTACATATTGCATTGCAGAAGGTTCGGAAGTCAAATATCAGCATAGTATTATTTACCTTTGTAGGGAATTGATAGAGCCATCCCTCTTCCTTTCCCAAGTTTAAAAAAAGATATATTTTGATTGCAGTGCCAAACACAAATGTTCAGAAAGATTAAGATACATAACTTCCCGTTCATCCTACATTAATCTCTTCCGTACATGTGCAGTGAATTACAGTCTTTGCATGATAAATGCACAGAGATAAAAGCTTCAGCTGGGCAATCAAGGCACACAATTGATGTTGCACAGCGGACTTTAAATCTGGTGTTTCTTACATTTTGAGTGCTTGGCTTTGCTCTTTAAGTTATTGTTTGACTTCTGTTGTTTGTAATACCTTCATCTGATTTTTTGCAGCTTTTAGGAGTAGAGGATGTAAGCAAACGTAGTACAGCTTTGGGGACAATTTTGTGTTGGGTTCTTGGAAGAAGACAGGCAAATCCATTTTGAAAGGAAGACTTCTTGACTTGTAGGTGGGGTAATCTTTGATTAGACATTTAGTTATGCTTCTCAATTGCTGCTGTGTAAAATATGAATATAATCTGCTTGTTTCAGTTCCTAGAGGAATTCTGAAAAACTGGCTGTTCAGGATAAGCAAGTACCTTGTGGGAAGGGTCTCAATTCTGACCAGTTTAATGCCAAGCTCAAAGGCTCTGGAGCATGGGTGTGTGTCCCAAAAGGATGTATGTTGTCTGAAGCACAGAGTCAGAAGTAGTGGAATGGATTCAGTCAGAAGAATCAGAATCTGCAAGTAACAGAATAGTACAGGGAAAGCAGTAATTAAGAGAAGTACCTGTAATAGGAAGATGTACTTGGTGTTTTACTGGTCTTTCACATTTACAGTCTTTCTGGTTTCTTTAATATATTCAAGAAAAACGTGAATAGGTACAATTATACCGTATAATAGTTTTAGTTTAGGTCCAACTGTAAAATCGTATAGGATTGTAATGGGAGGGGTATTAACTACAGCTAACTACGCACTTTTTTTTAAGGGAAAAATTATTGCAAAATATTCAGGTATATAAAACCAACACATTTTTCATGTTATATACGTTCATCTTATCAGTGCAGCTGCAAGAGGCTTGCCTTTTTAAAATTGGTATGTCATGTTTTACATGAAAGTACTCAGTCTTCGATGAGTATGATATCATAATAATGTTTTGATACATTAAGAAGTATGTACTGTGAGTACTTTTTCAGTGATAACATGCTTGTTTGAAAAAACATTTAATGAAATAAAATATTTGGATGCTTAAAGCAAACATTGGTTTGAGTTAACTGCATCATTTTAATTGAACAATTGTCTCTATTGTTGTAGTTTCCTTTTAGATTTTGATAGACGTTAATTTTAGCTGAATATTAAAAAACTATTAATGTTGCCGAAATTTTATCTGCTATAGGATCTCAGTTAAGGTACAGGATTTTTAGGAAACAAGCTATAATTTGATGGAACTTTGGTTGATCTTAGAAAAATTTTGATCTGGATTCTTGTATTACAAGCAGGTGAAATAAGCTTGGGTTTGCTTGCATGGCTGTATTCTTCAGAGATAATCAGTAAATTCAGAAGTCTTTTAAAACATTATTTAGATTGCATTACATTTTTGCCTCTCTTGTTTTGAAGTTTTTACTTGTGAAATTATGAAAAATAGGTAGGTGCTGCCATCTAGTTTTTCTTTGCTGCGTTTCTTTTGTTTAACTACATTTTTCATTTGTACAGCTTATGGCTTTTCATGCTTTTGATGCAGATATTGTTTGGTGGTTTTCATTATCTTGATAACCAGTTGGTTTACATACATAACCAACCACCCACCCCCGGAAAAGTTACTTATTTAAATTTTGAAAAGAGTAGAACTATTTTTTGTTGGTTACAAAATTGAAGTGCTGCTGTACACCAAGCAGATAAAGTGAATATCATACAGAAACATTAGCCTGGCCCATAATTTTCTATTACAGAATATCTGTTACTGGAGCTCACAAATCAGGTGAAATAGTGTAAATTGGAATTTTCATGAGAATGCTGCAGGAAATAAATTTGGTCTTAGAGTTTGCTAATGTTTTTGTTTCAAGTTTGATTCAAAATATGTTTTCCAGTATGAAGTTGCTTTGTATATTATTAGTGATCAGAAAAAGTAAAGTTGCGTGTAAAGTTTGATGCTTTAGTCCAGATATTTAGGCACGTAAGTGGGCTACTTAGCAGTTCTTCTGCTACAAGTATGATTACCTGTCACTTGATTTTTGTTTTCATTGCCTAAATTGTCCGTTCAATATATCAATAATATACATTGTTAAGAAAATGACAATTCTAGCTTTGTTTTTTGTTGCTTTAGGCATTTTTCTAACTTCTGTGCTTCAGAATTTCAAGTTCATGATACAAATTTTACTGATTTGTTTTTTGTGTTTTGATATTCACTTTCTATTGTTTCACTTTACCATCCTTTTTTAAAAAGAAAAAAAAAAAAGTCTTGAACTTGCGAAAAGTGCTGAATCACCTGCTCTGGAAGTGGCTATATTTTTGCTGTGAAATATGCTCAATGCAAGCAACAACAGCTTAGTCTTTGCTATCACATGTGATGTTGGGAGCAGTTCTAAACTTGGCTGATGTTTCACAGGCTCCTGCTCTTGCTAAAGCAAATCTTTCAAATCTGAGATGGTTCTGATACTATGCTGTGTCTGTATTTTCAGCAGTGTTTATGTTGTCTTTTGGTAATTTTTTCCTCATTTATTGATCTCTTTCTTTTTTTCTGTCTCTTTCACACCCTTTTTGCTGTTTTGAGAAATGCTCGTTTTACTTTTTGCTGAAGTTTGATGCAAATTGATAAATCTTTGTTGCTGCCTGAGGTTTGTTACCATTATTATCAAATAAGCTATTCTGTACTATTTCTTTTTTATAGACATTTTTTGGGCTTCTTGTACAATGTTCTGGAGAATACATTTGTGTTAGTAGGGCAGGTAGGCTGGAAGACCAGAGAAAGTAAAAAATTTATGGTCTCAACTGCGCTTTAACCACAAAATCACTTTCCTTCATGGCGAGTGAAACTTTTCTGTATAAGCAGATAAGTCCTCACTACGTACAAATTCTACTGCTTACATTTTCATAGCATTAATGCATCTTTTAAAACTTCTTAGAAGACACTCAAATCATTAGTAAGGCTGTGAAATTAAACGTGCAAAGATTAGGAAATGCTGTAAAGAAGGTTCCTGAGCAATGTAATAGTGGCTCCCATGTGCATATGCATTATGTTGCATGACCACATACTGCTGTTATTTTTAATTTCTACAGTGTGTAGGCTGGACAGTCTTAATTAATTAATGAAGAATTATGTAATATTTTTTCTCCACTGTTCAGTGGGTTGCTTCAGGCTTATCTGCTGCATACTATCGAAGCCCCCCTCTGAAGTGGGAATTAATAACCAAGCAGGGTTTTTTGTGAAGCTTATCCCTATAACAACTTTCTCAATAATGCAGTTAAGGGGATTATTAGCTTCTTTTTATAAGTAGAAAACAGAGCTTAATTGTCTCTATTTTAAATAAATTAAAAATACAGGTTTATTTTTTGTGTTCAGTTTGACTTCCTTGTCTTCAGTTGCAGCCATAACCACTCCTCGTCACAAACTCCACATTTCAAGTTGGACACTTGAAATATATGGCATAAGAATAGTTATTAGATTATCTGTACTTGCATGCAGCACAAGCACTGAGCAATTGAGGCAAGGGTAGAATCTAATTTGTAGTGCCAGAATTCAGCTGCTTCTTATTCACCAGGTTCTTTGGATGAATTCTAGTGATTATAGATGGACCAGCCACTTACAGAATGAGAAAGTACTTTGATAATGGATTATGTGGATATTTGCTTACACCAACAGGATGCTGACCCTTCAGAGGTAGGGGTTTGGGACTTAGAACCCCAGATTACTCAAGGTCTCTTTGGTGGTCCCAGGATCCTCTGCCTGTCTTGTCTAATTGCTCCCAGTTCTGTCCTGTGTCTTCCTTGCCTGTTATTCTCCTAGTTCGTGAACCCAAAAGGGGCATCACAAATGTGAGGAACACAGCAGCACCTCTCAGCTTTTTGGGTTCTGCTGCTTGACTCCAGTGATGCTGTGGTGTCTCAGAGCTGTGCTGGCAATGAAGGTTCTGCCTCTGCCGGCTGACATGTTAGAGGTTCTGCCTCCGGTCGTTTTCTGCAATTCTGCGCAAATGTCAAGTTTTTAAAGGGTTAGTACTTAGGCTCAATTTGGCTGTATTTTTACCAGAGTGAAAAAGTGAAATCACTGACATACAAATTACTCTGCATCTGACGTTTAAGTGCATGTTCCAGACAAACTATAACCAAAAGAACTGAGAGGCAGTCAATAAGTATATGAAGTTTTTCCATGAACTCTTTACAAATTTCACAGAATTTTAAGTATCAGAGAACAGAGTTTGTTAATGGGGAGTGTTATGGTACCTTCACAGTAGGGAGGGCTACAGCTGTGCGTATAAGAAAGGTTGTATAAATTAGGTGTTCTAAAATGATGAGGTGGGCTGAGCCTGGTGGGGGCCAGGTGCCCACCAAAGCGGCTCTGTCACCCCCCTCCTCATCCAGACAGGGGAGAGAAAATGCAAGGAAAGGCGAAAGGCTGGTGGGTCGAGCCAAGGGCAGGGAGATCACTCGCCACACAGCGGCACGGGCAGAACGGACTCGACTCGGGGAGATCAGCTGAATTTGTTACCAATCCAACGGGATTAGGGTAACGAGAACTAACCCGAGTGTTAAGAACAGCTTCCCCCCTCCCCTCCCCCCTCCCCAGGCTCAGCTTCGCTCCCGATGTCTCTCCCTCCTCCCCGCGGCGGGGCAGGGGGACGGGGAATGGGGCTGGGGTCAGTCCCGCACACGCTGTCGCTGCCGCTCCCGCCCCTCACACGCTGCCCCTGCCCCGGCCTGGGGTCCCAGGGGCTGCGGGTGGGGGTCTGCTCCCCGTTACCCCCCGGGGCTGGGGGCACAGCCTGCCTCGCCGGGGGCTTCCCCACGGGCTCCGGCGCCTGGAGCCCCCCCCGGCCCCCTCCTGCCCTGGCCTGGGGGGCTGCAGGGCTGTTGCTCTCCCACGGGCTCCCTCCCCTCTCCCCCTGCAGCTGCTCTTGCGCAGGAACTTTCCCCCTTTTGAAACCCGTTATCCCAGAGGCGCTGCCAGCGTCGCTGCCGGGCTCGGCCTTGGCCAGCAGCGGGTCCGTCTGGGAGCCGGCTGGCATCGGCTCCATCGGGCACGGGGGAAGCTGCTGGCACCCTCCCACAGAAGCCACCCTGTGCCCCCGCGAGCACAGCCTTGCCATGCAACCCCAATATAGATAAGCTACCAGGTTTGACCTTTAGCCTTAAGCTCCTTCCAGTGTCTGTGATCCCACCTTGGTTTTCTCTTCATTAAATTGTCTTTTATTGTTTGAGGCATCAGGGCACCTTAGGGTGGCCTGTTTTGTTCATAAGAAGTCTTCTGGATTAATGTTTAGAATTTAGTTTGATTTCAGATATTGCAAATCGAAATCTAAACTTAAAGGTCATATTCTGCTGAAATTGAGTTTTGCATAGTACCTAGTGAAGCAATGTATGGGAAGACACAAAGAGGTGTCATGATGTGTATTGTGATAACTTGCCCCTGCTTTTGTGTTAATGTTTGTTAAGATGCTGTTGGAGGATTTTCTTTCTTCCTTTTGTGGTTGATAGTGGCCAAGTTTGTTGACAGGACTGATCATGAAATGTATATGCAATATACTTGTCAAAATAAGCTCTCTGGCTTTGTAGTGCAGGGACTGTGTTGCTGGCACCCTATAGTACAAAATAAAAGTATACCACAAACCTGTTTCTGAGGATTTACATACATCAGTGGCTATTTAAATTGTCTTGATTTTATGAAGCTGGAATGCACTATGCAGTACCCAAAATTGGTCTAGGCCTGCCTTGGCAGTGACAAATAATCTTTGGTGTATTTTCTCGATATTCAAACGGCCTGCTTTTTCAAATGCAGCCTTGCATATTCCTTCAAATATAGAGGCGGCTTGTTAGTGCAAGACAGGCACAAGTGCAATTTGCTCCCATTCTTGCCTCAAGCTTTGCCTCTCTATTCGTGTGTCCAGAGCTCTGGGGAGAAGGCCTACATAGGAAAGTGAAGATGAGGTTATTTAGAGACTGAATTTACAGGGGACAGAGTAATTCCACACTGTTTTCTTCCATGAACAATTCTAGTGTGTGCTTCCTGCCTTTGTGGAGGTGGCTTCTTGCACCCTGAAACTGGGATCGGCTGCCTTATCTGCATCACTTGTGAAGGCAGAAGGAAGCTTGGGACATCCCTTGTCTAAGCTGGCCAGATGTGAGCCAGATTAGTTTTGAAATCCTTCTTTCCAAAGTAGCACTGTGTTGTGCTCCTCTGACAGTTTCTGATCTCTCTGTGTGGGCAGAGCCAGCCCAAGTCTGTATGCAACAGGCTACTGTAAGCATTCTCCAGTGTCCCCACGGAGGTTGGTGGTGGGTTATATACTGCATTCATGTTCTAGTTTCCTGCCTGCTAATGTCTGAGTACAGGGAAAAAGCCTCTTAAACATTACTTTCATGTATTTAGGATATGTAAAAATATGTGATGTGTTTAATCAAAAATAATACAGTTACATTTGAAAATGTATTCTTTTCTAAGCCTTTCTTGGTAGTTTTGGAGTTTAATAGCATACCAAACCTTAGCAGTTTTTCTTTGAAGAACATCATACATTCTTTTAGATTGTTCCAGTAGGAACTTGACACATTGGGTTAATTTTTTTTTATATATATTGTTGATAATTTTTTCCTTTTTGATGGATTTTTCATGAGATCTGTTTACGGCTTTCCTTTCATAGAAAACACAGCTATTTGTTTCTAAATAGTTTTTAGCAGTTCTTCTTGAAGCATTTGTGTTGGGGAGTCCTTAGAGTGTCTTCTAGCAACTTGTATCTGTCATTTGAAAATCATTTCCATGATACTTAAGAATTTCTCTAGGCTAGTTCCTTGTTATGTTTCTCATACACTTGTTTCATACTTACCTTTTTTAACATTTATGAGTTTTGGAACAGCATTAGTAGACTATTGCGTTACTTTGTTTGCAGTTTTTTGGTAGTAAGCCTTTTTTTTTTCATATCTAACATGTTAGTACACTTTACTGCCATTTTGTATCAAAGGCTTTTGTCACTATTGATTTCTAAAACTGAGGGTGAATTTTAGTCTTCATGTTGCATAGTTTGCTCCTGTGGTCTGGCACAGTGGAGTACATACTTAGTTGAATAGTATGCTGTTATAACTCTGAAATTTTGTATTTTGATTATATGCAGCATTGTTTTCAAGTATGTTCCTGTGATGAATCGTGAGCACTTACTAGATGAGAAAAATTCTCTAGGTAGCAGTCTGAGCTATGTATTTGTGGATTTCTGGCCGCAGATCTTTCTCAGAACTGAGCAACTGCCAGAAGTTTGCCTGGTTATCTTGCTTGCTTTATAAATCCTCACCTCTGGAAGCTCTTACTGACAAGAAAGGGGCAGATATATCTCATGGGCATGTTGTATTTCTAGATTGGAAGCACTGATTATAAGCAAATGACCAAGATACACAGTATTTATGTTTTTAACTGCAAACATTCATTGAGTAAATATAGTTTCATTCAACCCATATTTTAAGGAAATTGGAGTAAGTGATCTTCTTTACAATGAAGAAAGTAAGTGTGGTATTTAACAACAGAAGAAGCTTCTTCCAAAAAACCCAGACAATTCTGCCTATTCACGGTGATGCTGTTTATTGTCTCTAGGATGTCTCAGTATATAAGACATCCCTAAGTCAAGATTTCAAAAATCTTGAATGCTATCCAAACAAAAAAAGAATGTTTTGTTTGGATGTCAGGTAGATTTTTTTTATTTTATTTTTCCCCACCTTTTCCTCCCTGAGTATAGAAGATTGATATACAGTAGACGATATTGTTGGACTGATCCGTAAGGAATGCTTGGGGTTTTGCATGCCTGCCTGGGCCTCTGTTCCTTTTGGAGATCTCTCAAGTGTACTGGGTGTACTTTGAAGACGTATTTTATGTAGGCTTAGTAGGCAATGTAAGAATCTAAAATAAGCAGCTCTTTATAAAAATATTAGAGACATACATAATTTAAAATGTAAATCAAGGAATAACGGTTTTATCTTGTGAGAAACAGTATTGTCTATGATTTATTACTACAGCCACTTGGAAAATTTGTCTTTTCTAAGTATGTGTTTGAATATAAATCTTAACGAATATAAGTTGCAAGAGACCAGTGGAGCCTCTGTTTTTAACGAGTGGTTCTCTTTTTGTCATAATTGCCATATTGTCTGAGGTATTTCTTCCATAATGGTATTTACATTCCTGTAGAATTAAATAACAACTTTCCTGGGTACATTTTTTAATTCCTAAATATTGTCCTTTTATATGATGGTAAGAGATGTCAACCTCTCAGGTAAAGTAAGTTACAAAACCACTATGTTTGCTGCATGAGAGATATACTGAGTTGTAGAGTATGCTACTGAGTGAGAGGCTATAAGCCAGTCATTTTCCTTTGTCTGCACTTAACATTCCAGTTGCTGTCCGGTTACAGAGTGTGCATTTATGACAAAGATTCCCCAAATGCTTAGACTTTATTTTTGTGCAAATTAATTTCTATATGTTTTAATCTGAAATTACATTTTCTGCTCTCTGAATTTTCTCTGCATGTTAATTTTCTTCAAGAAAAAGCAATAGAACAGGCCAGTAAATATCAAAAGGACCAATATGTGTTACTGGCAATTATAAACTCAAATCTTGATGAATACTGAAATGTAAATATTACAACTGAACTAATAGATCAATGTAACATCAATTTTTTGCAGGTCACATCCTATAGGATGTGACCTGCAAAAAATTGATGTTCTATTCATTTCCACATATCTGTATGAAAAATAGCTTTTTAGGAGAAATACTGCAACCATACCATTGAACATAAGAAAGCTCATTTTTGCATTATTTGTGAATATATATTTAAAAATGTATTACTAGTTTTGGGGTTTTTTTTTCAGCATTCATAATGATTATTCATGTAATCAGTATTATAAAAAAGTATTGGAAATCAAGTTTATAAGGAGGAAAAAATATAAAATGCTTATTTTTCCTTTATTAGCAACCAACTTCTGTAGCCACATCTACTGTCCGCCTAGGACTTCCAGTGCAAGCCAAAGTTGTTCCATCAACTGCTACTCCTGTCAGTGCTACAACTGCTGCGACTCTGCCTGGAGGCTCTATTCTTTCACATACCACAGTAAGTAGTAAGAATATAAAAAGCAAAAAATGGGTGAAGAAAATGATGTTTGTAATTACATAGTTTTTTCAAAAGTGAATTTTAATGTTCATGTTTGTTTTTATTGCAAACGTAATACCAGGAATAATAATGAATGTATAGTCAGAATGTGCTATGCAGGTGCTGAGTGATAGCCTAGATCTTATTTTCTAATGTTTCATAGAATCACAGAATGGTTTGGGTTGGAGAGACCTTAAAGATCACCTAGTTCCAGCCTCCCACATGGGCAGGGACACCTTCCACTGGAGCAGGTTGCTCAAAGCCCCATCCAGCCTGGCCTTGGACACTGCCAGGGATGGGGCATCCACAGCTCCTCCGGGCAGCCTCTTCCAGTGTCTCACCACCCTGACAGATTAGATATTAGGGAGAAATTCTCTACTAAGTCTGTGCTCTTTTTAAAACCGTTAGCCCTTGTCCTATTGCTACAAACCCTTGCAAAAGTCTGTCCCCATCTTTCTTATAATTCCCCTCCCTTTAAGTATTGAAAGGCAGCTATAAGGTTTTCCTGGAGTTGAGTTTTCTCCAGGTTGAGCAACCCCAATTCCATCAGCCTGTCTTTTTTTTACCCCCAATGTTTTTTGGGGTAGTGTAGATGCAGTTTTAAGCAAGCTTTATTTTAAAAGAGAAAACTTAAATCAGCTGGCCTCACAAATACTGTTTCGGTGGTGGACATGCGGCACTATGTTTGTTCCCCATCGAGAACTGTGGTATCTGCTGTATGGTCACCAGTGCTGCAGGACCCATGGCATCACCTGTGGCATTGCAGTGCCTGGGTCAGCTTGTTCTGCCGCTGCACCCAAGACAGAGCAAAGCTCTGCTGTCAGGCTGGATTG
This sequence comes from Falco naumanni, assembly GCF_017639655.2. Classification (NCBI taxonomy): domain Eukaryota; kingdom Metazoa; phylum Chordata; class Aves; order Falconiformes; family Falconidae; genus Falco; species Falco naumanni. The sequence continues at coordinate 11,027,242 of NC_054068.1, forward strand.
GGAGGTTCTGGTGGCTTCTGCTCAGTGTGTTAGGCTACTTGGCTGAGCTCTCTGTAGCTTCTGCAGTCTCATTTGGTGTGTCTGAGATTTTTTTGGCACTTGGAAGAGTGGCTTATTAGGTCAGATAAAGTGTGAGAGCTGAACTGGATGAGGGTGGGGGTGTGTGTACGTGGTGTTCTGTGCAGCCTGATAAGCTTTCCAGCCTGCCAAGGTTGAGGAGTGTGCCACATGGTATATGGCCCAGCTAGGTCCATCCAGGACAGTTTGATTCACTAGGTCTTTGCACTGGTGCAAAAGCATGTATGCTGCTACTGGGCTCACCACTATTTAGGAAACCACTAATGGTTAATACCAGATTCACTAGTGTTAGTGTATTTGTCATCTACATCTGAGCTGTCATTGTAACTGTGGTATAGATAATTGTAAACCTGATGACATGACCTCAGATCATTGGGAACTGAGTTGTTACATTAAGGGCCAAATTTACAGAAAGTTGAGTTTGAGAAGTCACATCATCATGATGATCTTACATGGCTGGATAATAGCATCTTATTTTTTAGTGGCACACTTTTTTTTGTAATAGAAAGAACTTTATATGAGGACTTTCACTGTTCAGTAAAGGGTGACAAAATTAGGGTTATAAGTAAGGTCAGTGGTTCTATTTGTCAGCATGGCTGTATTTGAAAGGAAACAAGTTTTTCTTGTCAGACTTTCAAGAACTTTATGATAGAGTAAAAGATTTTAAAGAAGATAATCAGCTTTTTTCAATATAAAATATTAATAGGTATCAGTAGCTACAACAAGTGCTCAAAATTTATTCAAGACAACAGTAGCAACTGGAACGTCGGCTTCTCAACAACCTGCAGTAATTACTGGTGGACAGACTCAAGCTTCAGCACAAAACCAGGGTCAGCCTCGGCTGCCACTTCCACCTCATACAACAGCACAAGTACCAGCACAGCCCCAGGTCATACCAAGCTCTCCTGTACCCGGAACTACAGTTGTATCACAGGTAAGTTTTAAAATACTAGATACTTGGTCTCCTTAGTATTTCCTGAACTTCTCGGGTCTATTCAGAAACAGAAAGAACTTTTCCTGCATGCAGGCACGCTTTCCATGATGGAACAAACACTTTCCAAAGAAGAAAACCTTCCCCTCTTTTCAAGTAAATTGGATACCAATTCTGAGAGGAAGAACACATGTGGTTGGCTCTCCCCATCCTGCCATGTACATGTCAGTAGTGAAAGAACCATTCTGTTTCTGTAGGCAGAAGAATCAGGCCTTCAGTCTATGAACTTTGTTATTATCATGTTGCTGATCCTCAAAACTGTGGTTACACTGAAGTGTAATGTTTCTGTTTCTTGGAGTAATAACACCATATAAAAACAATGGCTTGAAAAATTGAAGCTTTTTTTACTACTGATGAAGAAAAGATTAGATATGGTGATGTTTGAAGAGTTTCTAATTTGATTTTACTGCTGTAGCTGCTTTGTACAAAAAAACGTTCTGAATCAATTTAACAAATTTAGATAGCTTGGGGAACATTGTACATTGTGTATTGAGCATCTCAAAGGAGATTGCATCTCACAACAAATTGTTGTGTTACTTCTCATATTTAAAGTTATTTTTATCAAAACAGACTGTAAAGTATTAAATATATTTCTTTCATTGTTTTGTGGTTTGGGTTTTTTTTTTGTTAGTATTTGTGAGGTATGATGTTCAGTTACATAAAGAAGTGAAGAAAATGTCAGCTAACTAGCAGCAACTGTAAAATAGCTGCAGATGTATGTCAAATATGTCCTGCCTGAATTGGGACAGTTTCATAATTTTCCCCTGTTATAGTGATCAGAGCACGCATTGATCCTAACGGAAAATAGCATGGATCTGATATTTGTTTTCTCTGGCTTTTGCAGGAAATGCAAGAGAATGTGAAAAAATGCAAAAACTTTTTAGCTACCCTTATAAAACTTGCTTCTCACAATTCACCATCTCCAGAAACATCCCGTAATGTGAAAGCTCTGGTTCAAGATTTGTTGGTAAATACTTAGTTATCTTCATTTTGTCAGTTACCTAGTAAGCTTGTTATTTACATGTGCTGAAAACTACTGCTTTGTTCTTAACCATTTTTTTTTTGTTGTAATGAAAGTGAAAGGAGTTGGGCTGCATCAAAGTGGTATGTTTCATGTCTTCAAAAATCTGTTAAAGGTAGGCTTTCTCTTAGTTTCTGGAAGGGGAAATGCAACAAAGTATGCATTTGTCAAAAGCACTTTTGTTTTGATGGATAATATTTTGGTCTTCTATTTAGAAAAATAGAGTAAAATACAGGATTTTTCCTTGAGGATGCGTGAAGTTTCTTTTTCTCCAAACTATGGTCTTCTCTGAAACAGTAAGAAGCTATTAAATGTGGTTTAGAGTTTCTTGGACTGAAGGAAAAGTATTTTGCTAAGCTGCTGAGTCCGAGCAGTTCTGCAGGCAGATGCTGCTGCATGGGGCCTTCACTGCAGGTGGATTTCAAGAGGCAAAGTTGTGTTTCTGCTAGACAGAGTCCTTGGGCTGAGAAGAAGTCTGACTTACTGTAGTCTGCAGTGCAACAGATTTTTCAGTGAATTTCATAAATGAGTTGCAAACAGATGTTACTGTGGAGCTGAACAAATGATCAAGCTTCTTAGAAGAAATTAATTATAGTCTATGAAGAACTTGGATTTAAAAGTATTAAAATATGATATGTGTTTCTTTGGGTTCATTGACAGAGAAGCCTGTCTATTTTAGACAAGCCTAAGACTTTCTTTAAGTATGACCCATTCAACAATAATACAATTCAACAATAATAAGTGGTTCCAATAAAACCTCATTTTAACTTTTGAAAACTAGGAAAGATTAACTAGGTGAAGGTAACTACTTTAAATATTTTAAACAAAGTAATGAGACACATGACATGATAAATATATTTATTGAAGGTTGTTTTGGTTTGTTTGGCTTTGTTCTTGTTCTCTATCAGTGCAGGAAAGCTAATGAATGTTCTTATTACAACCTGAGATTGTAAGTAATGGTGCTGGAGTTTTCTGGTATTAACTACTGAATATGTGAAATATATATATTCATAAGTGTATATTTTGTGAGTATATACACATGTCTACACATACACACATTTGTATAGGTGAAAATTCTGTATATATAATTACATGTACGCTTTTTATATATGCATATGCTTTACATCTCTTTTATATATAAGTACACATACGTATATTCTACTAACTTAAACTGGACCTTCAAAATTGGTTTTGGAATGAAGTAAAGATACTTTCTTATTACAGGGGCTGACATATTTTATAATAGTTTGTAAGGTTAGTTCAACAACCTGTTTTGTTTAATTAATATTTTTTAAAAGAAATCCCTATGTAAATGTTAGTGGGAGAATGGAGTCCTAAAAAGGACTTAAGTGTTTGTGGGATCTTGTTGCTTCTTAAATTGTGCATCGCAAAGGGAGCTGTCTGAATTCTGAGTGGCATATTACATATATAAATTACCTCTTGACAGAAGGATTTTATAGAGAGGAGTTGAGGGACTTGAGCTTTGAAAGTTATTCTTGGTATGGTAGCCTGTTTAGCTAGAGATACATACATATATATTATCTGGAAAAAAAACAACCAGACAACTGAACTGAGTTTTTGATGATTTTCTTTTTTTCTTCCCCGTGAAGGATGCAAAGATTGATCCGGAAGAATTTACAGGCCGCCTTCAATCGGAACTCAAATCATCTCCTCAGCCATATCTTGTACCTTTCCTTAAGGTAATAAGAATATTGTTTAGATAAATTTATTTCAGTGCAAATGTCGGTACGTGAAATTTTAGCATATAGTTTTTAAGCGGAAATAGCTTCACCTGTCTAGAGCAGGACTACTCAGTTTTACTTCGTGCTGGCAATATCTTCTTGGCTGGAAGTCACGTGCAGGCTCCGTTGCTGCGGGGCCAGCCAGGTGCTGCTTTCTGCTTCCTTCCGCGGCTGGGAGCTGTGGCTGCTGCTGCAGCTGCCTGCGCCCTGACGGGCTGCAGGAATGGTAAGAAAGGGGATCCCTACAGGAGGGAGACCTCATGTGTTTGGGGCCTTGGTTTAGGTTTAAGAAAAATTTTATTTGTCATCCAGAGCTGATCTGGAGTTTACTGCTTGAGTAGCCCTGATCTAGAACTTTGTAGTAATTAGATTCATATAAAAAAGCACTTACTCCCTAGCTTGGAATTCATCCATTACCTATTCTGTAGTGATCCTTTACTGTTATAATGTATATGCTTTTCTGTGGTAGTAGGTAATGTTTTTTGTTAAGAAGTTCAGCTTTCACGTTTGGAAGAGTCAGAAGTTATTTCTATAGAATGCTTCAAGTAATTTGATAAGCTTTTTCCATATTGTTTTTTTAATCTACCTTTGAGTCATTGATAACTTTCAATGTATGTGTCATGGTCATTATGAAAAATGGATAATGCTGTTGAAATAACTGATTAGCTGATCCTGCTTGTAATCTGGAACTAATCTATAATAGAAGATCTAATGCGGTACCAAATGGATTTATTGTTGGGTCCTAAGTTGGTATAGGTGGGGGAAAATTTAACTTCTAATTGGGTCTTGTACCTTAGCTACAATAGTTTCCATATGCAAAATTATATACAGGCATACAAAGCGTGTTTAATTATGTCCCAACAAAACCACAACTATAATTTAAAAAGCATTTTTCTTCTAGTCCTTCTCAGTTTAGGGCAGATTTCCTTTCTTTCTTCTCTCAGTTCAGCTTTTCTTCAGAACTCTCTCCGTCTGCTTCTGGTTTTTCAAGTTATCATTAACCCTTTTTTTGTGCCTTTTCCTGCTCTTATACCACAGTCACTTTAGCATCATGATAAGTTTTAACTTGCTTCCTTTCTTTGAAGTCTTTTCTTGGCAACCGGTATTAAGTTTTTAAATAAATATTAGAAGTTTAGTAAGAACTGTGGCTTGGGCTAAACACTGTTGCATTCTACAGCTGCCTGGGGGGAGCACTTCAAAGGAACACTACTACCACTTAAAAAGTAAAAAGTTTATGGGTGAAGGTACAATATAGCCTTTTAGAACTGTATTTTTTAGTTGAACTGGTCTGAACATGAAGCATACAATAGTACACTTTCCTAATCCAGTCAGAATACATTACATCAGTAATAATACAGTAAACAGCTATTGCTGTAGGGCATCAGCAGTTAAATCATCTTGTTCTAGGTACTGGAGTCATGTCAGGAGAAGTAAATTGGTGCAGCTTACTACTTCTGGCATGCAGTGGGAATAGGGTTGTTCCTATGGTTCTGCCTTTTCTGTTTCCATTTTTTGCCCTTCCAAAGGCCTAAGCTACAAGTTCTAGGTAGTCTTGAGGAGGAGAGTGTGACGTTTTACTGCTGTGCTGGAATTAGGGCGCCTGAAAATCAAAAGGGTTGCTAAATCAAAATTGGAAGCTTATTAAAAATGTAAACCGAACTCTCCCTCTTACAAAGTATGTTCAGTCTTACTACTTTTTGACAAATAGGCAGGTAATAAAATTGGAAAGAAAGCTGCATTCTTTTTATTGTATTTACAGCAAATTTAAAAATATTTTTTTGTCAGCCTAAATTTGATGTTTCATAAACTTTCTTCTCTTTTTAGAAAAGTCTACCTGCATTGAGACAATCTTTACTGAATAGTCAACATTCAGTTTTGCAAGGACAGCCGTCTCAGCAGCCGCTTCAACAAACCAAGCTATCACAAGTTATACCTCAGCCTGCCTCGGGAAGCATTTCCTCTGTTGTCACAACACAGACAATAGGAATAAGGCAACCAAACAACATTTGCACAGTCTCTGTATCAAATACAGTGCAGCCTCCTCAGGTTAAGGTGGTACAGTCAAATCAGAGTTCTCAACTGGTAGGTACTGTAGTGTCAAAGAGAATTTCTTGACAAACTGAATAGCAGTTTTCAATGTTATTTTTATTGCAGCTTGTTTGGGAAAATAATTTTTGGTTTGTCTGTATCATATTCTGTGATATGTAGTAGTACCTTATTTTATGGCAGTTAGTTCACAAGTGTGTTCAACCATTAGTTTAGATTGCATTGTTAACATAGCTTAAATCTACGAAAGTATGCTCTTGGCCTTTGTGTCTGGACTACAGTGATTGTTACGTGAGCACAGTGGAATTTGTTAATTACAAATGTAGAACAGAAAGCTTTTCAGGACTTACAGGCAAGAGTATGATTTTTAGTACGTCATTAAGTATGCTGCTTTGCTTAGATTAGTTTGCATTAAAATTAACTCTCATTTTAAACTCTTCTACATATAGTTGTAAAATCATGTAGGCTAGCTGTACTGTTTTAGCATGTTTTGTTTAGAAATAGTGCCATACTTTATTTACTGAAATATGTCATTGTTGGGCATATTAGAGTATCACATGCTTAGATTCATTCATTTCAAAGGCACTATCATTAAGGCAACTATACAGCCACTTTCTCAATGGGTGTGTGGGGAATTTATCCTGCTGTTACATAGGATCTTGCTTGTGTGTTTACAGTTGTAATTAAAATACATTTAGGATTTTTACAAGGCCTTGAATTTATACAGGCATTATCATCGTTCAAGCAAAGATGTAAGTTCCTTTGTGGTTTCTGTGTATGTATGAGTACAAGTACTTGACTTAAGTTTCAAAATCAAACTGTCAAGTTCCAGAAGGTGTATAAAGTTGGTAGCAATTTATATTACCAAGATTCAGAAAAGCACATACAATAATGTAAAACTTTACACTTACCTATCCTTCTGTTCATAGGCTCTATAAACGATATAAATAATTTGTAGGGTGTGTGGAGAGAGAGTATTTCTTTTGCTTTAAAAATAGTTGTGCACACTGAAAATGTCTGAGCCATCTGAGCCATGTCTTTTGAACCTTACAAATACTTTCTAGTAGTTAAATTACTTTAAAATGAAATTATTATAATTTTACCATCCTTTAGTGAGCATAGTTTTAATTTGTAAGAACATCTTAGATGCTAAGACTTCTGACTTGGGCTTTTGCAATACACACAAGATGCTTGGATATTTTGCACTTTAACTCACCTGCTTCCTGTTCAGCCGCTTGCATTCTTTTTTTTTCTACGATGGGTTCCCCCCACCTTTTCTGGACTGTTGTATTAATTAGAAATGTGTGCCTCAGACCTTTTGTGACTTCTTTTTGATTCATCCATGTTTCGTAAGACTGAATTGACAATAGTTTTGGTACTTCCAAGGTAGTGGAGTGGGAACTGGTTGCAATTACAGGCAGTAAGTGTAGAAATTTCTCCTTGTCCTGGGGAGAGCAGATTTCTGACAGCAGCTGACAGGTTCTTTACGGGCCCTGAATGTTTATACTTATATGTCTAGCCTTATCTCACGCTACAGTCTTAAGAGGAACCTACTGCCAAGTAACACAGCTTTTTCCAATGTTTTGCAATCGACTTTAAACATTCCTGTGCCTACTAGGTATGTTGCACCCCACCTTTTGAGGAACACTGATGTGTCAGTAAGCCCACAGGAATTTTTACTGTTATGATTATAGCTCTTGTGGAATATTTTCTGAATGGGATAAAGTCAGATTTATGAGAGACACCTTCTGTGTCTCTCTCTCACATGTCAATGCATACTCAAAGCAAGCAATTGTGATGTTAACCTGAGCAGAGATTAACAGTGTGAAGAGTTGCTACGTCATTTTACTTAACATACCTACACAGTATGAGGGAGCTGAAAAGTGCTGAAGTGATATCTTGTAGAGATTGATCTGATGGGCAAAAGTTGTTTTTCTGTCTGTGTGGAGGTCATAGGCCTAGGTCTGAATTTTCACCTTACTTGAAATGACTGCTACATTTTCAAAAGGTAGCAAAATGTGCAGAGCAAAACTAAGCTTAATTACTATGCCTTGTCTAGAAAACATTTAGGGAGAAGTGAATACGTTAAAAATTATGGTTTGTTGGCTTTGTTGCAAAACTGCTTTCTGTATTTGTTTTCAATTTATCAGTAATTACTTCGTAGAACCAAACGTCACATTAACCAAGCACTTCTTAATGGCCCTCAAATTAGTTCTATACAGACAAAAGCAGCATCAGACAGTAAGAGTTTACTGCATTAAAAAAATCTCATATACCACAACAGCCATCTGCTCAGGTGCCAAGCAGACAACCCAGCAGCATCTCCATATCACACTAGTAATTGTTTGTAAGTATTGACTTTTTTTTTTGTGGTGACAGTGATCACACTCCTCACTTCTTAGTGCTCCCCAAAATCAGAGCACAGCAAAGAGCTGCTGGCCATCTTGCCTGGGTCTTGTCCGGAAGAGGAAGATTACAGCTGGCTTGCCTAGGGGTGGCTAGCACTGATGGAGAAAACTGGCTGAGCTCCAGATTTTCCAAGCCTGAAGCTCACTGGAGAGAATTCCAGCTGGCTTTGCAAACTGTCCAGCTGCAGAAGGGCAAGCCTGTTTTGGACTATAGACCCTTTCATACCAGCCGGTTTACAGTAGCCTAGTTTCTTTAAAAATGTGGAGAATCCGTTAGCTGTTTTCTTTATTTTGACTTTTCCATTTTACACAAGGGTCAGATGTGGTGATACTTCTTCCAGTTATATTGAGTTATCTTGCAACATGGGAATTCTGTCAATGCTGTTCAGCATGCAATGTAGATTGTGCAAAGGAGACTTCAGCATTACAATATATAGTGTTAGCAGAGATGAAAGAGGGAACTATTTTATTTATCTGTTCTGTAAAATACTGGAGTCATGTTCCAAAACCATGAAAAAGCTATGCTCTAAAGAGCTAGATAGTGCTGATATAACTACTTCTAGCTAGGGAAAAGGGGAATAATCTTAGGCTAATATTTTATTGATGAGACACTAATGAGATAATCCAGCAATCAATTTTTTTTAATTGTTCTAAGTGCAATGTTCAGAGTTTCTCCAAATTGTCATTCTTCGGGTGCAGGAGCTCTGTATAGCCTTATATATGCAGACTGCCGGTCTTGTTCTGGGTGTTACAGGGGGTAAAATTTCTATGAATAAGAGAGATGTTCTTTATTAAATGTATTGAAGTTCTAATGGAGATCAGTTAGCACTTGATATTTTGTGTTGACACTGCATCATAAGGAGAAAGTACTCCTGGAGATTGAAGCCAATTATTAAATTTAAATAATAAAGAAACAGTAAGAAATTCAAAGTGATCCATCTTAATTAAAACAAATTCAATTATATGGAAAGCAACATAAAGATTTGTGCAGGTCTGTCTAGGGTTAGGAAAGATGTATAGAAATACATCTGGACTGTTGTTGCTGCACTAAATTGTGCAGTGTCCAGAGGGGAGATTCTGCCATCTTCTAAGTTACGTTAGAATAGTATTTTCTAAAACATTTGCTAACACTTTTCCAGAGACTGTCATAGTGGTTGGAGGGTCCCAAAAGGTGAGATGGAGTAATGGAAATTGGATACCAGATGCAACAGCAGTATAAGCGTTAAGCTATATGAGGGTGTTCTGCTTTCCTTTTTAATTTTCTGCTGAAGCTTCTTCTGGCATAATTTTTCTGTTGTTGAATGATTGTCATTTGTACACGTTTTAGTGACTCACAGGAAATAATTTTCTTTTTGTCCTGTGTGCAGAGCAGCTTAGAAATGAAAAAGATGGCTGTTTGGATAAAAGGAGTAGTTTCTATTAATGATCAAATAAAGATCTAGTCACTGACTTGGAATTCGGTGTACAATAAAATTTAAATAAAAATGGCTGTTGAGCAGTAGACATCTGGGATCCATTAACAGGAACAAAGCCTATACTTGACAAATTGTATGCCTATTTGAAGTACAGCCTGGTAGTTTTCCAGGTTGTTATCATGGAGTTTACTTGCAGAATTTTGTGCACTGTACCTTAATGTAAGAAGGGTATTGGCAAGGAATGCTGTTTGGAAACCAGTAATAAAAGATGGCAATTAAAGGACAGGCTTGAAAGCCAAGACTAAAAGAAAAACTTAAAAGAATTAAATGCATGCAACTTGGTCAGACAGTGGCTAAAGGGGAGGATAAAAAATATTTACAAATATTTTAAGGGTTTAATCATCAAAGTATATTGATGAATGAATTAGAGCTGTCTAAGAGACTATAAATATGAATAATAGGATATAATTAAGCAAAGCTGGATTTAGGCAGGATATAAGGCAAAATATCCTTACAATAAGACAGATGATTAGATGGCAGATCAGGCTCCCAAATACAGCGGTGAAAAAGCCATCACTGAAAACATTCAGAATTAGACCAGGTGAAATACTGTAGGAAGAACTGTGTAATGAATTGGGGAGCGGGTAGGTCAAGTCATCCTGTGGCTTTTGACTTTATTTTTCTTCATTGCTTCTTTAAAAATATATACTCTGGAACAATGTAGTAACATTAAAAATGATGTGCCAAGTTTTAAAAAAGTCCTTTTTTATTATTATTTGGGAGGAAAAATAATTGTTTATGCAAATTTTGAGGCACTGTTGAAAAGTTGTAACTGCTACTGTTTCAGCATGGTAAACAATGGTAAATATGAATTCTAGGCCCATAAAAGCATGAACATTGTAAGTTAATGCTGCCAGATTACATGATAGCTGAGGTTTGATATGACATTTATCTTCAGGAGTGAGTAGACTGATAAATCACAAGTGGCATAGCCACAAGTGAGTTAGCAAGTGTTTACTCATGAGTGAAGATAAATGTCATATCAGACCATAGCCATTCTGAATTTTGTACATTTTACAAGTGGCTTGTTTCTTCCTTCCACAATACTACTTTTAACTTAATTGAGAGAAAAAATGCTTGGTAAAGGATATATTTTCCAAATTTATTTTGATTTTCCATTCTTTGCAGAAGCTTCTATTTCATATGCTTTTATTTTTATTGCTGTATTTATTTATGCTTAAGCTTTTGGATCAGATGCTTTTGTTGCAAAGTGTGATTTATGTAAATTGAGTCAAGCTGATTTTGCAGCCCTTACTAAGTAAGGGGAAGCGTATCATTGGGACCTCGTGTATCTGCATTGGTAAAGGAGTATCTGGATTGTTGAGACTTGCCAAATCCTTGTCCTCCAAAACCTCAGCAGTGAGTTTTAATCTAATTGTCTTAAAGGACTTTTCTTTTTAATGGCTTGTAAATAGTCGATTTCATTTTTATTTCTTATCTCCTGTTTAGGTAAGAGAAAGAGAGCAGAAGTTACCAGTCTTTCTGCTTTTATACATTGTATGTGCTTTGCCTGAATTCTTTCTCAGTCTGTATTTGTTGGTCATTTGTGGTGTTAATTATTGAAACATAGAATCATTTAGGTTGGAAAAGACCTTTGAGACCAAGTCCAGCTGTTAACCCAGGACTGCCAAGTCTATCACTAACCACGTCCCTAAGCACCACATTGACACATTTTTTAAACACTCCCAGGGATGGTGATTCCACCATTTCCCTGGGCAGCCTGTTCCAGTGCTTGCCCACCCTTATGGTAAATTTTTGTTTTTCTTTATATTAAATTGAAATTTCCCATATTCTGACTTGTGCTTATTGTGTCACATCCTTCTGCTCTGCAGCCCTGAGAGAGTCTGGCTCTACCTTCTCTAGATCTTCTCATTAGGTGGTTGCAGACAGCAATAAGATCTCCCCTTTTCTGAAGGCTGAAGTCATGTCTCCGGTAACCTCAGTGCACTAAAACATCCAATTCTGTGTCTTCTGTATCAATCTGGGCTAGTAAATCAGTGCTTACGAACTGATAATTTCAGATTCAGCATCGATTCAGCATATGAATAGATAAAATTAGAAGGGGTACACTCATTGTGTGTATTTTTAGGTTGTGAGAAATATGAAATAATTTGGTTGTCAAATCATCTCACAGACTAGCTTGCTGGTACCTTGTTCATTGTCTGCACTTTTAAGGCCAAGTTAATGACATAATGATAATGTTAATGGTGTTGGAAAAATAGGCAACAGGATTATAGAACAGTTCTAGTTATTTTAGTTGATGAGGGATGGTTTAGATAGTTTATAAATTTTAATGCAGGGTCCGTTACCTCTGATTCATCAGTTTTTACTACGAGGTTATACATGCTGTTTCAGAAACGAAGTGCTAATGTTCATCCTTAATCACTTCCAGATCTGAAGATTACACCTGTGTTGAAATGTGTCTTAAAACTATAGAAACTGGAATTTAAGTTAGTGTAAAATGTTGCTCCAAGTTAGGTGCTGTTGTTCCTTTTAGAGAGTACGTGCTTGTCAGTTTCTGCATAGGATTTAAAATGATGATTTTGATCTGTGTCCCTTGGAAAAGTTTATTTCTCAATCATTTTCTACACTTTCAGCACTTTTGCATATGTTGAAGTCTTAGTATAGTACTTGTTAAATGACATTTTTTGAATGTATTTGGTAGTAAAGAAAACATTGCCGTTTTTTATGTCATCTTAAATGGTTAAACACTGTCCTGTCTTTAATGGTGTTAGTGGCTCATTTTTTAGAGCATTCACATGAAAATAATCAGGTGAAACAGAACTTGATTCTGAATTGTAGATCTTGCTTGCTTCAGAGAGAGAAAAATCTAATCGCAGGTGATTACTGTAATAGCAGATAGTAGTTCTATCCACAGGTCACGCACATCTTTTTTTTTTTTTGGCCTGGCTTCTGGCCAGTTAAGCTGTAGCTGATTTTCTTCACTATTCTCTGAAAAGTCATCCCATAAATTACTGTACAAGTGGCAACATTCTCCTTTTTCATACCAATGTAGTCTTCTTTTTCTGTGGGCTGTTTTGTCTCCTTACTTATTAAAATACACGTGTACGTGTTTCCTGTGCATCAAAACGCAGTGAACTACAACTTTTGCCCTGATTTTCACCTATCACCTCTATTTCTTTCCTGATTTTAAGCATGGTAGCTACTTTGTTCTTTCCCCTCTGAGTGTCACTATTTATTCACTGCCTGTGTTGACCAAGTAAGTTGACATCCATGTGCTCCATTCCTGTGCTTGGTACAAATGCTCCATTTTCCTTCAGTGTCCATAGTTGAAGCTGAATCCTTAATCTCTTTTTTTCCCTCTTTTCTGTTTCTGCAAGGTAGCTATTACTAATGTGTCTACATCCACAGGTTTATTAGGAATTTTCAGCTTTTAATATTTTAGGATGTACAGCATGCAATACCATAACTTCAGAACGGGCCTGGTTTTTTTTTCTCCAGAATACATTACAGGTCTTGTTCCCTCATTACTCTCTCTTGTAGTTTTCACCTCTCTTCCTTCTGATTTGGGAGCCCTGGTTCCTGATGATGGAACAATTTCCTATTTCTTCCATAGCCTCTTCATTCTGTACTTTTACATCTCATTTGAAAATACTGTTTCTCCTTCCCTTTTTTCCATAGCATACTTCGAAGTCAGAGATTTGGCCATTCATTACTCAGCTAAATAATACTGGTTTAGATACACCTTTTGTAAGAGTAATGCTGAGTGGTGCTGAATAAAGGTGCACTGGTTCCTGTTTGCTTCGTGTAGCCGTGTGTAGTGTGGTGTGTTGTCTTCTGGGAGGGAATACTGCATCCTGGGGGTGTGAGACCGAGATGTCTAACTTGGAAGCAGCAGGCATGTTATGCAATGGGAGTAACATAGTTGTGACTGTGAAGAGCAAGCACATGACTTCAGAAGTTGTCATGCCTGAGTTGTGGTTGTAATCTTACTCGCAGTTATTTGTCTGTGTTTTGTTTTCAGAGTTTATTTATGGATTATTTTTTTTCCAGCTCCGCAGTATCCACACGTCTTTTTGAACCTTCTGTTCATCTGTGCCTACCTTGTATGTTCATGAAATCAGGGACATTTCACTGTTGCTTAGATATGACCCTTGCAGGTTTATTCTTTTTGATTTGTATATGATTGAAATTCTAAATTTCTAACCCAGTTTCAGTATTGGGTAAGGACTTCAGAACTTGTCTTAGTAGTAAGTGAAACCTTGAGGATGTCCAGTTAACATTTAAAAGATGAATAGTATATGCTCACCACAAAACACTGTTTTCTTTCTTGTGTATATCTGACTTTGGAATCCATGTATTTTAGAATTTACTTTTAGTGTATCTTTTCTTTAAAAAGCATAGATACATAGTGAAAAACCTAATGGTTGTAGGTGGACACCACTAAAATTATAGCAGCATTTTTTTCTACAGAAGTGCTTTTCTTCCTAGTAAAGTTTCTGAAAACAGAAGTCTAAACTTGAATATTTACCTTACTACTTTGAAACACATTTTTGATGAAGGTTGTGCCATATGACATTTGTGTCGAATATTATTTGACTTTTTAAAAGCATAACAGCAAAATAGGTATATACACACACACACAACCACATGCATTACATGAATATGACTTTTGTCACTAGCTGGTTGTGCTTTTAGAGATCCACGTGCTTATATTAGTAATTACAGGTATTAGTGTATTTACGTTGTGTGTGTTTGTGTATAAAGAGTATAATATAAGTATACTTTTTTTTAATAATAGCAGATTATCCAGTCAACATCTGCTCAAACTGTGAAACGAAACCCTGCTTGCCAGACTACCCAGATTAGGATGCCAGTGGTAATAACTCAGACCATTAGACCACAAGGTATGGGTTTAAATGTTTTAGTGAGATTGTTACCTTTGTATGAATTTCATTGTAATTACAAACTCGTAGTATGGGAAAAGCTTACAGTGTTGACATTGGCAGGCTTGACATTTATTTTTTACTTCGTACTGGCTGAGGAATGCATGTTTTCACTATGCAGTTTCAAGGTACTTCCGACCAACACAATGAAATGTTTTGAAACAACTTTAGAACTAAACTCTCACATGCTTAGCTCCTTACTCAGCAGCTTTTCATGGGAAGTTCTGAAAGAAGTCAGGAACTTGACTTGTACTGTCCTAAACTCTAACTCTGGGCCAAGAAAGAAATATTTCATTTTTGTCCTGAAGCCTAGAGGATGCCTCAGTTTAATCGTCCTACTTTTAACTCTTACTCCTGAGGTGGAACTTGATAGCCACTGACTGCAGCTACAGAGGTCAAGGTAGGAGTTCTAGAGAAATTTCTCAACCCACATGCTCTTTTTTTTTTTCCTTTTTTTTTTCTTTTCTTCTTTTTCCTGCCAGTATGTTTACTCCTTGGTGAGGTCAGAGACTAACTGCAGCAACCTGACTTGCTGTGTGTAGCCATAGGAGCAAGAGGTGTCATTTGTACACAACTTTCTCATCTGTCTGTGCACAGGTGGATCAATGTCTGATACATCACAGTTTTTAAGAGGGTTCTTGAAGCTGCCTTACTTTCTAATAAATATCCATTTGTTTCTTTCCACCACTAGCCCTGTTAGGCTCAGCTTTTGTTTTTTAATGTGTGTCTTTTTTGATGTGGGCATTTAGATGATCGAGGGTTTGTAATGGAATACAGAGCTTGTCATCTTTAGGTATTGAATCAGTAATCAAACTACTTTAAATGCACATAAAAGCTGTTGCTGGCTGTTTGACTTTATTGCTTGATCTTTTCTGTTCTCCTTGGGAAAAGAGCATCAAAGCCCCCAGTGATCACAGTTAATAGCAGCAGATATTATGCTTGCCCTGTTGTCTTCAGAGAATCTAAAGGTTGAATGGACATGGAGACCAAGCTGTCACTGTAATCCTGTAGGCTGATCTTCCAAGTTAGGAGGAAATGCATTTACTTGTCATAAAAGGTGTATATTTGATAGCACTGATACTCATGTCCTGAGTTTATGAACAGGAAAGGTAATCAGCATCTTGTAGCATGAACTTTAAGTTCTGACTAATGTGTCTGAGACTGAAGGCTGATTTCATTTCTTTGCTTGTCCAGTATCTTAAGTTGTGAATGTCAACAGTGTGCTAAGAATTTGCATGATACTGGCATCTGTCTTCTACATAATGGATTCAGAATATGAATTTGTTCATGATAGCCATTGATCAGCCAATGAAATACAATTTAACTCACAATTCAGATTAAGACAGACAATGGTTCATAAAGGCCAATTCATGCAAAGCCCTGCTTTCAAGTGGGCTTATTCTTATTTACAGGCTTGTTTAAGCCCACGACTATATTGTTTTAATTACGCAGACAAAGCAAACACCTGTGTGCTTGCAGGTGGAAGAAATGCCGCTATGGCATTCTGTCAGATACCAGTTTGTTTTGATCTTGATATATTGTTAAAACCTTCTGCTGTAAACCAGTGTAATGATATTTTTTACTGGCCTAGGTATTCCTGTAGAAGGTGGTAAGATACTGGCATAGGACATGGTCTATATAGAAAACTGCAGTAGTATACTTTTGAGGAGAGTGACTTTTTGAGGATAGTTACTCCAGAACTGAACTAATTTCCACAAATGGTCCATTTTCCTTCTTAGATAAGAGTGAATCTCCTACCGTAATGTGTCTTTACATTAATATTAATGCATCTGTGTGAACAGACTATAATACTTTTAAAAACAGAAGTACAGATAAGTTGGCAGGCTTTAAGGACTTTTATATTAATAAAATTATTTCCATACCAGGGAAAGTAACAGTATAGTTATTGCACAAAAAATTCGTACTTCTTTATCAAAGCACTTATCAGTATAATGATTAAGTGAATTGCATCTTATGGATGGGGGAATTGAGCCAAAGAACAAAATAATTAGGCAGAGTATTCATTGCAACTATTTAACCTGTGCAGAAACACAGCTAGGAAACTATAAGCTCCTAAATCTGAGCTTATCTAGATGATGCTACTTAAAATTTGAAACAAGGACCCAGTGGTGAAAGACTCTGTATGTCATTACCAATCCCATGAAATATCTAGGCCCACAGGTGATTTTAATTTTTAAAATATGCCCTACCTCATAATAGAAATTGATGTTTTAGCCTTATTTTGTGTCTAACTGCTTAACCATGCATAATTGTGTTTTAAACCAGAAAACTTGTATGTCACCCCAAAACTTCTATTTACTTTGCCAGATCCATTTGAGTAGAATTACATATACATGGGGTGAAAGAAAGTGAGACTTAATTTTTCTATATCCAGTGTAGACATACTGTTTTCCTTAGACCAAGAAGTTAACTTTTCTGTTGCTGTACCTTTTCGGTTTATTTTGGTTTTTTTTTTTTTGTGTTCTGGGTTTTTTTGTTTATGGGGTTTGGGGTTTTTTTTTTGGTCCAAAGTTAACATCTGTAGGAAAAAAAGCCCAATGATACTAGTTCTAAAGGAATATAATGTTAATTCTGAAAGAGTGCCACTGTTACCTTAATTTTGCCATTGTAGTGATTTTTAGTCTCCCAGATGTTAATTGTAGAAAACAGAGATCTGCTAATTTTTATTGTATTATTTTTTTCCTTTCAGTTCACTTAGTAGAAAACCTTTCAATTAGTTCATCTGAAATACATAAATTGTCTGGTCCATGAACTAATGCTATCTGTGACACCTCATGGACCTTGAATATTCTGATGACAAAAGTATTTTTGTTCCCCAGGCTTGGAGGCTGAAGTCCTAAATCTTGTTTTGTATTTGCTAATGTTGAGAGTCCACACAACAGTTTATTCATACAGATTAAAGAACTGAATGAACACTGTCAAATTAATTTAGCTTTAACTCATTCAAAGCTAAAGCTTTGTTTCATCCAAAAAGTGTTCTTAAAAGGATTTGTTGGGATAGTTGTGTTTCAGGTTTTTATAATTCATGAAAGAAAAATAATGTAACTCTGCTAAGGTTCATACCATGCCATTTATATGCAGTTGAGTCATAGATGTGCAGAAATAACTTTAATGTGCTTCTCAGTCTCAAACACTACATGTGTGTAACGGTCAATAAAATCGAGTGGTGTGTAAGAAAAAGGTGAGATCTTTGAAGTCAAGTAGACCTACAAATTAATTATTTTCACATGCCAAAACACAGGTGGGATTTAAGGAAACACAAAATATAACCCAAGTAAATGTGTTTAAGCAGTAAAGGAGGTTTTACTCCAAAATTTTCATTTGTCAATGCTTTTTCAGTTGCATACTGATATGTTTTTAATAATAGTAATAATAATGATAATACAAGTCTGATGATTTACTAATTCGTAACATAAATTTGTAATTATTTTTGGTAAGATTTTTCCAAATGTCAGAGACTAATTAATAGCCATTTTTCAATTTACTGTCAGAAGAAGGTGGATGTCCACCACAGTTAAGCTCATTTAGAAAGCCCTGTTTTACTTCCTCCTATAAACCTGTGAAGTCTAGATACAGGTACGAATTAAATCATCAATTTCAAAATAAGAAAATAAAAGACAGTCTTTATGAGGGGAGTTTTGTCAAATTTTACAATAGTGTTTTTTCTTTTACATAAAATATAAAACATTTAGAAATATTCAGAATAATGTTTTAAACTCTAAAAATACACGTTTTTCACTGCAGCAGAGAACAACTATATAATGTGAAATGCATAGTTAATACCCTGAGTGACTGTGACTTAAAGCATCTGTATTAAGAACATTTCAAATTATTATTCTTTATTCTCTGCAGATTATTTAGAAGAGTGGTTTACTGGCAATTGCAAACACACTAATAGCCATTTGGTGTATTATAACCAGCTATGGCCAGTGGTTTTCAGTTTTGGAATCTTCAGTATTCTGTAAATATTGAACAAAATGTAATGTTAAAATAAATTTTGTATTTAAATTGCTCTTCTTCAGCAGTGTAATCTTTAAAAATAATAACTTCCTTTGTTTGCAATTTACAGACAGTTAAATTTAGTTCCTGGACAGAAGGTTCTTTGATGTAAATTGTCTAAGACAGCTCATAATAACATTGCTTGGTGTTTTTCAGGCACAGTAGGGAAGGCACCAACAATACAAGCCAGCAAAAGTCCTGGGGGCTTTGGTGTTCAGGTCTCTGCAAATCAGAAAAACAAGCTGAATGACCCTGGAGGTGGTTCTTTCAGGTAAAAAAATAAAAAATAATAAAAAAAAATGCAGGGGGGTGGTTGGGAGGGATCTTAAATATAAAATAGAATTTAGAATTGGCTTAACACCAGAGGGCACTGTTTTACAATAATTCCTGCCTTTTCTTACTGTGATTGGGTGACAATTTTCTTACTTCGTCCTATTTTAAAAAAAGGGAGGGGGTCATCACATGTCTTGAGGATTTTTCTCTAAATGCTCTTTTTAATGTTTAGTAAAGCCTTCAGTTCTGTGGATTACAATAAAACTTACAGTAAATGGAATTATGTGTGTGAGGTTTAAAAAACCGCATCGTTGGTTTTATGTATTGGATTCTAATATTCATATGGAATGTGTCTTGCTGAGAGGATACTAATTATGACAACAAGGCATCCTGTTGATAGGCTGCTGCAGCTGTCCCCTTATCAGCATAGAGAAAATACTGTATGGTTTTGGTAGTGGGTTTTGGGGTTTTCCTCTGTGTGTGTGTGTATGATTATTGTTCTTGGTTTTAAAGAAAAGACATTGCTGTATTTATTCTTCATGTGCTTACTTAGGTAGCAGAGGTTGAGGCATTCTGTGGGTCCCTGTAGTAATCAGGTGCTGCAAAGGTTCAACACAATAGCATTGATGCATTGAGCTGCTATACCAGTTCTTTTGTGCTACAAACTTTTATTCTATATGTATTTTAGATATTTTTACTGTTGGTAGTAACAAACTAATCCTATGATTTTTGCTTTCGTTACCATCGTTTTTATTTTTTTTCCACTGGTGAAAGCACATTTGTGTTTAAAGATTTTCTTTCTTTGTTAAATGACAAAATATTCATAGATTTTCATTTTCGTCTTCTGGAATTCTTATGTTGCTCTGACGTCATCAAACCAGTAATTAATTTTCAGGCTATATGCTTTTGCAGGTGAGGTAAAAAAGAATTTGCAGCTCTTTGAAATATCTCTGCTTTGAGGCATGTCAGTATTGCAACTAATAGTGGTAGTACTTAGTATTAATCTAAAAGCAAAATCATTCAATTTTTTATTTTCCAATGCTTTTGCCTCCTACTGAGTATTTAAATGATTTAAAACGTCTGTTGGGTTCAATTGTGCTGTCTTAATAAGTATTTTTTATGTTTGTAAGCAACATGAGCATTTATTCTTCGTTAGTATAGCTTTCAATTTTACATACACCAAAAGGGACAGCATTTTTTTAACTGGATGTTGTAAACTGTGCCAGGATTGATTCTTGCATTCACTTAGTTTATACATAGAATATATTAGGTTAGCTGGAATTGTTAATTTTCCCTTGGGGAGAAGCAAATGCTCAAGGCACTGATTGATAAATCAATAAATCTTTAGTGAGTTTGGTAAATAAGCTGTCAAGGGTGTATGTCATTTTTCCTCTAGAGAACAAATTTTAGTCAGAATGAATGTGTTTGTTTCCTTGCAT
Source organism: Falco naumanni (assembly GCF_017639655.2). Lineage (NCBI taxonomy): Eukaryota > Metazoa > Chordata > Aves > Falconiformes > Falconidae > Falco > Falco naumanni. The sequence goes on from NC_054068.1 coordinate 11,047,642, forward strand.
TGTTTTCTTCTTCAAAATAGTAAGACACAAAGCTGCATTTAAATAAGTCCATAAAATTGCAAGGATTTATTAAACAGCAGCAAAGATCAAGCTTTTTCTTGATATCTTAACAAAGAATTCAGTTGTTTGCATATTTACATTTCAACCCCTAACCTCTCCTGAGGACAAATAGATGTCTGACTATTAAGCCTGAAGGCACAGCACTGGAAATCTGTATTAATCCTCTGAATGCTGACTAGTTTTCCTCAACATTCCCAGCGTGTGTGAAGAATGTGTTTATAGCCAGAAGGCAAACTGGCATCTAAAGCAAAGCAAGAATTTTGAAAAATAGTTGTGTTATGTATAAATTTATTTTGCCCTTAGTGTTTTATTATTGTATATTTGTTTCATTATTTTATATTCTGCTTTCTTTAAAATAACTTACTTGAGCTTTTCACTCTTGTGAGCAAAGTGTCGGTCACTAGAAATGGAAATGTGAACTTCGTTGTTTTCTGTTCTGGACTGTGGGAGATACAGGAAGGAATTAACATAAAAGACATAGCAATTAGGAATTTTGCAAATTACAGCTTAGCCTTTAATGTCAGCATTTATTAATGAACTGTAAGAGTGCTTACATGAGTTCACTGGATGTTATAGTAGCTCTTCTATGATGCAGAGTTTTTGACCCAAGACTTCTGCAATGGGAAGTTGTTGTATTCATGAAATTTTATGCCACCTTTTTTGGTATTAAAATATATTGTTGCTAAATTTTTCAGAGGCAACTATAGACGACTGCATTTAGTTGACTTTCCAACTGTGTTAATACCTCAGAATGGAAATTTTAATTCCATTTTTTCTGATTTGTTTGTTTGTTTTACAGTAGAGATCCAGACTTAGATTTATACCATAATAGTCAGGCTAGAGGTTTCTGTAGTTGGGAGGGATGGAGCAGAAGGCCCACTTAAGTGTGCTAGGGGTGTGTGTATTTGGCTACAGCTGCTGTGTACATCATCATCTAGTTTGGCAGTCTCAGAGCTCCCACTAACATAATCCACCACTGATGACTCTCAAAGTAGCAGACTCAAAGTGATGCCCATAGTTCAGATTGCGGCCAATATAAAGAACTAGTGGAAACATTTGTTCCCCCCCCGATACTGAGTCAGAATAATTGCAGTTGGAAGGGACCTTGGGAGCTTGATTAGTCCAACTTCTGACTCAGCACTGCTTTGGTTAGATCAGTGACTTGTCCAGTTCTACATATGTAAAGGATAGAAGATACATGTTTTTACTCCTCTATTATCCTACCACTTCCTAACTGTATTGAGTAAGGTTCAGTGGCATTGCACGTAAAATGAAGCAAGAAGTAGATGGAACCATTCCCATAGTGTGTGTGTGATGATGATATGTTTGTGTACCAGTGTGACAGCTAGCCAGATGCTCCTTTCTTTTCATGGCAACCTTTCTTTTTCTGTAATAGTATTTCAAAGTTACATGTAACCTCTTGGAACCTGCAGTATCAGGTTTTATGCAGCCAATGTGATGGGTGTTTTTTTCAGAATCAGTTCGATGAAGTGATTGGAATCATTAGAAGCTTATCTTGGTATTCATATTCTATGCTGCTGACTGGCAAAATGCTGAAGTAGAGTTTACCTGGAAATAAAATTTGTTTTCAGACCTCTTTTGTCTTGCCAAAAGAATCTCTTCCCTATTATTTTTATTGTTTAAAATAAAAGTTTAATAACATAGTTAGAGCAATATGCCTCAAAATGAATGATGTTGTATCTAATAATGTGCAAAGTAGCCTGTCTTTAAGGAGAGAGAGGAGGTTAATGTAGGTGTTAAATGGATAGCTTCAAAGTTTTAATCTCAAAAGGATATGACATAAAACCTTAAGCTTTAAGTTTTTTTGTGTTCTTCCAAATAAATACTTAAAGCTATAAGATGATCATATATTTTTTTCCATATTTTTCAAAATAAAGTGCTGACCACAAATGTGATATGCTCTGTCATCTCTTTTGCTCATCAGTGGGAAGATCCAACGTAGACAGTGAAGGAATTGTATGACAAAGCAGTATAGGGAAAAATTTCAAATTAAAGCTTGAAGGTCAGAATAAGCATTATAATAAATCTGTGTGAATACAATTTCTGCTATTACAAAATGTAATATAATAGTCGCTGTTACTGTAATTTCAAGCCACCGTTTATATCTGGTGTGTTATTGTTGATCTCAGATCTTGTGGTCCATGGAATTTGTAGACTTGCTCAGTCTTGCATATGTGTAGGGACTTTGCCCTTATGTTTTAACTTTTGAGAGAGAGAAGGGAATCGATAGTATAATGTTGTCTCAGTTGCATTGTATATTCTTATAGCTTATTTGGAATAAGTTCAGTATTGCAGATTTGGACAACATTGGCTCAAATCTTACAACGTGCGTGAGGAAAAAGCAATATGCAATTGTGCAGTTAAGATTTATTACTAGATTTTTATAATGGCTTGTCTTAGTTAAAACAAAATCTCTGAAGCATGTTACAGGCAACTGTGCAAATACTTTGGGTTTTTTATTTTCAAATAAGTTGGTTTGAGGTTTTATTTTTGTTTGTTTTCTGTAGTTGCACAAGTGTTTTTAATGAAGAGGAGAGAGAGAGAGGTGTTACAAAAGGTTGAGTATAGGAGGAAGAATTGAACTTTTAGACTGCTTTAAGATGCAGATTGCATTTGGAAAGAGTTTGAGAACCCATGCTGTCATCTTAAAAATAGCATGCATGTTGGAATGTTGGATTTATCCCATAAAACTCAACTCATTTCAGTAAAAAACTGAAATAATTACTGAAACAGTATAATTAGTATGAGCACAATAATATAGGCCAAGAAACATGAAATTGTTAAATACTCTGCTGGGATGAAAAGGGAAAGATAGACAGTAATCATCAATCTAGATGACCACTGGATGGCATCTTTGTTCCACAGAATGACTTCTGAAAATTCAATCATCTGGAATTAAAAGTTGACTTTTATAGGAAATTGTTTGGCAAGAATGCCAGCCCTCTTTATGTATAAACGTTTGTGTGTGTGTTTCAGTATCCAAACCCAAGCTCTTTTTTGTGATTAAGTTCCTCAAAGTCAAAACCAATATATTGATAGAGTTTTTCCCATTAGACTGGAAAAATTGTAGTCCCAGCTACGGTTAAACATTTCCTACCAGTCTTCCATGTAACATTAAAAAAAAAAAGATGTACTCACAGGTAGTGGATTGCCAGTGTAAGACAGAAGGAAATGTTTCTGTCCTGGAGTTACAGTGTTCGTCTTTGTAAATGCTGTTGTATTGATGTTGATAATTTCATTAGAATCCTGGTTTGTGCCCAGATTAATTGTCTGTTTTCATTTAAAACTATTTTTTTAATTATAATGTGGTCACAGATCTTTACTCCAAATAAAAGTTGGAATAACTTAAGATGCTAAGCAGAAGGAAGGTAAAATATTGATTCTACTTTCTATTAAGCTATTAGCTATTAAGTAGAAGTTGAGGTTAGTATAAACTCTTAAAAAACATGTTTGTGAAGTCAAGAGTGCTCTCTTGATTTCTGTATGGATGATTGTTTGAGGGAGATGAAAGTACCTCAGTCCTGGCAACCTGATCTGGGAATACTGGGATTGAGACTGTATTACTGCTAGCCAGATTGTGTGTTACTGTGTGAGAAGTGCTTGCTAAAGCAGGCGAGATCATGGGGGCTGCATATAGAGAAAGCGTACGAGTATCTTGCTCAGTTAATATTTTAGCAAGACCCTTTAAGCCTGTGTGCTGGGCCCCTCAGGAGGCAGCGGCAGCCAGGCACTGCCTGACCCTGCAGGGCCTTCACACCCACAGTGGTGAAGTCTTTTTTTCCAGTACCTTCCGCCATCTTACATAGTTTTGAGTTTGTGTTAACGGTAACTACCTTTATATGAATTTGGTTTTGCTGTGGTTTAAAAGGCCTGCTGGATTTGGGCCTGGTGAGCCCTGGGTAGATTACGTTGCGTGGCGCTCATTCCATTTCAGGCGTTAAGGTTTTTAACTCCCTAAAATCTTAGGTTTTCCTCTTCTTGCTGCTTTCCATTTGTAGTTAGAATCTTTGGAATTCATCACTAAATATTGTAAGTCACTGTTAGTTGCTATGTGGCCGAGTATGTTTCCCAGTTGTGGTACTGGGGGCCAGTTTCACACTGGTTGGACAAGGCCAAGGACTAGTTGCTCAGCTGTGCGGTGAACGTGTGGGAGCCCAGCTTCTTCATGGCAACTCCTGTCACCCTCCTGCCAGTATCACATATATAATGTGAAGTGTAAAAACGAAAGTCCTCTAGGCCCACTATGAAAACCATCAAGGCAGGAGATCAGTTTTGTGACACTATCCTCTGGAACTTAATTCTAAGTGAAGAAATCAAGTGCTTAGCACTTGTGGAAAATAATAAAAGCTCATTTGTGTAGCATTTTTCTGACAATCAGTAAAATTTTCCGTTTTCTTAAGTGTTGAGCACGTTTCTCCAGTTTTATACAAACAAAAATCCCTTCTTATATTTCTTCCTGCAAAGAAAACAAAATCAGTATCTAACAAACCATAGAAGTTGTCCACCAAAATCGGCTGCTGTAGTGCAGATATCAAGGAGAGTGTAGGAGGACAGGGAAAACCTAGATTATGGATTTCTAGATTTCTCTCCTTTTCTTCTCAGACCTTACTTGTAGCTTTGGGTGTTTACTGTAGGCCTTAAACTTCTTAAAAGTGACAAAGTATTCTAGGGGGCCTAGGATGACATCTATGTAATAATTAAATTTAAAAAAAGTCTTCTACATTAAGCTTTTGTTTGTTTGCTTTATGCAGTAGTAGGAATCCAGACTTAGATGTATGTGGATGTTTTCCATATATATATATATACACACTCAAAGGTTGTGTAATTGTTCCTAGAATATTCTGAAATACAGTGTTTGTGCCAGTAATGAATGTGCTAAAAACAGATGGTTGTTTCCACAGTTATGAGTCATACCTCATAGAGGTAGGAGGTAAAAAAAATGCTTGGGAGATACAGGTATGGAAATTCAAATTTTTTTAGTCAGTACTTGCTCGAGCTGTTGGGAAGGGTATTACAGGGCAAGCAGTGGCCTGGGAAGTGTTGCTGTCATCTTCCCAAATGCAGCTCATTTTTCTAAAACTGGCTGACATGTTCAACTTATTTTTGTGTGTTGCCAGAGAAAATACCAGCACATATTCAAACTACGTTTGGAACCCAGACTTACCTATGTACTCATCGTGGTCAAAGAATCTTTCCTGACTATTGCTGAAAATGCTTTGGTGCCCGTTTTGATAGGAACGTATGAAACTGTGCAGGATTCCAAATTCATGATTTTGCTTTTAATGTCTGTGGGGGTTTTATGTATTTAATCATTTTGCTCCTACTTTTCAGCATAAAGAGAATAGCCAAATGGTCTGCCTTTAGTGGGCATTGTTGCTTTTAGTTCCCTGGCCATCCTGTTGTCATTGATATCACTGACTCGCAGATGAAGAAAAGACACTTTTGTCACACCACCTGTTACAGACAAGTTGTCCTGCTTCTAAAGTTTTCCTAGTGTGATCAAAGAAATACTTGGCTATTTCTGAATCTGGAATATGTTCTATGAAAATGGAGACCCTAGTGGTTGTGCTTCAAGTTGGCCTAGCCACCAAGCATGTTGCATGCTGATTACTTTCAGAGAAGCAGATAATATACAAAATGAATATATCACAAGCAGAATTATTTTTATTTGTTTTTTTTTTTTTTTCACTGTAGAGATGATGATGACATCAATGATGTTGCCTCTATGGCTGGCGTTAATCTTAATGAAGAAAGTGCCCGAATTATGGCTACCAACTCTGACTTGGTTGGAACCCAGATACAGTCCTGTAAAGATGAACCCTTTCTTGCTGCTATACCTCTACATAAACGCATACTTGAAATGGGTGAGAAATGTGTCCTTTCCTTTTGATAGTGTTTCCTTTGGAGTTACGTGATTCTGTGTAACAGAATATTCTTAGCGCTTAAGATTGTTTTTTAAGTGTTTTATTACATAATCTTGTATTACTAAACTTTCAAGGTTTTTGTGATAAAAGTAACTTAGTTATCTCAAGTTGGGAAAAAATAGTATACTGGTACTTTTATACTTCATGCTTTCCCCCTGTTTTTTATATCCAAGGATCTCAAAGCTCTTTGCAAACATTAATTATTTCTCACAATTCTCCTTCATGTTTTACACATGAGAAGATTGAAACAGAGAGGTAAAGTAAGTAGTACAGGTCACAGAGGACACCTGTGAATAACATTTAACAGAATGTTGAAGTTATCTGTCAAGATTTTCTTTCCCCATACAAACCAGTTACACAGTTCTTATACCTGCATCTATTTAAGCTCATAGTGATTTTCTTACAGCATTTTTTTCAAAAAGGTGTATTTATTTATCCTGGCAAAAAGGTGTTTTTATTTATTATGCCATTTGAAAATAGAAGTTAAAAACTTTAGTAGGCAAAGATAACTATTCAAGATTAGTGATGTTTTAAGGTTAGTAACTATGCTCTGAGTGTATTTTCTATGACATATTTGATTGATATATATGTTCTACTACCTAAATGTGTCTTTCTCAACATAATTTTGGTAAATTTTCAGAGCTATCAGTGTCTTAAGATACTAAGCTCAAATCGTTTAGGGGCATAAATCATCTGTTTCTTTTAGACCTATGCTTACATCACTGGTTAAAGTTGTAAAATTTTTAGGCATTTACTTCTCATAGTTGTAAAGAGAAGACTAAAATCTCCTTAGAAGTCGGTACAGTTAGGTTTTTAAGTCATGCGGTTACTTCTGAAATGCTATTTGTGTTTGTATTCATTGAATTAATGGAAGCCTTTTTATATTGCAATTGCAGGCAAAGTTCTTCATTGACTTATTGTCAAGCTTCACTCTTGTATTTTAATTAGTGCCCTTTTAAGTTCTCAGTGAAATGAATTATTTTGCATGTTATAGTTACCATGATGTGATGATGTGATGACGGCATTATGTGATGCAGTTGGGGAAAGCGTATGTGCAATGTTTTGTGAGACGGCTTACCACCACCTGAGATGGAAAGCCAGAAGATGTTGTGAGGGATGCTCACGTAATAGTTTATACAGGTGTAAGAAAACAAAAAGGAAGCAGACATAAAACTGTTAAAAAGAATGGGAAATCAGTAATGAACTTGCCATATAAGCCTTAATGAACTGTCTGGGTGTAACAATTGCTGCACAACATGAAGCTGTAATTACAAGTGCAGGACTTACAGGAATCTGTACATACTTTAAGAGCCACAGAACCCATCACACTATTCATCACTGCCTTTTGGGGTTTGCTCCTCTGAGGAACAAATCCCTATGGCTGTTTTTGAAGCTTTATTGGCTTTGATAATTGAAATGAAACTTTCAAAGCTTTTAAAAGCAGCTGCAGGGATTTACTTCTCAAAAGCAGTGAATCCAGAAGAGCGGCCACTCCTAGTGATCTCCTGCAGCCACTTTTAGAGCTTTATTTTGGCTTTACATGAAGCCTTTTATAGTTTTGAAAGTGGCTGTGGGGTTCACTAGTGGCTACTATCTGGGATCTATGGCTCTTGAGGAGAGAATTCCTTCAGCTGATTTTTGAAGTTTTAGAAGCTTGGTTTTCACTGTGTGTGGCCAGATTTGTTGTTTGCATAGGACCACACACAAATTTAGTAGTTTGTGCTACTGGGCACTTAAAATAACGACATTTTAAGTACACGACAAAACTCAGTCTTAGCATATGTTGCTGTGCCTAGACACACCAGGACTAAGCAAAGAAGGCTGTGACCTTCTCGAGCACGTTAGGAAAAAGAAAGTATGTTACATGAGTCCTCACTCTTCTGTTTTCATTCTGCCTGTTGACAAATGAGATAAAATATTGTTTCTCCTTACTTTTACCTGAATGTGACTTAAACAGACTTCATTTTCTACCTTTAAGTCTATTCATATTTGAACACTTTAGTTTTAGGGCACATTTTAAATGTTTTAGTAAGAGAGATATTTGTGGTATGTACAGTATTAGGAAACTGCTCTTCTCTCCTTTCTCAGAAGCTAGATCTTTCAAGTTTTCTGTAATATTAATCTCCTTCTCTTTTCTGAGGAAGAGCTCTGTCGAGCAACTCAGTAGTGTTCCCTAAAGGCTGTTCCAGAGATTGTGCTTCCATTCACCAGAGTCAGAATATAAACTGCTAAAGTGAGAGCAGATGCTATTCAGTCTTTGGCAGTAACCACCAGCCAGATGCCTCAAAGTTATAGTGAAGGAGGTTTCTTAATATATTGTACATTCTTATCTCTACTGTAACTTGGCAGTGTTGTAATCCAAAGTTTATATTAAATCTAAATGACTAAATATTATTATTGATCCTTTTAAATGGAAGAAGTAACTGAAAGCTAATTCATGCAAAGATATTCATTCACTTCCCACATACTTCCTTATCCAATTTTGTATCTAGTCATCTTTGGCTGGTAATCATTGCCATTTGTTCATGTAGGAAGACAGGGCTGTGGCTGTTTCAGATTTTTCTTTGATGCAAAATCAAGAGTGGGTATTTCTTAGCAGATAATATATTTCTTTTGCTGTTCCGTTCAGGATCATAAAATGTTGCATCCTGATCTTTCTACATGACAGCACAGCACAATTAAGCATATGCAAAGAGTTGTAAGGTTTTTGTTTCTGTGTTTGGGAAGTTGAGAGGCAGAGGTTGGCGTTCATGCACGTGCATGCTGATGTGCATACAAACTCGTAAAACTTTGAGGGTCTTTAACTTTAGTAAAACGAGTAGTATTTCTTTAAAGGGCAAGATAAGCCAATTAGACTGTCACAAATAATGCTGAAAAATCCTAACTTTTGCATGTGGTTTTGCGGGAAAGAAACAAGAACAATAACTTGAATAATTTGTAATTGTTTCACTTTTATTAATTCATAAGCTATTTTCTGGTGGGTAAGAATGCTGTATTAGTTAGGTTTTGGAAGCTAGTTTTTGACATTCTGAGTTTCCATTCTTTACCAAAAGGGGCATCACTTCAATAAATAAAACATTATGACTTAGCAGGTTGTTTTAAGTGTGGCAGTTTTCTCTGGTTTGTAACCATCTTGTGAAAATAGAAACTCCTTGACTCAGAAGTTACTTTTTATTACAGCATTGTTTCTGAGAGCAGGTAAGAATTAGGCTGCGCTGTATTTTATATTTAATATTAGTGAAAGGTAGCAGGATATAGTGAAGGATGGGATAAAAGGTGACCCTTCTTATATTGCCTGATAAATAAATCCATGGAAAAAGGGAACAGCTATGTTGTGTACTTTCTTGAGAAGTCTTTTGACTGAGAGTTGGTGTTTCTAGAACTTCCACTAGCACTTCCAAAAAAACTTTGCTTTATATTTTGGGGTCAGCAGAGCATGATATCCTCACAAGTTTAGAATCTGCAGCAGTTCATTCATTCCCACAGCTTTTGTTTTAATTCTGACTTCTAGAATTCTGGTTCTTCTAGAACCAGATTATGCATTTTGCTTCTTTCTGACCATCTAGAATTTCAGAACTTGTGGAGAATCTTAACCATAAATTAACTGTCTTAATGCAATAATAATGAAACATAAGTCTGGCATAGTGTATTCTTTGACTTAGATTGTTTCTTTCTCTCTCTTCACTTTCAGTGCTTCATCCAATTTTTCTACTTCAGTTTTTATTATTACAGAGCACTGGCTGAAGAGAATAATTACAAATGTGACATTCTGAGAAATGCGGGACTGGTTTGGCCATGTTGAATACATTTTAACTGTCCATCTTGTATTTCCAAATTATTTTTACTTAAATATGTATGATGAAAATGGAGAATCATCAAATATATTTTTATTTTACATTCATTCAGAAATATTTTTACATCTGCATTAGGAAATCATTTTTTTCTATAGTATGATTTGATGAAATGCTGTATTTGTCTGTTGTCTAGCATTGTGACAAATTTCCTTTGGAAAAAGTCTTAGTACATTGACAACATAGTATGCACACCTGCAACATTTCCTGTCACAAAATCGGTACTGGATTCTGATTTTTAGGCTAGAGTACATATAGTGGTGTGGGCCAATTACTATGAAGCTTGAAAATGTGCTGATCAATCTACATTCTCCTAGTCCAGTAGTTAACAGGCCTACAGTCTTCCTTTAAAACAGCTTCAGGGACTTGATAGAATTAAGCCACTGTCTCTGTCAATGTAATGGTTGTAGGGTTAGGCTCAACAGAATTCATAGATGTAACTTTTTGTTATTTTACATGTAATATATTTTTTTAATTCTGTCTGATTAAATATTGATCATTTTTCTTCCTTGATTCTTTCTTTGTTCAGTCACACTTGAGTTGCACGTCTGCTACAAGAATGCATGTTAAAACATAAGGAAATAGCTTATCTGTGTTTTCTGTATTCTGGAGTGCATTGAATCTACTATGTGGTATCACAGTGGCAGCCCAGTTGTATGCTTATGTATATATTTTAAATAAATAATTTGTATACTCCAGAGGGCATTTTATATTGTTAAACCTTCTTAAAACTGATAGGGATGTTCTTCATGGAAGCAGGCCTGTAGATTTCAGAGCCTCTATTTAAAGCATTTGTTACTAGTTTAATAAGAGAGTCATTCTGTCATCCCTGTTTCATCTGTTTGTTTGTCAACAGTTGTATTCATGTTTGAATGAGATGAAACTGTACTATTGATGATTGCTCTTTCATATACAGAGCTGTTCTAACATAAAAGTATACTTATTTCCCTGGTTGGTTTACTTTAGAGGGTTTTTATAGCTGCTTAGATTACAGTTGTTGTGGCTTCTGAAATTTCAAGCTATCAGATTGCCTGTGAACATAATTTTTTGTTTTCACTGCGCTTCTTGTTGATGTCACTTAGTCGTTTTCATTGCTGACTTAGGTTTTTATCCGTGAGTTGATTTGTCTTCAAACTTAAATACTCCTTTTAATACCAGTTTTTCCACCAGCATCTTTCTGTCAAGATGACCTCCTTAAATACCTGTGGGCGTAACTCCTGATTGTGTTTGGAGATAGTTCTAACATATACTTGTTCTTAAACATAGCATTTTGAAGTTGTGCATTGTCCTAATGACATGCTTAGTCCACTTGAACTGTACCTGGAGTGGTGTTTTCTGTGGTTCTGGGTGCCTTTTCTCAGGATAAAAATGTTGTTAGGTATTGTATAATCCAAATTCCAAGTTATTGTGCATGCCAAATACATTGGCTTTCTCTGATTCTTACTTAGATTACAAGGTGTGCATTGCTCCCTGTCTTCCTAACAATGTCCATAGGTGTGATAATTTAGTTTCTTACATTGAGACTGGAGTTTATTGTATGTTCAGTAGAGAATCTGGTTTTATATTCCAACCTAATCAATTGCTAATGTTTCAATATTAAAAAACAATTATATGTTACTTACATTTATTATTTCTTTTTCAAAAAGGTGGGAATACATTCCCATCTTAGTATCAGCAGCAGTGTTGCCAAATAAACATAACCAGTAAGTATTTCAGCAGAATGTTAAACTATATTGTTGTTCTTTCTTTAATAGGTCCATGATTAGACTTCCTGTTTTACAAGATGTCCCAACATGTGTTGGAATGGTAACTTCAGTACCACCTGAGAGCTTGGATTTTGCCTTTCTGTGAAAGGTAGGGCAGCTTCTGTTCAATATTTTTTGTGTATTTCTAAGGTTTTCTTTTTATTAATCTTACTGGTTCTGCAACACTACAGAATCTGAGTTATGCTTTTAGCAGTATCACCTCTAAGTGCCAGAATTGATAATATTTCATCAAACAGTTATTTTTTAAAAATAAATGTAGATATGTTCAAACTATTTATGAAGAAAATGAAGCTGTTTCTTCAGGCATAATTTTCAGAGGTTTAACTCCAATTGAACTGAGAGCGTGACCATACTACTTGCTCTCAAAAATATTTGGAGAATTCAGGTTCTGTTTTCACCATAATACCTTGCTTCTGTTTCGTGAATGTAGCGGAAGAACCTTCTTTAAAAGGTCTTGCTGTTTCTGGAAGGCAGTTCTGGCCTTCAGGGCCTACCAAAATACATTGCCCAGCCTCAGAATAAGTTTGTGTCTGGGAATTGAATGACTTAAATTTCTGGTCTCTGCAAAGGAGAGTAAAATTAAGACCATCATTCTGTGGAGATGCATTATCTACCAGATTCATTTATAAAGTCCATCTCAATAAGAGATTTCTGGTAATAAATATTAGATGTAAAATAAGAACAATAAAAAGAAAACCTTAGAGAACCATTCAATATTGCAATAAAGCTGACTTACATTATCCCTGTAGGCAAACTCCATGCTCTAGAGGTGGTACTAATGTCCCCAACTCTCAACACATGTTGGAACATCTTTGTGGAGGAGGAAGTCATTGATCAGTGAGCAGCATCTTCAAGGATCATTTAAGGGGGAAAAAGCAAAAGGTAATATTTTCTGAAATATGTTGGAATGATTGTTCATTACGTTTATTTGGCAATCCTGCTGCTCATACTAAGGTTGTAGTGTTTTCATTTCTTAAAATTGCTGAAAAACCTCATAAGCTTCACTTTAGTCTTTCCTTTTCCCTTGAGTTTGAGTTGCATTTGTTAGCCTCCTTCATGTTGCTGAGTTGACTACATACGAAGTCCAGATTCTACTACAACTCATTGGCAATTTTGAAGCCTTTTTTCAGTGGTTATAATACGGAGAGTGTTAGTCTGTGGTTTAACCAGTTTTGCAGTGTCTGGTGTTAAATGAAGTAAGTCACAGCCAAATGTTGCAAATGGTTGAACTGGTACAAAGACATTCTTCTGGTAATGAAAGGGTATTTGTTTTCAAGGATGTAGCTGTAACCAGATGAGGCACCACTATCTGTTCTTGCACAGTAATGTAGAAGTGCAACTTTAGTATCAGCTATCATAAACTACAACTGTTTTGAAAAAATCAAATGACCATGTCTGATCTGAATACACTTTGTAGTGGTGGATGATCTAGTGATGCACAGGTTTGGTGTTAATGAATGTGGCACAATGTCCCGATCTTGACAACTTCTCTAATCCTGGACATACACAGATGAAGGTGCTGACATTTTGAAATTCAGGTTATGGTCTTCAGTCTACCTTTCTGGTATCCTTTATAATTTAAATTTCCTGTCTTCTTTGTGCATATCCTTTCCAGATGGCATGCCCTTCCCACCTCCTTAAAATGAGGCCTTAAGTTGAGCTGGTCTGCCTGGTGTCAGGCTTGTAGTGGACAACTGTGATATCTGTTCAGATGTGTCACCAATAAGGCTTTTATAATGTCAGCGAGATGGTTTCTTCAGGATAAAAAAATATGCCAAAATGTCTGCATTGTTTACAGAAGTTGCTTTAAAAGAACCAAAGCATACAGGCAAATTCTTGTACTTGGTATTCATTTTAATCCTAGCGTGGATGTGATTGAGAGTGTGGTCTGTTACTGTGAGGACTATGTTACAAGATGTTGGCATCTGTGCCTCCACACGTGTTTGTCATCTCTGACGTTCTTACAACAGTTCTTCTCCATCTCTCTCACCTGACGTACTCTCATAATAATATACTTCTTGTATTTAGGCCTGAGGTCCTGTAATAGGTTAGTATCTTTTGATCTTGAACTTTGCCTAAGAAGCACATTCTTCTAGCCTGCATGAAAACAGGTAGAGGATAAATCAACATCTCTGTTGTTTTCTTAAGGACTCTTATTGGTGTAATTGCCTTATTAGTTCTTTACCATCTGGTCCCTCTAACAATCTCTTGATTTGACTCTGTAGTGAGTAACCAAACACAGAAGTACATGGAGGCATGTACTGTTATTCATAAAAATAGTGAACATATTTTCCAGTTCTTTACGGTCAATTTGTGTTTATTCTTGAATGTTCCTGTGTCTTTGGATATGCTTATTATGTTGTATTTTTGTTTTGAGAAAACTGAGATTAAAAAAACCTATGTAAGTGTAATCTGTGTATTCTCATCTGACTTGTTGAGGCCTGCACCTATTTCAGTTCTCATCTCCTCCTCTGTCTTTTACATTTTCCTCAAACTGTTCAGTTGCAGCATGGATTATGGGGTAGGATCTGGTTGTAGTTCTCAAAAATTCTTTGACCTTCAGTGCCTCCCTTTTAATAACTTCAGCATCCTCCCTTCTTTTAAGATATACAAATGAAATTGCACAAAAGGAATCTTAAAGAGGAATTATTAAAAGAGAAGAAATTAAACATCAAAATTAAGGATAATGTGTTTCCTTAGTACACTTAGATTTTGATTTCTTCTAAAAGAAATGAAGTAATACACAGTTCAGTTACAGGAAAAAAAAACACCAGAAAAGTTTAAAAGCAGTAGCTTCTGTTCCATCAGAGTTTACATTGTTTCTGTCCTCTCTGATCTAGCTGTTAATACCAAATATTTTCTTCTCCCAGATGCACTGCTTCCCTGATTTGTGGCAGCTCCTTCCATTTTCCAAGCCTCCACATACCTGTACATAATGTTTGGTGACTAGCTTGGTTCTGTTAGAGACAAACCACTAAGGATAATAAAAAGACTGTTTAGGGATGATTAATAGCTACCTTTCAACTGTTTAATTATCTAGCTTAGAGACAGAATTTTGGAAACTGGATTGTCTGGTTATATATATTTTAGGTTAGACCTCTTCTCAAATTAGTTCTTTCTTTTTGCCAAAAAGTGTGAATTATGTGTGGGTTCCCAGACTTACCCACCTGGTTGAGAATTCTTAGAGAAGTGAAGGCTTCCCACCACCCCCACCCCCACCCCCCGCCTCCATTCTTACATGACTTTCATCAAAAACACCAATTGTGTAAGTAGGGTTAAAAGTAGGATTCTTGAGAAATTATTTTTCTACTTGATGAATTTTTTCGTCCTGCCCCAAATCCCACCAACTTGCAGAAGAGCTTTGAATCAGCACAGAATCAGACATTTTGGCCTGGGTTACACATAGATTTTGTATGGATACAACTATTTCTTTGGCTCTGTTGTGTTAAAATAATTATACCAATATGACCCCCTGGAATGGAGATGTATTTCTGATCTTCCCTTTAGAAGAATTAGGAATATCAAATGAAATCATAAGGTAAAAGTTCAAAACAAGTAAAAAGAGCGATTTTTTTTGCCAGACGAGTAGTCAAGTTGTTGAACTCTTTGTTTTCAGATGTTGCAGGTTCAAAAAATTACTTGAAAAATGATTGGGAAAAAATTTCCATCCTGACCTAACAGAGAGGTAGATAAGATCCTCTAACTTAGGATGGTCCTGGGTTGTATTTTGTCGCATAGTTACCAGTGCACTTTTTTTTTTTTTCCCTAATAGTCTTCTAGCATCGTCTCCCACTATTGCTGTTAGAGAAAGGATGCTAGACTGTATCAGCCAGTATAGTTTTTCTTAAACTTTTTATACAATTCTATAAATGTGTAATTATTTATTATAGTATAGTTTGTACAGAGTAAGTTAAATCCACTGTAGTACCTGAAGAAAGCTTTATGAGTAGTTTTGTACCAGTGCATTCACATTACAGATGTTAGGAGTCTTAGTTGAATCTTACTTTGCTAAAATTATTTGGTTGGCATTTACTTTGGAGGGAGTAGGAAGAGAAGAGAAAATTAAAATTGGTGTAACGTTTATTCGGAAATTTTTTTCCTTTAGGTTACAATTGTATGGCTGGTTATCTTTTTTTTTTTTCCTGCTGTGTCTTGCACTGAAAATAGCTATGTATTTTGAGAATTTTAATCCGTAAGTTTGGGATTTATTAATTTATTTTTAAAAAGTAACTGATGTTACACCAGTTTCTCAATTCACAAAATGCCTCTTGGGGAATCATCTCAAGGTGGATTGTTCTGAAGGAGTATAGAACAAGTACTACACCCAGCAAGTCTTGAGTTCTCAAGATGACTGTCCACTTTAATCCAGAAACTGGCTCATGAGATATTTTTAATCCTATGAGAGGATGAATGTTCTTTTACAAACAAGCTTACTGAAATAATCAATGTAGGGTCTTAGGCTACTTTGTAAATAACAATTACATGGTGATAAAAAGTCATTCTCTTAAGCAAAGGCAGTTTATAACATACGAAGGTGAACTGGAAATATGGTGTTGGACAGTCAGTGTCAGATACTGGTTTACAAAATCTTTCCCATTCCAGTTCAGGGCTGGTTTGGAGCTCTGGAACATACCTTGGCCGTCCGCCCCTCACAGGGGGGTGCTGGGTTTGTATCTGCTAGAGGGAATCATTTACCAAATCTCAAAGCACTTGGCGCTGATTCTCTCTCATTTGGCAGGATACACACCCTAGCCCATGGCTTCCCTAAATACACTCCAGGTTATGGGTTCGTCAGGGGCGCCTGCTCAAATGACTTCCTTTGCATTGGCTGTTTTTGTGAAGGTTAGCAACTGAAGTTTTTTTGGTTTCTCCTTTCTTCATCCTGTCTTCCAGCACCAGACAGGCTGTTGTACAGCACATCAACATTTATTATTTACGTGTTTAGTTAGTAAGACTTAGTGACGCTTTATTTAAAGGACTGAAAACAGAAAATTACAGCTAAAATTATCATACTGTTTCTTTTGCCTGGGATCACTAGGTTATCTTCTACCCCTAGGAATCTGTAATCCTAATCATCAGAGCTAGTGATTTGTTGTTTGCACAATCACTCTGTTTAACAAGCTTTTCCTTCAGTTTTTAATACTTGAAATCTGTCTGGGGCTCTGGCAGCACCCCCAACACAACCCCAGGGTATTCTGTACCCAGACAACCTCCTCAGTGTTTTTCTTTGGTGTGTTCCATCCCCCATTCTCTAGCTTAATATTTAAGATTGGGGTTTCCCTTTGAAAGTAATATGAATGAAGTATTGATGGATTACTTTGAAGGCTGAGGACACTGTGATATGGGAGTTGTACCCTATTTTTAAGTCCCACTTGGTTAGGTTGGGACAAGTAAGTTCAATAATTGGCTACTCAGGATGCCAAATGCCCTTACTGCATTCGGGTTTTCCCCTTTGTGTTTAGTCAGCCTGACAGCTAAATGTTACTGCTCCATGTAGAATTAATAATATAAATAGTATGAGACAAAGCACCTATTGCTTTCTGTTGATTTCATGACCTGCTTTCTGTAGAGACCACAGATGGTGTGTTTTAGCACATACAATATTGCTTGTCTAGTTTTAGCAGGTGAAATGCTCTCCACTTTCCTCCAATTTTTTAAGCTGTTACTCTTCCAGAAGTTCCTATATAGCTTAAGTCTTGAACAGTGACCACTTAACTGATCATGTTGTATTTAATTACATGTAATTTTACAGAGATTAAGGAGTTCAAAATGTTTCACTGCTGACATCTACAGCAGAACTATAAAATCATCATTTTCCTTTATGCTGTTGAAATGGAAGAATGGAATTTATTAAGGAATAGTTTGGAAGGCTGCAGAAATTCAAGTGTTAGTTTTACCAATACCTTGCTTTTCCTGATGGGAAAGATTGCAGAGGGACTGAGGCATGTAAAGCTGTGGTGGTTCTGTTGAGATAAAAGAGGAAGGGGGCTTGAGCCTGCAATTGTAGATGCAATCCAAGGCACAGCCTAGTACTTACTGTGCTGTGGGGATGAGGTAGGTAGACACAACCAGATGCATCTTTGTTACGTTATTCTAGATCTGAAGTTCTGATGCTGTTGAATGAAGTTTAAAAGTTTAAACAAATTATGCCCCAGACTGAAAGGAGATGGACTTTTGTGATTTATTTCCATCTTTTAGTATGCAAGCCAGCTGTAACAGCAGAAGAGGCCTGGACCTAAGAAATCTGGTTCCAGTTGCATCTTGGGTCAGTATTTCATGCACAGAATTCAAAGTTTAAGAAGTTGCTCCTGGTTTTAAGATGATAGCAGAGAGTGCTTTCAGCATTTCTGACTGACCTGTGATTAGGGCAAATAGAAACTCATTATGCGTGTTCTCCATGTTTCTGTTGAAGGACAAGACAAATTCAAGCCCTAAATACATGCTGTTTAACTGTTTAAAACCAGTTCTTCAAGGTCTTTCTGTTTTAAGTGTAAACGTAAAGAGATTTTATACAGGCACTCAATAATTTATCACATCAATAATCAGAGTCAGACCTGATGTTTTACAAATAATTTTTTTATCTTTGATCTCAATCCTGTCAGTCCTCTTAAAGTATAAATTATTAAAGTAAGTTTTTGATTGTTTGAAAGCCTATCTGCAAAGATAGTATTTTTCTTCTGCTTCTCAAATAGGGCAGTACTCTTCTTACGATTTATTTCAGTTTGTTTGATCAATAAAATATAATTAAACTTTTAAAGTGCAGCAGAGCCAGTACCTTTCAGATAGCTAAGCAGATGATAGCACTCTTCAGAATTTTCACTTCTTGGGACCTGAAAATTTTCAATGACAAGGTTTAGGTGCTTTTATGTTTGTAAAAAACAATCTTGTGCTAGTGACACATATGCCAATATCAGAATAATATTGCTGAATGTTTTTTCCCCTCAAGGTTTTTGGAACTTGTATATAAGTTCTACCTTTATAGAACCTCTACTGCAGTATCTCAGAGTTGTAAATAGAATATAGTTTATTTATAACAAAAATATTCTAACACTTATACTTCCTTTGCATACTGTTTTGTATACTGTAGATCTTTATTAAATGCCGATTGAACCATGGTTTGCTATTAAGGCTTCCCAACATGTAAATAAGAATTAATAAGCAGGCAGGCTTTATTGTGTTGTTCTGTATATGCTTGGCAGATGAGAAATCTGCTTATTTGGGGGGGTATTAATTTGCTATCTTATACTTTTCATATAGGATGGTGTTACAGAACTGACTGCTCTCATAGCATTTGATGCCTCTGAGGATGTGTTGAAATTTGGTCTTGCCACCAAGAATTGAAGTGTTCATGCAACTGGTCATCAATTCCTGATGGCCTTGTACAGTTCTGATGTAGTATAAATATGGCAAGAAAATTTGCATGAAGAATGTGACCTTAGTTGTGTCTTCAAAAATACCAAAACTCAAATTCAAGTGGAGAGTTAAATGGTTATAATTACAGCTTGGAGCACTGCTTTGCTCCAGCACCATTTTTGTTGTTATCCTTGGTGATGTTTTTATCATAGCTCTAGGAAAAGTTCAGAATTACATTGCTGAAGTAATTTTAAAGACTTATAGCATGTACTTGTTATCAAAAATGTCTAAATTTAACAAATGTATTATTTAAAAGCAAGCAACTTTTTTCAAATTATATATGTCTTGATGTTTTACTTTTAAGTGTGTGGCTCCTTACTGCTTTAAATGCAGAATTTGGGTTGCAAAGCTGCAAGTTTACATGGCCACATTATCAAACTTAAAGCACATTAAGAAGATCACCTAAAAGTCAGAAACAAGTTCAACTTTTTTTAATAAAAAACAGATGATAGCAGTCTGTTGATATAAAACATTATTTTTTTTGTTTAATCTTATTTTTTTGTTTGGGTTTTGTGTTTCTGTATGCATGTAAGTGTATATATTATGACTTATTGTTGCACTGATCAGGTGGTGCAATTAAGACCAGAGTCCAGAATGCTAGGACCTAAATAAAAATATCTGTAGATGAAGCCACTGTCCAGTGACTTGGTTAGAAAGATGAATACTATATTGAGGATATTTGTGTTTTGGTGTTTTGTGATACAATTAAATATGTATAGTATTTTAAAATATATATGTGTGTATGTACACATTTCTTAAAATGATATATTTCTTTTCCCACAGCATCATCATCAGTCTGGGGAATCTTGTAAAGGGAAGAGAAGCCTTTCTGTATTAAAACTGGGGAAAGTAATTATGCAGACTAGGAAGAATATCTCAGGAATTTCCTTTTTAGAGTTCAGCATTATTTTCCTTTGATGGCAGACAGAATTCCAGTATGCTTTTTATAAATGCGAGTGGATGAAACTCAGGAGGAGATGTAGCAGTGAAGAAAAAAAACAACCTAAGACTTTAGTATGGAAACATATGAAAATTAACAGTTTCCAGCCCTTTGCAAAGATTCAGTTTCTACTTGATTTTTTCTCTGAGTAACAGAAAGCAAAAAAAGATGATCTCCAAACAATAGTACTAGAGCTTCTTAGGTCAGCAGATCAGTAAGGTGGTATGCATGGCTGTTTATGAAAGTATAACTAGGCCAGCCTGTCCAAGTGTAGATGAGATTGGTAATTTTCCCATCCTTGCCCCAAATACAATCCCAGTATTTAAGTACCGTGCCAAATCTTGATGTAATATACAGCCCTGGAATGCACTCTGCTTGTGACATCCTATGCTAACAAGATTTTGACTAATGCCATTTAGAACAGGGAAGACGCGATGATGCTTCCACACATGATGAATGTTGTGCATGACAAGCTGACTTTTAAAAAATTTATCTTTTTGTCTCTTTGTAGTCTGGTTTCTTGGCACTAATTCATTTTTGGGGAAATTTGTTTTGTATTATTTCTTCCTTAGCCTGTTTCCAAAGAAAGCTAGCCTTAAGTGACTGAACAGTCTGTTTGCCTTCCTTCTTTCTCCCTTCAGGTAACTTTTGAGTCCATTGATAAATTGGCAGCTAGATAGCCCCTCCATGTTGAGGGGAAAATCAACTGTTTTTTTCTTTCCTTTGCTCTTCTGTCTTGGTTGGCTGCCGGTCAGCACTCTTGTACAAACTGGCCAGGCTATCTTCAGAGCAAGCCGGCTGTTCCCAGCTAGCAAGCTGGACAGATATGGACTAGGAGACATGCCAGGGGGTGGTTCTAGATGTATGAGGGAACTAAGGGTATTTTGCAATAATAAGGAATATGGGAGGAAGTTGGAGCTATGCAGGAGGACAGGGATCATTGAGTCACTCAGGCTGGAAGAGAACTTGAGTGGTCATCTACTCCAACCTCTTGCTCAGTGCCATGTCAACATTAAATTCAGACAGGGTTGCTTAGGGCGTCATCTGGCTGAGTCTTAAAAACCTGGAAAGTGGGAGAATCCACAATGTTTTTGTGCAAAGTGTTCCAGTACTTAATTATCTTCATAATGAAGAATTCTTCCCTACATCCAGTGAGAACCTCTGCTGTTCTGGTGTGTGATGCTTCTTCCAGGGATCCTCAATAGAGTCTGGCTCCATCCTCTCAATAACCTCTTCCCTAAGCCTTCTCTAGGATAAAGAACCCTGAGGTTCTCCTCATATAGGTCATATGCTTCAACCCCATAACCATCTCAGTGACTTTTCACTGGACTCTGGTTTTTCCAAGTCATTATTGTGCCGGGTACCCCAAAACTGATTGCAGTATTCTAGATGTGGGCTGAGTGAGGATTGTTCTGTCGATACAACCCACTATGCTGTGTCTTCATTGTTGCCAGGATGCGCTGCTGAATCCTAGTTAGCCTACTGGTAGGCAGTCCCCAGCCCATATCGTTGCAGAGAGTTAGTCCATCCCAGGTGCAGTACTTTGCATTTGTCATTGAATGTCACAAAGGTCCTGTTGGCCCATTCATCGGGTCCTTCTGGCTGGCAGCCCTTCCCTTTGCACTACTCAGTGTGGTGCCATCTGCAAACATGATGGGGGTGATTCGTGCCTCCCCCTCCAGGTCACTGAGACAGGTGTTAAAAGGTGAGTCCCAGGACAGATTCCTGAGGGACTCAATTTATAACCAGGTAGTTTTCTGGGCTTGGGAATACTGTGTTGAGGGTTTTCAGGAGCAGAAGGTTACTGGGATATTGCAGAGGCCAGTAAAAAGGATGTAGGACAAGAATTGTTAGGAACCAGGTGGCTCAGGGAATGGTCCTTCAATGATGGATGAATTTCTGAAGAGTTGAATAGGTGAAACAAGTCACGTAATGGTTGAATTTACTTAGAACAAAAGTCTTTGAAATTAGGAAAACCTTTATTGTGGAAAAAACCAAGATGGTGATAGTACTTCATTATGAAAGGATTGTGTGTGTGCACATGTGTTCAGGGAAGTTGGGTAGCTGTAGTTACACTGCTGAAATTCAAAGAATTATTATTTTAACAATTACTTATTCGTACCCTTAACCTAGAATAGTTGGCAGAATTTTCCATCTCAAACCTCTTTTCTGGATACTAGTTAATTAAATTTCCCTTCTTACTTGCGTTTTATCTTTCAGACTAGTTTTTTTTTTTTTTTTTATTGATAGCTTTGCATACACATTTTTGCATAATAAAATGGTGCATGCCTAAATAGGTCTTGATATTGCATGTCCAACTTGCACAAATAGCTGCTACCAATATGAATAGTCCGACTGACTTCAAGGACTTAATTTGCATGAGTAACAGTTGCAGCACTGGGATCTTAATGCGTCTGTCGGCTTTCCATTACACGTTCAGCTTTCAGCAACTTCAGCAGAGTTCCATCTCTATTACAGAGGGCAAATTGGGCACCAAGAAAGATTTAATTTTTTCTCAGCGATAAAGCGAAGATCAGTTAACAAGCATATATACCTATTGCTGAAGTCCTTCAGGTAACGTGCGCAATCCAGAGTCGGCAATGGCTTAAGTTTGTTTAAGAGATAACGACTTCAAAAGAATCGCTAAAAAAAATTAATATCAGAAATAGATGACACGGAGAGCCGCGCTCTGGCAAGCGCGGGCGCGGCGCGTGCAGCGCGCATGTCCGTAGCCACCGCGGATCGGCGCGGGGGGGGGGGGGGGGGGGGGGGGGGGGGGGGGGGGCCTGGCGGGGGGCGGGATCTGGCAGCCGCAGTGCCCCCTGCCGGCGGGGGTGGCGCCCGCCCGCCCGCGCCGTGATTGAGCGGCCTCCGCCCGGCCCTGACAGAGGCCCAGGGTGATGCTGAACGCTGCCAGTTCGTCTCAGATCACATCATTAAAATAACAGAAGTATACATCCATGTAAGACCGCTGCTCACTTGTTCGTCTTCATTTTTTAGACGTGTGATGGTTTCTTGCTCTTGGATTTGGCCAGGAAAAGATAGGAATGCCTCACAAAACACACACTCCTTCTTAAGCCTCTCAGGTTTGTGTTTGCTCAGGGACTCCTCCCGCAAATGAAGACTGCTTTTCTAATTAGCTGTTCAGGAAACACTTCCCAAAATATTATCAAACAGATGTCCCATACTGTTTTGCATACCAATTAATATATCACAAACTAAGATACTCGCAGATGTTTTTAAAAGTCCTGTGATCATTTAGTGGAAAACTGATTCAGTGTAATCAGAGTATTTACTCTTTTATGGTGGGTCAAATCCAGTAATCCATACAAAATGCATCTACTCATTTTTCACTATATAAAATACATGTGTATTTGTGTGTGCTCACAGAGTTTTCTAGCCAGAAAACTGTCCGGCTGGCGCTGCTCATATATATAGGTCTTTGCAGGGACTGTGCCTTAGATTAGTATGTATCTCTACAAATTTATATCTGATACTTAGTAATTATTTTGATCAGTTTAGGAATTCTTAAGTGTTACCCATTTGCTGTGCTTTTCTTTTTAATACAGCAGTACGTTAGACTCTAGAGTGTTTCCTTTTTGTATAAACTCAGCACAAAGTATCAAAGGTCCAAAAAACTACAAATGTCTTTAAGCAGTGTTTGGGGGACAACTGATGTTTTTAAGTAATTTTTTTGGTTTGTTTTTTGTTTTTGGTTTGTTTTTTCTATGTTGTTTTTTTAAGATGTTGTTAATATGACTTTGTTTCTTCATATTCAATTAATAGGGTTTTTTTCTGAAGGATTTTTATTATCAGTAGTGTGCCAACAGTGTAAGCTAAAGTACGCAACAGTATGCTTTGGGCTGCAGCCTCATCTCATTGACAAATTAATCTGCACTAATGCTTCTGAAAATAAAGAAATTGCTTTTTCTTGTGTAGAACAACTGAGAGAACTCAAATTGTCTCATACCCTATTATGCTTTGTTTTAATATACTAAGATCAACTTCAGTAAAGTTCTTAAATGCTTTCTAAGTGGTAAAAAACCCCCTCTGATTTCATTTTCAAACTTTAAAGTGTAGTAACACCTCTTTTCATGAGGTCATAAATATATCACCAAAGCTAAATAAATGTTGTTACGGATTTTTCTGTTCAGGAAAATGAAGTTATGACTTTATGTTCTGTAGAGGTTTTGTTTGGTTTTTGGTTGTGTGTTGGTTTGGGGTTTTTTTGTTGGTGTGTTTTGTTTTTCTTTGTGGGAGGTAAGCTAATTCTGTTTTGTTTTGTTTTTTTGCTTTAGCTAAAAAACTAGGAATTACTGATGTGCCAGCTGAGGTGGTTACTTTTATTTCCCATGCAACACAAAACAGATTAAGAACAGTGATAGAAAAAGTAACAGTGATAACCCAGCACCGAATGGAATCATACAAAGTAAGTCTGCAAAGAAAGGTACTGTAACAGAACAATGCAGTGTGACGCCGTTTTTTCTTAGCATACGGTAGATGTTTTGTGTTCATTCTGTCGCAAAGCGTGTTTTTAATTGTGGCTTTATCTGCCTCAGCAAATGGAAAGTGGTGGGATGATAGTAGCACTTCTCAGATCTGTCTCCCTCCTCTGTGATAGAATTTGTGTGTAGAATTATATTTTCATCCTTCTGTGCTGAAGTGTCTAGCATGGAGCATCTGTTAAGCTGTTTCTGCTCATGGATTGCAACTAAGACTGTTGATTCTTGACGTCTCCTTTTTTGACCAAGGTATCTATTGATTGGATAAAAATTGCTTCAATATGTGAGAATCTATAGTAACTACATGTCCTTGGCTGTGAGAAATACTAATATTCTACAAAAGCTACCAATTTGTCTTAAACCATCAACTACAGAATTTATCTGTGAATTCTTCACTATAATTAGACAATTATGTTCTGTTTAAAAAGAACATTTCAGGATAAAATGATATTCTGATTCCATTCTTAATGATTGTATTCTTGAAGAAAATTTAAACAATTTAGGTACTTAAACCAGGGAGAAAATTTAAATAAGAATCTGCAAACCAGTTTGAAATTCGAATAATTCCAACATCTTTATTGCTAAATTTGAAATACCTTCAAGAGTAAGATGATAATAGTTTTTAAACTCATGTAAAAGCAACATTGCAATAACCATAGTTGTGTGTAAGCTGTGTTTAGATTTAATAGCTCTGGTTTGGTTTTTTAGTTGGTTTTGGGGGGATTTTTGTTTTCCTTGAATGAAAGCCTGGTCAAACAGCTTTGGACTGTGTCTTTGCCCACCTGTTTCCCAAACCTGAGTCACAGTTGGATAACTGTATGTGGTGTTTGCAAGAAAATTATCTTTGGGATCTGTGACTAGAATCAACATTACTGTGATAGAAAAATTGATTTAAAAAAGGCCACTATGCTGTGTTTACCTACACTTACATCTTTCCTTGCAATTGATGGATGTATTCTACTATATTTGACTAAAAGTAAAATGTCCTTGTTTTTTTCGAATATTCTTTCTCAGCTTCAGCAGTTTAAAATTCCTTCTTCTCCCTAGAACAGTGTCTGAGAAGAAGACACTTCATTCAGTCTGTGTTAAGCCAAAGATGCATTTAGAATAATATCTTAGCAGATTCTTAGAAAAAAATCAGTGTTGTCTCTGGCTGAACCATAGCATTTTCATTGTCTTCTGCGTATTTCTTGGTTCATGGTTTTCTTTGATTTTGTAGCATTTAAGTGAAAAAGAAAAATATTAAGCAGATAAATGAGGTGGAAGTAAGATGGATAACTTACTTTTTTGACTGACATTCTGAGTGTTCCTTGTGTGGCTTGTGTCATAAATTCTTACTGTTTGTTGGGTTCTAGGAAAGCTTGCATACTCTTAGCTGTCATAAAGTTCTATTTTACTTGTAATGAGAGGCTTATTTTCAACTTAATTTTTAGCTCTAATGCTTTTATAGTGCTGCATCTTAATCATGTCTGTTCCTAGTTGAAGATGAGTACAAATACAGGAACTGCAGTTTATAACCAGGCTTATATCCTATATCTATGATTGTTCAGTAATAAAGCTCAACATATTAGGAGTTTTTAATCAGCAAGTCTGTTGGTTTTATTTTTTTTAACTCTTCAATGTCTCTGGTGCTGATAATCAATCCTTGGGTTTTTTCATTTGCTTAGATATTAAGTAATCAGATTCTAGCTGCATTATTAACCATGGGCTGACTTTATTCCCCTGAGCTTAAAAAAAGAGAATTTATTTTTTAAATTGTTAGGACAAGGGAAAGATTTTAATGTATAACACCTATGGTTGTCTTTAAATGCATAGTCTTGATGAAAATGCATGTTTTTGTAGAGCACTGTTCTTATTTTACAGGATGATGAATGGTATGAACAAGCTACAGATGTCCGATCACAGTTAAAGTTTTTTGAACAGTTGGAGCGTTTAGAAAAGCAAAGGAAAGATGAACAAGAGAGAGAAATCTTGCTAAAGGCTGCCAAGGTATCTGTTCTAATCCGTTGTTTTTAAACCACTTAACAAGTCATAGTCTTCAAACAATTACTGAATTTTGTGAAATCTATTTCATAAACACATTTTTTTTTATATAACAAAAAGATACTGTTGTTGTGTCATCACACCTTTAATTCATTAAGTCATCCTATACTGTCTTTAATGACTCCAGACGTACCTGCTGGAATGCTCCTGCATTTTCAAGATACAGCGCTGAATTTGATGAGTTCTTGGGAATGTAGGAGACAATGGCTAACATTTTCAAAATAACTTGGTGAAATAACTTTCACAATTGCCTTTGAAATTTAATAGATGCCAGGGTTTCTGTGCCATTTGAAAATCCTAGCCTACACTTCTGGTATTCAAGCACAATTCAGTAAATTGTTACAGATATTTTTGAGGCTTTTTACTCTACTTCCTGAGTTTTTTAAGGCTTTTTACTGCTTGAGTTTCTATACTATTTTTTTATTCTTTTTTTTTAAACAGTTTGGTTCACTTGTTTATTTTAACTTAAATACTGTGTGTCCCATTTGGTGTTCTGGTTACCTCTGTATAACTGCCATATTATTCAGTTAACTGTCAGTTCGTCTGGACAGGTTCCTTTGTAACTTCAGTTCCAAAGACTAAATTTTCATACATGCAGTAGAACAAACTAACACAATATTGTTTCTAGAGCATATAAGTACAGATAAATCTCCTGGGTTTAATGGCAAATTTAATTGTTTTATATATATATATATATATATATATCATATCTAACTGCAAATAAGTTTATGCTTTAGTTATCTCAATTTTCATTGCATTTTCATTTGTATTGAATTATTTATTGTATATTCTGAAGATAGTATATAAAATAACACAATGCTTAGTTGTAACACTCAGCCTCCTGGTTTTGTGCCATTAATGTTCACAAATTGAGAGAATTTTTTTTAAAAAAAACACCCTTGATTATTTCAGAAACTTGTTTCTCAACTTGGCTACTTTTATCTGTAATGTTTTCACTCTTAACTTATAGTTGTTCACATTGTTAAATACTCCACAAATTTCCACATAACAAATACTCTTTGAATGTTTATTTTTTTAATCAAAAAATATTTTTTTTTTAATTCTGTTTTCTCCATTCAGTGGATACATCTTGATGAATCATGTCTTCTTTTCTGTGTATCCTGCTGCTTGTTTGTTATGTTTGTTGGGGTTTTTTTTTTAATGGACATTGAGAAAAATGCAGTAGCTTGTAGTCATTAGTTCAAAAACATTTACCTGACTGCACAAACCCTTGTGCAGACTGGTCTGAGGTCGGGCTAGATGACCTCCTGTTGTCACTTCCAACCTAAATTACTTCGTGATTTGATATTCTGTGGTTTTGGGTGGGTTGTTTGGGGTTTTTTTTGTTTTAGTCTTGGATAATACAAACTCCTGTGAAGTAAAAATTCAGGAAATAAATACATCAGCCACAAGTTTGATTCCTATAGATTACAGAAAGAACAAATTAAGAGAATTCTATAACAAACGAATATAATAAGAGAGTCCTCTACTTGATTTGAAGGAATGAACTTAATGAAAATAATGAATGCATGTATTAGCTTCATAACCAGAAAGTGATAGGAGACAGCTTGGCATAAATACATGGTCTACTAGAAGAATATATGAAGGCATTAAAAAATCAAACCCAAGCCATAAAGTAGCCATGGAAGAGCAATGCTGATTTATCAGTATTCATGTTTAGAAAGAGAAGTTGAAGATATTGTGAACCTTTTGGGAGGTGTTCATGCAATGTTGCGATTTAAGTGTAAATGCCTATTTGGAACTGAACTTAAAATGATAGCATCTTTTCTTTGTGGAGTGTTCAGCTGGCTGTCAGCCATTCTGTTCTGATGGATTGACGCCCTATTACAGACTTATGTAGGGCATAGTTTGGAAAAATGTGGTCAGATTACAACTTCTTATTGTAAATAATAGCTATGTCATGATTTCCTTAGCTTCTAGGTTGCTGCTCAAATGCAAGACCACCGTGTACATTAACAGTGATAACTGTTGAGGTTTTTATTCTGTATTCCTATGTACTAATACCCTACCCAGGATTTAGTTTTTCTTTTTTTTTCTTATGAACTTGCCTAGTTGTCTAAGGAGATCTAAGTCTTTGTGGAATGGAAGCAGTAATTGTAATGACACAGTTATTAAACGGACACAGTTAAAATCTGCCCCAGCTGCCCTGATAAATAGTGATAAAAATCAGTAACCATTTCATGTCTGTCTGTGGCCTGCTGCATGGATACTTGTCTGCAAAGGGGGTAATGACTTAGCTGGCTCCTGAGACTGAAATATCTGCTTTGCAAAGACATTGTTTCCTGGATCATGGCATCCTTGTCACTCTGACAGTGTCTTTAAAGGTTAGAAAACTTGGGATTTTAAAATGAAATTTCTGTTTCTGCTTTTTTTCCTATAGATGCTTAAATCTAAAAATCAGAATTTTTTTTATAATTGCAGCTTCTTAACGTGCCTTTTAGATTAACAGAATGATCTCTTCTATGTGTTTTGTCATTTATTTTGCAACATGTTTTTAAGGTTACTCAGCTGAATAATTTTAAAGAAAGTTTCAAAATTGCCTGCTAGTCACGCCTCATCTACTGTCTAGTATGGAAGAGTTTGAACGGGTTTTACTGGCACAGTGAAAATTTTATTTTAAATATTTACGCTTTGGAGCCTTGTTAATAGCTAAAGTCCAAGTTTTGACCAAGAGTAAGATAATGACAGAAACATTCTGGGCACTGAAGTGGATGGTATTAAATAATCAAAACCAAAACAATCAGCTGAAAAGATGATGAAAAATGCAGGAATAGATTGAAATTAAAGGAGATTCAGCATGAGTCTTTGGGAAAGCCTTGAAACCAATTTGGTAATGTTGCATTAGAATTCAGTGAGAGGTAAGAAAGATATATAAATAATCATCAAAGAAACTCTTAGGTTTGCAGGTTTTTGTTTTTGGGTTTTGGGTAATGGGTTGGTTTCTTCAAAAGGAGAAAAGAAAATATTTGACACTAGTGATCCGATTGATCTGCAACCATAATTTCAGTTGTTAAAGTGACTGCAGAATTTGTAAGCACCCACATGGGGTTGGTTTTGCTTCAGGAAATGTTTTTGGGAAAAAAAAGAGACAAAATCAGATGGGGAGAGAGAAGGGAAAAAGTTAGGTTTCAAAAAATATTTTAAATTTCTGACATGCTAAAAAAAGTCACTATCCAAGTTAAAAATAATTGTGAAGCTACAAGAGTATCTTTAAAGCAAAATAGTACTATTATTTGACTTGTTAAATGGGAGAATGTTACAAAATCTTATGTCCCATGCCTGGGAAATACTTGAGAAATAGAAACTTCATACCACAAGCTTAGAAAAATAACAACTAACTGATGTTTGCATTCCAGTGAGGTGTTTTGGGGAAAGACAGACTTGACAGGAAAGGAAGAATCGTAAGATATACTATAGTAGCAATGCAACATACAAATATTTTTTTAATTAAAAACCTAAAAATTAAAACCATGACTGTTTCAGGAGCTAGCACAATCTCTTGTACCTCAGGGATCTCTGCATCATATTCCACAATGTATGCATACCAACCTAGAACGTATGGCCCAAAGCATTTCTCTGATTTACTTCCTGGTAGTTATTTTTATAACAGAAGTGTTTAAAGACACATTGGTCCCCAAAACTGTGAGATCCAGTCACCTGCTGCTTTTGGAACATCAAGAAAACACAATGTCAAATACAGAAGCTGTACAGGGAGAGACTGCAGCTGCCTGATTGTTGTTACTTTTGGGTTATCTTCCTGATATGTGAATAATAGCGTAAAATAAAAATGGCACAAAGAGGGGCCATCTTGTATATAAACATATAACATAGAGTGCAGTCTCTTTAAAAGAAATATTTGGGAGAGTCAACTCTTCACCCTCATTTGTTTTCCCAGTAAGAACCCACTGGCTGTTGTTTCCACGTGTGTGCAGAAGCAGAGATTTTTTTGAATTTGTCTTTGGTGACTGGTATGGGAAATTGCAAGAAGGGCTAAGGAAAGACTGCAGAAAGGTCAAAAGCCAGACTAAAATCACTTGAGGAATTTACCTTTACATTTGACATGGTGTGTGTTGTGTGGACTTTCTGGGAAAAAAAAACAAAACCAAAAAAACCCCAACCAAAACAAAACAAAAAACCCCACAACCAAACCAAAGCACAGGTCTTGCTATAGTAAAAGATGTGTACCTTCCTGCTTTCATAGCTATTTCCAAAACCTGGAAAATGCAGGTTGTGTGTGTCAAATTGAATGAGGTTCTGGTTCTGGGCTGATAGTGGAAATATTTCTGGCAGCAGGAGGAATAGGAGTTTGTAGTTGCTTTTTTTTTTGGGGGGGTGGGGTATATTTGTCCATTGTTTTTTGGAGAGTGGTGCTTTCTACAGTAAAGAGGTACAGCTTGGGGGTTTCCTTATTTTCAGAAAATCAGTGAAAAATACTTCTATGATATAATCTATAATAAAGTGGATCATGTTAAAATTGCCGTGGTAATTTCTCTGCTCAAACAGGCTATATGCCTGTTTATAATCAAATTAATTTTGAGAATTTATTTCCAATGTATGCATTCTATTAGTCTGTTATTTTGAGAAGCCTGTCAGGTTTTGGGGTCTTAAATGTGACTATCACAGGAGTAAGATCTGTTCTGTAAAAAGAATAATTATGCAAGTAAATGAAAAATTATCTTTAGTTTTGTTTGCAAAGTTAATTAGTATTTATAGATGACAGAGACTTTTATAGTACTATAGGCTGAAGGGCTTTTTTATTGGAGAGTGATCATTGAAATTTGGCAGTGCAGATTTCCATGCAGACGTGTCTTGTGATTACTTGAAGGGGCTACCTCTTTGAGCCAGAGATGAGTTCAGTCGTCATGCCAAATTAATCCTTTCCCTCTCTTCTGAAAGTACAGTGGATGTAATGCAGCTTTTTGTGAGATGAAGCACTCTCTGAACGGAAACTTATAACTCACTTCAGATGAGAGGAGAGCAAAGAGGGAATTATTGTGTTGAGATAGTTTTCTGAATTTTCAGAAATTTGTTACTTCAATTTTAATGATTTTAAAATAAAATCTTTTTTTAGACCTGTACTCTTGCATTCCACCTCACTGTGGTCGTAGCTCTGAATAGGGTTTTACCCTCAGCTATGCTGCTTTTAACTTTCACTTTTTATTAACAAAGCTAATGTGAAAGCAAAGTGTTTCATGTTGCCAATTTAATTTCTTTAATTAAAAGTGAAAGTTATAAGCTGGTACAGCCGTGGGTGAAGTTCTAATGTCATCAATGGGGAAAAATAGGTTTAAAATTGAAACTGTTGGCACAGCGGTGGCTCTCAATAGTACAGCACCTGCAGTTGTGACTCCTAACTTTATTTAATGAAAAAAGATGAATTTGAAGCGTTAAAGACTCCCAGTGTATGTATTGGGAAAGGGGAGTAGAGCTCACAGAAGTTGTGTAAATGCCTTAACTGGGATCAGAAGTTGCTAAACGCAGGAGATGTATTTAGGAGGAGAGACACTGTGAGACATTTTCTAACACAGATTTAACAAGCCGAGACTTCAATATTATTATAAATCTAACAGAAACCTTTTTTTGTTAGTGGGACGAAAATGTAACAACAGTACATCTCAGACATTACAAATTACAACAAAATACTGAATCATTATCATAATTATCATAATTAAATATGTCAGGAGGACTGTTAGTCTGCCCTTCTGCATAGTCACAGAATATTCTCCAATTTCAAAAATTTGTTGCATATAGTTAGGTATTACCTGAGTTACAGATATCCTTATTATTTTAAAAATACTGTTGCTTTCTAATGTAAGACAATTCTATGAAATACAAAATCCCCTTCTTAAAACTGCGCTGTTACATGTGTAATTAGATGCCCATTTTTGTGGTATTCTTCCTTAACACAAGCAAGGGGAAAAGCTAAGGTTTGGAACATTAGGGAGTTTGGTAACATGTTAATGAAACCCCGTATTTCTAATGTGTTTTGAATACACACATTTAACATATGCTACTTTTCATACTTTGATATTCTAATGTTTCCTTAGACGTAATGTGATTTATGCAGTTTTCAGATAAATAAGGTAGCAAGTTCTCTGACAGAAAGCACTTTCATTCTTAACAATTAAAATATCAGGCTGTCTGGTCTAATAATATCTTGTGTTTGGGAGAAATGTTAACAAACCTGGTTTGGTAAGGTCTCAGTTGGAGACAGCATTGAATGTATTTAAAAGTATGTTATCTGGTTAGGATCAGTCCTGGGTTTCTCTAAAATTACTACGGGAAGCTGGCTTGCTTCAAAAGGTGTTTATTCATCAACGTGGAAATATATTACGTAAACCCAGTTTTCTTTATTTACAGAAGAATAGAGAGGGGAAGGGAAAGGAGTTGTGATAAACTCCTTGCAAGTATTTGAGTTAGCATTCTGTGATGGGTAGGTGTTCCCAAAGCTTTAGAGGAAGGAGGCATTGGTGCACTCAAAGATTTTGGAAAAAAGTTTTCCACAGAACAGCTCTGAGATGAAGCATGTTAAGATTTGGATGTTAGAGGGAAAGGAGAAAGGAAGACAAAACCAAAAATGTGAGATGACTTCATAGAAAAAAATTTAAACTGGAATTTAAATAAAACCCTAGGAATGATTAGTTAATAGCTTGATGAAAGTAAGTGTAAAATATTGGTACAATTGTGGAGTAAAAATGGTGACATATAGACAAGCACTAAAAGGGCTGAGCTGCAGTAGAATTGTTTAGACTCTTCAGAAGCAAGAGAAGGTGTTCATATGTGGAATGGAGTGTAAAGAGAAGCCAGTGACATTTTTAAAGCTTATCTAGGCACCTCTGTTAAGCTTGACATTTTCATTTGCTTATGTTTGCTTTAATCTGTGTTGTATCAGCATTGAAGAAGGTGGCTTTTATAATTTACATTAGATCATAAAGTGAAGGATTAATAAAGTTTTCTTTTCCTTTAATATGTTTTAGCCTCCCTGTGCTGATGATTTTATTTCTGAAACTTACTGATTTGCAAACTGATATGGTAGTCAGCAGGAAGGTATTTTAGTTGTAATAATCTATTGTAGGTTTTTTAAAATTTATTAAGTGTTATCTGAACACAAGAAGAAACAGAAAAAGACAGTTAAATTCTTTGACTTTTTTAGTGTTACTTACACCAGTAATGACATATCCAGTGTAATGTTGGAATTGCACTTGCTTGAAACAAGAGCTAGCCTGCGCTCTTTGAATAGGCTGTTGGGAGTGGGTTCAAGGAATAACCAGAAACTGATTGCTTCATTCTAAATGTAAAGCTAGTTCTACCTTCACCTTCAGTCTGGGGTTATGTAGCTGACATTAGCTGGTTATTTTAAATCTTCATTACTGAAAAAAAATCTTGTATTTAGTCTCAGTCAGGAGTTGAGCACCTGTTTTCACCTCTGCAGTAATGTTTATTATTTATTTATTGTGAATGAGCTGGAGGGTTACACAGAGTAGATCATCTGCTTTTGGGATCTGCTTTTTCAGATTATTCTAAACTCTAGTTCTGCTTTTATTTGGTCAGTCTCAGGAGAAAAAACTGTCAACTTCTAAGAGTGTTGTTGTTTTGATCTGTAGCACTTTCAGTTTTTTCTTCACTTATGGACTCCAGGAAATTACAGTGTTATTTTGCTTCTATTGCTTTAATTTTTCGTACAGTGTCCCAAAACACAATGTAGATCTGGTGTGTTTTCCAGGATTCTATCACTTTCTTCTAGAAACTTGGTAACAATATTAGAAGTCTCGGCTTGATTCTCCCAGGACACTCTGCTTTCTCCTTAAGCTGAAGTGCTTTTAACTTGTACTTTGCATTTGGCAAATGATTCAGCTTCATACAGTAGTATAACAACACTTTGTATTTCTGTACTGCTTTCACTGTGAGACTCAAAAGGCAATAGAGGTTCGTTGTACATTCATAAATTTATCATCAAAACCCATGAAAGGGCTAAGTATGATTTTCCATATATCATACTGGAGAAACTGAGGCACACGATGATTGAACTGCCATCACAAAATGACAGAGCAAGGACCTGACTCAGTTCAGTTCATACTATCTAAGTCCATCTTCTAGGGAAGCAACTCATTGAATGTTTTTGGGTTTTTTTTGTTTTGTTTATTTGGTTTTTAACCTAATAGGTATAAATACAATAAAATTTTTAGTAATTGTTTTTCTGAATAGAGTCCCAGGTCTCCAGCAGATCCACGTATTTTGTGAAATGCCTTATTTTTCTTTAAACGTTAACTAGATCAGATTGTCTACATTTTTCTTTTTTTCTGGCCACAGCAGTTAGAAGGAATCTTAGTCTTTGTTAAGATGGAGTTTCTTTCATGGTTGGCACAACTACAACATGAAATTTGGTCATTAGCTATCTACAGATTTTAATTCCTCATTACTTTAATCCAGACACTGTCATGTCAAAACATTTTAGGCTAACAGGCACAAAATCACTAGTAGGTGGTGTTGGAGGATGAAGCTCCATGTGAATGTGAAAGAATCAAGCACAACTTTTTAAAATCTCATTATTTTTTAATTTGGCCATCTGAAAAATAATCCCAGTTTAAAAACAAACAAACAAACAAAACAACCAGGATAAAGGATAGAGAATTCAGTGTCATTGGTGCCCCATCTGCCAAATCGTAGTCAAGGCTCTTTCCAGCTATATCAACAATGTCCTCTTACCCTTAAAACCTATCTCCCTTTGGTTTTCTTCATGGATTTTTAACTTCTGAACAGAATTTGTTATGAAAAATTCAAACAATGGGAAAAAAACCTGAGCATATATAAGTTTACAAACTAATACTCTTTCAAGTTTCAGGTCTGTCTTCAGTATAGAAAGAGGCAAAGAAAGATAGCAGAGGGGGGCATAGATACTCTTATTCCTTTAGGAGTTGCGTAAATTATACCACTTTAAATCTCAAAGAAATACCAAAATAAAATAATTCCATCTTTCAGGTATCAGAAACAACAGTTTTCCACGGATGTCACAAGTTTTATTGCAGCTTCTTACAACTTTTTATGCAACCTTTTCTGAATACTGACCAATCGTGCAAATAAAGAATTATAATGCATATATTATCTGCCTCTCAAGTTATGAATTCCATCAATATGAGTATGCTTAGTGAGCATAAATAAGAATTTAATAGTTTTAACATATGGTTGTAAAACAGTCCGTATCTGAAGAAATGTACTGTTACGGCTTGTTATTGCAATTAAACAGTTATTCTTAATGGGGTTTTAGAGCTATTGTTCCTGGTTTTGAAGGAAAATATGAAAGTTCCCATCTGGCAATATTTCTCTAGTTTTAAAAATTACAACATTAATATTATTAGTAGTGCATGAATGAGTTTAACTTATGTATGTTTCTATGCTGTGCTCAAAGTAATCTTACATGGATAGTAACATCTTTATTATGAAGATTTACTGTTTGGGAGGATGACTTCACAACTGTTTTCTCCACATTCTCTGCAAACAGCTAAGTAAAAGCTTAGCTGCAAACAGTAAATTATTTTAAAGAAATGACTGTAAGGAGGTTAAATTAAAAAGTTCAGATAATGGAAAGAGTGTCACTTCTGCTCTTGGATGCCTGAATTTCTTTGTATTAAATGATTGAAATCTAAACCTGTATGGAAACTTTGGCATTGACAATAACATGGTAGTTTTTTAAAATTTAAATCTAGGGTAGATCTTATTTACAACTGAATATTTAACAGTCTTTTGGGTGAGGCCTGTGGGTTTGAAATGGCACTTCTATGAATTTAAGCATCCTATCTTTAACACCCCGTGTCCTGTTCCCCTGTCTTTGCTATTTTTTAACTTACTGCAACAGATGAGGGGTTCTTAAACCATCTGTTAACCTTTTTTCCCCATTTTTTTAAACATGTAGAGTCGCTCAAGGCAAGAAGACCCAGAGCAAGCTAGACTGAAACAAAAAGCAAAGGAGGTAAGCAGAGCTAGAGATCATTACACTTGACATTTCAAGGCTTGAACATATTAATTTTTTATGCCTTGCTACTTGTATATCGTTAATAAAAATCTGACTAAAAACTTTTTAGGATGTATTTGTTGCTTTGCCTTTGATCTTAATGTTTGCAAACTAATACATTAATACATGTGAAGCCTAAGGAGATTTTATAAGAGAATATTTCCATACATTACATTTTCATTTCCATTTTAGGTAGCTGTAGCTTTTGTTGGGTTGTTGATGACAGCAGCACTAGATTTTGGTGGAAAATATATGCCTTTGTCTTTTTGTGAAATGTCACTTTCTTAGGAATGTGCTACTTAACAATTTTGTTCTGGTAACAGTCTTTCAAGTAATGTAATTGGCAGTCATTTTCTCTACAGTGTGGTTCAGTGGACTATTTACTCATCAGTCTAAATTACAATAATCTAAAAATTATTGAATAATTTCAGATGAAGTTTTGATATGTTTTTCTAAGAGTAACAATTTGTGAACTGCTGAGTACCTTAATTTGCTGTAAATGAGAGGGGCTGTCCTTTGCTTAAGGCATCTCATGGCTTAGGATCAAGTTGTAACTTAAATCAGTTAGACTAAAATACCTATCAGTTGAAAGTCATTTCTATTTTAAAAAATTAGCAACATCATATGCAGCAAACTGGTGCTGCTTTTTTTAGCCAGCTTCTTTGGATATGTGTATCAGAAGGTAATAATTATACATTAGAAGGTAATATATACAGAAAAAAATGCATATAACAACTTCTTTTGTATTGACCTGTTCTTCCTGTTTTGTTTTCCCTGTTGCAGTATTCTGTAGTTCCGTTAGCTGTACAGTTTTTATATATATATATCTTGTCAAAAAAATCCAAGTACATCAGTTTTGTCTCTTTTTTTCATTATGCGATTATGTAGTAAGATTTGCTGAAATGAGTTCTTGTAAGCATTAGACCATGCCTTAGTGTTTCCAGATTTGTGTTTGTCGAGCAAGTATTCAAATGAAATAATCAAGCTATTTGGCAGGAAAAGACACAGGATTTTAATACTGCTTGAGTTTAGTATGTAGCCAGTGTATGCAAAGAAAGAATCAGATTTGTGAAAATAATTGATGGCAGGCAAAACTTGCTGTTGAGCTGAGAACTAAAACTGCCATGCTGGAAGTGAAAGCGAGCTAGAAATAAATGCATTTCTTGCTGCCACAATATTTGCATTCACTGTAATTCTTTTTCAGCCATTGGAAAATTAAGGAAGCAAAAGTAAACAACAGGGCTAGTAAGAACACATTTTCTAGTAGTCAAGAGTGGACTAGTGGTTCTCTTTATAGCTGTGATAGAAGAGTTGCACTCTAGCCGGTGGTGTTGCTCTTGGTGTAGCTGCAGGAGTTCTCCCTTGTATGAAAATTTGGACTGTCCCATCAGCTGTGTTTCTTACCCACTAGAGGGAGTGACACTGTTCCGACATGTGAATAAAAGAAAGTGTATGGAATGTGTTCTGAGTAATGGTAATAGTGGTATTAGGAAAGAGCTAGCAAATATTTTGGTGCTAACCTAATTAAAAATGCTTAGATCAAACTGGTATGTGATTTTAAAGTAGTGGTGTTCCTGGGTATGATAACATGTTTGAGTAAATGCAGAATGAATACTAGGTTTTCTGTTTGAGTGCTGCACCCTATTCTTTTGTACAGTAGACCTGCCTTTTTTCCCACCCTTCTAATGAAAGTGTATATAATATGCTGGCACCGTGCCTCTCTCTGAAGTTGAATTTCATTCTACATTTTTGAAACCATAAGCAATATAAGCATGTCTCTGTTTTTAGTAATTAGGGTTCTAAAAGCTCTTTCTTAGACTAGTGGAGAGACTTGCACCTGAAATATTCAAATATATTTAATAAAAACACACTCTTTTGCATTAACTTTTGCAAAGGGGAATGGAGAAGTGGGACTAGCAAGATTCTGGTATAATATAGTTCATATTTTTTCTGCACTGGTTACTGAATATATGCTGATGTCTCAATTTGTATTGGACTGCCAAAAAAAAACCAAACCAATTTTATAGTATAAAATGTCAATTAGATAGTGTCTTTGGCATGGCTCTGTTATTTGAAATTAAAAGTTTTGAATCAACTTCTGCAAAAATGTAAAAATTCCAAAACTTCACTGCCAGCTGGGCTACTCTTAAATGTGCATATGACCCATCAGTGAGAGACAAATTGGGTTTATTCCAGGGTTTGTTTAAGCTGGTGAATATAATACTGTCAGCTTTGATAATTTGAAGCTGTGTTTCCATGTCTTGAGTATTGCCTGAAGACCTTTGTTGCTCAGATATTCTTCTGGCCAGTAGTACAGTGGCTACTAGGTAATGTTTTAAAAAGCACAAAGAGAGCATCCAAGAAACCTGCAGCATTCTTAGCTTACGTTACCTGTTTAATGATTCGACTGTCAGATAGTCTGGGGTTTTGTATCAGCAAAGCAGCTGATAATTTCATCATTATGTTCTGGGAATGGATAATGTTTCAGACTTTGCAGTGGGCCTGCATTTGAACAGTGACACTGCTGCATTCCTTGTGCTAACCGAGCAGTCTGGAACTGCCCTCTTCAAAATTGAGTGCCATCAATGCGGTACCCTGGTTCCCTGCCAGATAGAAAAGGATGAATATCTAAACCAAATGGAACTCTTATGTGAAGTCTGATAAAGAGAATGTAGCCATAGAGAATAAGCCAAAGATACACAAGACAAAAATCAGAGGGAGAAAGTGAAATACCAAAAGAAGTAATTTAAAGTCTTTAAGAAAGTATTCTAAATCTTTAAGAAAAGTCTTCTTGCAACATTGGAAGAACTCTAGAAAGCACTGTCTTGGAATGCAGAATAGATGTACCATCACAAGAATAATGTGATGAAGAGGGGAGAAAGAAAACTAGCAAAGGATGTTTGTTCCAAAACATTCTTCTTTATGGATATTTTAGAGCCTTTCATTCCATAATGTTCTCTTTTTCTTCTTAATTTAAAAGAAAAACAGATCAGTCCAATTTCTTCACAGAACTTCTACCATTAAGAAGACCCCTTCTTGCTTGTTGGTGTCATCAAGAAAATGTACAGGGGGGGTCACTATGTCCTTTAAACACATTTTTAAATTAATTTGATAAGGTGAAGATTATTTTATGTTTTGTTCTGTAACTCTATCTTACTCCATTTATTAACTAGCCTTCAAACCACTCTGCATATTGTTTAAGCCAAACTGGCATAAATCAAGTTTAAATTCTTACCAAAACAAACAGAAGATCCATCTACATATGGTCTTATTGCAGAGACTAGACATAACAGTCAGATTTCATTCACACACAGACTAGCATTGTTTTAGTTAAGTCAGTGCAAACCCACTCTTATTTCAGTTTGATTGACTTATTTTGCTTTAGCATTAACCTGTTTCAAATGGACTTGAGTGAAAGCAGTAGGAGAATGTGCCTGTGGGGGTTTGTATTGCTTAAAACTCTCCGTTTACTTTCACACTTTTAAATTGGTGCAGCTTTTTGTCAGTGAACATTATATGATTGTTTTAATGGTAAACTTGTTTAATAAACTAGTGAAAAACATTTTCCATTGAAACTATTCCAGGGGAAAATGCTGCTCTTCAGCTGTTATTTGTTACATTGTTTTGTAACAAATTCTGAAATGTTTGACTCTCAGTACAACAATATAAGAAACAGCATAATTTGTGAGCAGTGTCTACCTCGTATTGCGTGATTAAAGCTTCTAACATCAAGTTTTAGAAAATAACACTGATTTATGTAGTCTGTTGGAAGCATGGAGAGCCACAAATGTAAGTTAAAGAAATTGTGAGTTCTCTAATTTCCATTAAAAGGGTTCATTAAATAGGACATCCAACAGGCAATATAACCGATAGCAGGAATAGATCGAGATGAGGAATAGAGTCAACACCTAGTAATTAATCATAGAAATTAGTTAAAAGAAAGGCAGGGTAGGTAAGATCCTAAACGGCCTTTCTGTCACTGATATTTTCCTACATATTCAAGTGTCTGTTGGCTAAAAAGCTTTTAATTTAAAAGTCAAGTAGCTGAGTTTGATCCTGAAAGATTAACTTGGTTAAAATCTTTGTGTCATCACCAACCAAGAATATTGCATAATAATAAAAACTTAAACCAGACACCATAAATGTCTGGGCATGTATCCAGGACCTAGATCAGTTTAGATAACACTCAATTGAGTCTGTTCTCAGATGTACTCATTAACCATGCAAGTGAAATCCCAGACCTGTTGATATTCATAATAGCATATTATTTCAAGGGAAGACAGAAGACAGCCTTACGTACCTTTGTCAGCACAGATAGCCCATCTTTCTAGGACTGGACAAAGTCTTTAAGAGTGGTGTGTATTGAAGCAGGTTGCTGCTGTGACAGTTACACTGGCTAGGAGCTTTGGGAGTACCCAGTTCTTGCATAAGCAGACCATGGGGAGGGTCTTTCTCATACGCCCAGAAGGAGCTGTATCCACTGCAGTGCTGTGGTGACCGCTCTGCTCGGGTACTGTTATTCCCCATGTCTGCAGTGTCTT
Source organism: Falco naumanni (assembly GCF_017639655.2). NCBI lineage: Eukaryota > Metazoa > Chordata > Aves > Falconiformes > Falconidae > Falco > Falco naumanni. The sequence continues at coordinate 11,088,733 of NC_054068.1, forward strand.
CTGTAACAAAAGCCTTACTTGGCTAAGTTTTAGATTTTGAACTGTATCCTTTTCTGAGTTACAGGCACAAAAATATCTGGACTGTTAGCAGGTAGAGTTCTATAAGAAGCCATATGATCCTTCTCATACTTAAAAGTATGTACATCATATGATGTATATTTTACGTAGCTCTAACACTGCTTCAGAAATTTTAAAACCCACATAAAAAGGTAACTTGTCTTAGCAGTGTTACTGAAACTCCAGCATCATACATTTAACGATTAGATTATGAAAACAATTTTACTCTGAATAATTTATTGTCACCACATTAATATTTGTTTATCAATCAGTAAGAATGGTTTCTTTTGAAATATTTAAATAATAGTTTACAGCAGTTATCCCTGTTTTCATAAGGTGTCACTGAAAATGAAAAGGATTTTGTTTTGTTTGGGAAGTTAATTTATTCACCTTTTTAGCAAAACTGAAGTCCTTAAGGATGTACTAGTAATGCGGTATCTCTTGTGACAAATCTGAAGAAGTTTTCTATTTTATCATGCCTGACATAAAAATACTGATTCAAAAGCAACAATCTTCTCTTAAAACGGTTTCTAATAAAACATTACATTGAGAAATGGAGCACTTGGACAGAAATAAGTTTAAATGAAATTTCCACTTAGCTCTAACCCATCTGAGGGTCAGTGTAAAAAGAAGGAAAAGCTAGGAATATGATACCCGAAGTAATGATAGTGCAACATTTAGGCAGTAATGATTCCTCAAAACTGAGTTGTTTCATAAATAATTTTCTGCATCAGGTTACCAATGCTATAGCTGTGATGCAGAAGGAGTGCAAGCATTTTTGTCAATATGCGTAGAAGGTTAGATAAGAGTCACTTTGTTTACACTCTCCCTTTACCACAGGTCTATTGTTTGTACCCAGAAAAATGCTTTGACTATTCTGGTGCTGTCTAAGCCCATGCAACACTGCCATGGATTTGGCTGTGGAGTACAAGATACTCCTGAAATGAAAAATTTGTTGCAGTGACTTCAAATGCTAGTATTAAACATGCATCTCAGGGAAAAGTAGTCCTCTCTGTTATCAGTTGAAATACTTTAATGAAAATGCTGCTGTGTTATCAGGCTTATTGCTTTTGTTAACTGTATTTTTTTCCTTTTTGAGTAGATATTACTTTAGATGTGCAGATATATTACGATAACAGTCACAAATTCTGATAAACCGGAGTTGATTATGAACCTGGGAAGGACAGGAGAGGAATGGTATTATACTGGCATATGAAATAACTGCTGCTGAAGAAACAAGATGATCTGTAACCAGTAATACATTTCTTGCATATGAATCTTGGTGTGTAGATGTTCAAAATGTCATATTAGTTTAAAGACAGTGAGTTTTGCCAGAAAAAAAAAATCCGGGGTTTGCAAGGATAAGGTATTACCCTGCCATGTATTCTACAAGTCAGGAAGAACTTTCAGGCAGTAGTAGCCTTAGTATTCAGCAGAACTTTTTGTTTGCATATCTCTTTGCAACATTGAAGACCATGACTTCCAGCCTGTTTTCCTGCACTTAGAGCAGAAGTGGTGGCAGATGTTTGGCTGAAGAGGAAGTATGGTGTTACCCTTGCTGTACAGACAGTCAGAAAAACTGGGTAATTGACAGAAAAATGCCAGGGGATCAAAGGAATGGCCATAATATTTTCCCACTGAGTCAAATTGTTTTATTCCTGCTTAGGTAAAATGTGTATTAATTGGAGTTGAGTCAAGGGCTAGATTTTTTTTTTTTTTTGGTCCTTTTTCTAACCCAAACTTGACCCAAGATTACCTCATTAGTCTAGCAGAAATCTAAATTAAATCCAATCCTGTCCAACATAATAATTTCCTTCTATGAAATTGTTAGTGGAATGCCATAGTGATGCATGATTTTAGTGTACATAAACTACCTAGCTCTTGTTTAATTAACATGAATGTTTATTTTTTGTGACTGATTATAATTGTTGGTTTTAGCGTTGTAGAGTCAAATGTTTTACTGATATATGTGCTAAATACATGGCCTCTTCTAAGTAACAAACTATTTTTGTACTTGATACGTCTTTAAATGCTATAGAACACTCTTATGTTTGTTCATACTTGCTATCTAGAAAAAAAATCCTTGGAGCTTTGGTTACTCCCCCACTAGAGTTACATGCAAATTTGAATGCACTGAGTGAGAAGGATCATTAGTATCATATTGATGTGTTGTGCCACCTCATGAAGACCCGTGTCAGATTTGTGCATCTTTGTATGTGGGATGTTCATAAGCACAGATAAATAAGGTTGCATAACTTGGAGAATGCAGAACAAAATGGGACAGGTGAATATGCAAGAGAAAGGAACGAGAAGGCAAGCTGTCTAGTCAGGCATTGTTCATTGTTTAGCTGATGTCTTAGTGACTCTAGAAGAGGTATTTGAAAGACAGTAGCCTTCAAATTAACACAGCAGCAGTGTAATTTCCTTAGAATTTGTATGACACGTATTTGTACTGATGCAATCTGCTATTTGGCACATGAGCACCTGTGTACACAAATACAGTAATTGTCTTACCTGGCTACCAGAAGGTTCCCATGTGACGATCTAAGAATCTGGGGACATTTAAACAAGTAAAGAGTTGTATACATTCGTAAAAGTTGGCTTTTCTTTTTGGGATTCTTACTTGTTTTCCCAACAAAATTTTAAGTGTGTACTCTTAATTCTCAAATCAAACTCCTGTGGAAGACTGGAGACGCATTTTCAAATTAGAGTTTAGCTCTTTTGTGATATATATTTGGTTTGTGTTTGAATATTTTCAAAAGAGCAATACTTGTTACAAATTCTGCTCAACCTAATGGATTTCATGTTTTTTAAAAAGCTGAAAAGGAGACGAGGGAGGAGAAATCCATCCCTGTTGTTTATGTTGTCTTCCAGAGTGCATACACACCAGTGGAGTCCTGCCTAATAACAGATTGTTGTAACAAGTCGTCTCTCATTATAAAGCAACAGGACTACTTAAATATGAATTTCTAGAACTTGGGTTTGGAATGGTATAAGCTTTTTGTAAAGAAATTCTGAAGCTGAAGGTGACTTTGCTTTTCTGTATCTCACCAAAATACTCCAGCAGGAACTTCCTCTTGTAAAATGAATTCTCTGAAGGTGGTGTCAGACTTTTCCACTGTAGGAAAGTGACGGTAGAATTTTCAGCCCTTCAGATCCCCTGTAGTTTTCCTTCCATGTCTGTACGAATAACCAGTGCTGCTGCTTTTGGATTTTGAGGCACTGCTAAACAAGTGGAAGGTGGCAGCCCCCTTTTTCTAATCACTTCTTGGGGCCCAGACAACAGAGCTTGGTGAATGTTTTCTTTCACCTTTGTGGTGTGAGATTTCTGATAAGGATGGTTTGGCTTTGCCTCTCCTGAGTAGATGATTGCATACACAGGTTCCAGGAGAGGCACTGAGGAATGCAGGCAATGTTACTTCCTTTTCTGAAAGATTTTTTTTAAATTATTCTTATGTATCTAAATATATACACGTAAAGGTATCAGATCGTTTTTTGCAAGGAAGACATCAAGACTGAGTTTCCAGTTCTCCTTCTGCCTCTGTGGTATTTTGTCTAAATATGGGTCTTGCTTGGGTAGAAACAGCCTTGTGATTAATTTCTCACTCTGGCACAGCCAGAAGAAAAAAAAAAGGGGGGGGGGGGAGATATTTTCATATGGAGCAAGCCGTGAATGTGGAAAAAAAAAATCACGTAACTGTTTTATCTGAACACTGCAACAGATTTACTTCCCTGCTGATCTGGCAAAGTAATAGCACTTTAGAATATGATTGCCTATTTATTAAGTAGAGGGCAGCAAATGTCAGCTGTGTCTGCTTGTCAGAAACTGAGGAGGTTGCTTGGACAACAATCTAAATTATTATTTAGATGTTTTGGTCCCTTAGTCAAGCCTGCTTTACTATATAGAAGCTTGCAAGGAGAGGTCAAGGTGTACTTAGGCTTCAGCCTGCAGGGCAAGTTTTCCCCCATCCTCTGTATGCACGTTGGTTTCTTACTCCAAAATAAACCTGAATGAGGGCTTTAATTCTGCCGCTGAGCTAACATGTTTGTAAGCCCTGTTTGGCAGCCTCGGAGCGCCTGAGGCAGCACACAGCTGCCAGCTTTCATCTGCCCCCAGTTCCTCCGGGCGCTCCGTGTCACATGATATAACCTAAGGGGATCGAGACGCACCTACTAAATCTTCTGTTCCTCTGCCCACTCAGCCTGGGTGCTGCACATTGCACCGGCAGCAGGCAGCTGGCCATCAGCAATCAGCTGCATACCTCCTGCTGACAAATCTTCAGGCTCTTCTTTGTGCAAGACCCACATACAAAGATCAACCCCTGGTCCCCACATCTACTTCCCGGCTGTAGTCTGGAAGGGTATTTGCATGTTCTGTCATTTTACAGTGGCAAGACCTTGTTTGAAATGAATACACTTTGTAGAACACGCTGCATTTCATAAAATCTGTGAGCTGTTTCTAGCCTGTTAGTGGGAGATGAAAGAGTTCATGGGAGCAGAGTTAAAGCTCAAGTTGGAACCATAGTAGTAAAATTTCAAAAAGAGTAATATAAAAGTTCCTTGCCAGCACATTTTTGAGAGTTGAAATATGTGCATGCAATACTTCTGTGAATCTCCAAGTAGTTTGTAAGATACACAGGACATTTATTTTCACAGATCTCTTGAAGAGTATTTTATTTAGCAGATCGTAAAATCAGATACAAAGAAATAATCTGATTCTGTAAATCTGCTTTGTAAAACTAAGCTGCAGTTTTCCTACAAGGTTTGTCAGCATCTCCTGTCTGTGCTGGGATGTGACAATTTATGGTTATGTACTTACATATGTATGTATTTACTGTGGAGTAATGTGGACATCAGCTTTGTTGTCATTTTCAGGTAGTTTATTGTGGTAGAGTTTTAAGGAATATTTAATGCGGTTAGCAGTAGGGTAAAAAGTGTCAGTTTTGGCTGTAGTAAATACTAAATGTTTCTATCCGTAGCTAGGTTATATGCACACTCTTCTGCTAAACTACAAGGCTAGTCAGTAACATGTAGAGGTCGTGAAAGGTGTGTTAGCATGTATTTCCTATTTTTAGTTTAGTCTTGTCATTAAAAAATATCTTTGTGTCAGCCTGTGAAATCTCACAATATTGCATCAGCTTAGTTGAATAATGAGATATTGCCTAACATACCCTGGAAAAATAGTTCCCCTTTAGTAATAGTAATTTTTAAATAAATAAAATGTATTATTGCCATTCACAATGTAAACAGGATGATTGGTTTTCCCTCAAGTATGTGTTTACTAAAGGTAGATATGATTATCTCTAAAATGTGAACACATGAAAGGTATTACTATATTTTTAACGTTGTAAGGCAGTTGAGCAACGATGTGTAAGACTTGTGTTTTCAGTTAGTGTTGAAGATTGTTCCTGAATTGGTGGTTAGCTTCTAGTTTTCCGTGGAAATGGTCAGTAAGATGCGAAAGTATGTTACATGTTTGTGCTGACGAGTGTACGCTGCAGTGTTACAGCTTCCTTAAAACTGGTATCTCTGTATCTGTAGGATTGAAGCGAAGCGTATTGAACAACAGTATGATGCAGTTATAGGTGATAGGTTTATTGACTCTGCACAGCCATGTGAAAATGTAAATAAGCAATCTGAAGTACAGAGTAGGCTTCCTTACACTTTTGTGTCCTTTCCCTTCGCAACTAGTAAATCTATTTATATTCAGAACAGACATTTATATTCTTAGAACAGAAATAATGCCATGTAGATTTCTGAAGATGTCTCTTAATCTTGTGCTTTGACTTTCACCCTGTATGGCCAAAAGCTATATTCACATGTTAAGGTGCATGAAAATCTATTAATTTCCCCAAAAGTAAGAATAATTTTTTTTAAAAAAAGAATCTGTCCCAGAATAAGTGCTTGTATCTGGCAAACTTGTCAGACAAGTCAAGCTTTAGGAAGGTGTCAAATACACAAAATGGGAAATTAGACTGAACATAAAAACTGAACTGGGGTGCTAATTGTGTACAGGAAGACAGGAGAGAGGGAGAATGTTCACTTTACTGGAAACATAATAGAAGTGAGATTGGTGAGAATATAGCACATTTTTGTGGTCTGGAGAAGTGAGATGGGTTCCCCAGTATAGGGTACCTGTAGAATACATAGGGATATCTGCTGTGTCTTACTATGACAGGTAATAATTAAGGTGGTTATTGAATATACATTATTACTTCACTGTATGTGCTGCTGTTTAAGTAAAACACTTTCAGCATCCTATTTTGAGGAACAGCAAATTCAGTATTCAGCAAAATTGTTCTCTATTTTAATAATGGTCTGTCATTAGCAGCTGCCATTTTTTCCTTCTTAAGCAATATGTTCAGGAAATCTGTTGTTTGCTAGGGTGTGTCACAAAACATAAATACAGGATGATTTTTTCCCTCTCTAAGAATATAAATTGTTCGCATCTTTTAGCTATTTTACCTTTTTAATAATCTAGGTGACCACAAGATAAAGTGATACAGACCTCCAGCTTGCATGGAGAACATCTAAAGAACATGCAGCTACACTAGCTAACCCTGTAAACTTCTCTAATTGAGTCTCAGGTTCAAAACTTGTATGTTGTTTTAGGATGCAGAAGTCAAACAATGCTCTTGAGAATACTAGAGGTGCCTTCTCAGAGGAGAAAGGTAACTTAAGGTCATGAGAGTCTGGCAGAGTTTTCTGAGACCAGTCGTTAATCCCAGTTTTATCAAGGTTTGAGGTCAAGAATTTACATAGAGGCAAAATACACTTCACTATTGAGCTAAACTTTCGTGTGTGTTGCATGCAGTCGTGGTGCTTAGTAGAAGGTGCTGGATTTCAGTAGTACGTGATGGTGTTCTGCTCTGGTTTTTTTTATGTTTTAGATATAGAGCAATTATAATGCATATTTAAATATACATTATGTTATTTAAGACATTATGCATTTTTAGATTTGTCAACTGGTGCTTCTGTGAATGTTGCAATATATGATGATTTCTGTGATCTGCTTAGCTATACAGAAGAAATAAATTCCTAAATGTACGTTTCATAAATATCCTCAGGTAATTTTAACCGAGGCATTAAAAATATTTCCTGAGTAAAAAATGCTCATCTGTCCATCTATCTATGTGGAGAGATTCTGGTAAGTACTGAAATCTGAAAATCGACCCCCCTAAATCTGATGGACAAGGAAATGTCTGCCTTAGCAGGCATGCCAACATTCGGGAATGCTGAGAAAATGTGGTAGATTATGTGGCAAATATGAGAATGGTCTGACTGTGTTGTCTGAGAGGTTTTTATTTTTGCCCTGTTTGCCTCTCAGTGTGCATTTTTGCTCCTGTCACTTCTTAAGTATATGCTTGTCATATTCAAAGTATTGCAAATTGAATTCTTCTCTGTCATACAATTGTAGCTCTGGAGTAACTCTATTGACATCAGTAGCAGTATTCAAAACAAACAGAATTTGTCCCTCTGGTATTAGATATAATCTCATATCAAAACATCTCCTGTGGACAATTAGGATTTATTGTTATCAGCTGCATTTAACATTTTTACTTACATGCAAAATATTTTTAATTATACATATAAAATAATCTGTGTTTATCCTATTTATCTGAAAATCAACTACAAATTCTGTGATTTTGCATTAAATTTCTGGGTTTGTATATTCAGCATATATTTCAAGTCTCCTCGCTTTGATTTTGTTATTTAAGATGCAAAGAAGAATGTAAAGCTTTCTAATGCACTGAATCTGTTTTCACTTTGCAGTAGTTTCACATTTAATTACAGCTGTCTTTGATAATAAATTGTGTGCCACAGTTTGTAATATATTTTATAAAGTGAAGTCCTTTGGTGAGTTGCTTACTGAAACAATAAGCATTTGTGACAGGTTGTTTGCTGAATACTTCCTCTGTGCATATGGCAGATCATAGTTCAGTTGTTAGCAGATTATCCATTGTGCCTTGATGTTAAAAGAGGATACTTTTCAGCCTGTGTTTAAAGCTGTGCTGCACTGTCCTAAGAATGGTTATGTTGAGTGGGATCTAAGAGAAGTTAGGGAAAGTTCACATGTACTAAAAGGAAAAAAAAATGAACACAGCAAATAGCTTGTAGTGGTTTTAGCATTCTGCTCGTGATCTCTGATAGTGTTGTGAATTTTTCTACTGATTTTAAAACTGCTTTGAAACAGTCAGTTCTATAATAGAATATTCTTCAGATTTATAGCCAAAAAAGAATATTTAAAGGCATGTAGAACCACTATTACTTATGGGCCAGTATTTTAATCCCCTATTTTTAAAACTGGACTGGTCAGAAAAATGAGGGGGTTTTTAGACATCAGTATTTTGAACATCAGTCTTAGAATGTAAGGATATTTTACCCAATTAGAAGAGGAAAGTCAGAAATACTTGTTTTCATGATTATGAGGAAGAGGAACCTGTAATGGGGGGGCATAAGCCGTGGTTTTCCTCACTTACTCTAACGTGCCAAGGAATAGAGAGCAAAGAATATAGTGGAATTTTTCTGTGAAGAATTGTATTCTGCTGTTGGTGACATACATTTTAGACTTGTAATATATTGAAGGATTGTTAAGATCTAAATCAAAGGTTCAATTTGCCATAAATTGAAAGTGAATGAAACCTCCATGTGTTGTTTTGGAGATGGGGAGAATGTGTTTGGGAAAAGCAGAAGGAAGAGTGAAAGATTAAAAATCTTTCACTTGAAAAGATGAATGTAAGGAGGTATATTTTTAGATCATCTCATTTCCTTTTTAATGCAAATCGGCTTCTTTGATTATTCACTTTTATTATTTATTTATTTATCCTTATACAAAACTTAGAAAATATTACATATTGGGAATATAGGCATTTTTATAATGCAATAATAATAGTGCAACTATTGCACTCATTTCATGTGTTGGTGAGAAAGCATTTCAAGAAAAAATATTTTGAATAGAATTAATTTAGGGATTTTTAAAGTGCTAAGCTTAATGTAACTGCAGTTCTTTAAATCAGAAAAACAAGAGAGAAAACAAATAATGCCCCTTAAGCAGATGCTCATTCACGTAGGATAACTACTCTTTGATTTTGGAAAGGTGGTGTGACTTGCAGTTGGAAACCTTGATTTATTGTGTCGTTATTTATATCTGCAATAAATGAGGAATAAGCATAAAACATGAAAAGGAAAATTAGGTATTACTCTAGTTCTCTTACTTTTTGTATTTTATTTACATGAAATATAATTATTTTTTTTAATGGTGTGTTACTGTGCCTTTTGTTGACCATATCTGAACGCCAGGTCTGTCTGCTTGTTTCCATTGGCTTGTCATGTTCACTAATTAGGGAACTGCTGCATGATTCACCTTGTTAATTAGAGGGACTTGCACACAAAGGCCCTTCGGGCAGCGCGAGAGAAGAGCCTAGCACTAGTGCCCTGAGAAAGCTACAGCCTGTGAAGTAATTCTTCTCATCTACCTTCTATTTTTTATTTGAAATGAATAAATCATTGAGATTTTCCTTGTGGAGTGAGAATGCAAGAATTCACATCTTTGTAAGATGTAAATTATATGTGATCAATAGAAGGGGATGACTACTGTATTGTACTTACAAGATTCCCTAATATACTACTTGTCAGTGTATGAAAAATTGCTTGAAATATTTTGTCCCCACACTGTGGTATGTTGTTCCCTTGATCTGCAGGAGAAATGAGCAGTAGCGGGTTTGCTATAGTTAAATCTAAAATAAAAAAGATGTAGATTATTTAAATTTCAAGCTTGTTTTGCATCCCCAGTGGAACTTCCATTTTGCAAGTGAACCCCCAGTACTACCACCACAACTTTTAAGGGGGAGAAGAAGGTGGGTGTCTGGCTATTTTTGTTCCTGATACAGCTCTGCCTCAAATCTCACTTTTGAAAAGAGTAGCATACTCGCTATTTTGTGTATTCTTTAGTTGAATATAGTTTCAGAATAAATTAAAATTGTTTTTGTCATGTCACTTAGACTTGATCAAACTACAATCCAGACTGCAAAAAAGGATATTGCGGTGAAAGTGCACAACCAGTCTCTACACTCCACATTTCCCATCTGTTTATGACACTTCAGAAATTAACTTCAATGCCATTCTCTCTAACTATTTGATTAAAATTACTTATTACAGCCAAATGATTTTTAGTAGATTGCTACGTTTGCCTCATTTCCTCAAATGATGCTGGCAGTTTCAAGATGCAGATTTCCCGTAAGAATATTAGAGGACTGGTGTCAAAATCCGGGCATTTTCTTGTGGAATAATCTAGTTAATAAAGGCTCTTACCAGAATTTCTGATTAACTAGTATTTTAAATGCACTTAAGATTTCCCCTACTCTGAAATTTTGTGGTAGTGGCATATAGGCAGAGAAATTTTACCAAAAAGTAGAAATAATTATATGGGGAAAATGCTTCAGGCTGATTTGAGATTTTATGGTATGACGTACTGTCGCTCTTCACTTCCACAAAGCTGAGATTTTCCTACGTATATCACATCTTCAATTGACTCCATTGATATAGTCACCAAGAACGCACCTTCCCCATGGTTTTGGTACAGTTCTGGTGTACTGGTTCTTAATTACTTCAGCTTTCCAGTGTGTACCAGAGGTGAGAATAGAAATAAAAATAACAAAGAGGCCATGCTATGCTATCAGAATTCGTGAGGCATGGAGAAGATAGTGCAGATAAAATTCTTGATCGGAGGCTCATGGTACCAACAAAAAGTTGTAGCAACCATGGAAAGTTTTCACTATCCAAGTAGCTGCTGTATTACTCAGGTACAATGTAAGGTTCTTTAAAGGGTATTTTCAAAAATTTTTATTTCAGGGAGACTTCACCATCTGAAAATTAGCGCAGTTGATTCATGATCTAGTACAACCTTTAATACAGTGTTACAGTGGACAGCATAGCCTCTGGGAGTTACTACGTGCACTCCATCTGCAACTGTGGGGAACTGCTAGAAAGCTCAGTTGTGAGGTTCATCTGACCCTCATATTTTCCAGTGCATGATTTTAAAAAAGCAAAGCAAATTTTCTGACTTCTCATAGTTGAGTTAGCTCCCACTGTACCAGTGTTTCTGTCAGACTTGCCTAACTAAAACCACGGCTCAACAAGTTTGCATCCTTTTGTAACTAGTCTGTCACTCTAGACATAACTGTCATTTGTACAGGTTTTCACTGTATTTTATATTCCCTAATCTTCATTAAAGCATCTGTTTTGGGGCCCTCACATAGTGTCTCACATCAGGGGAGAAAGGAGAACATCCTAGAAATCTTGGGAGGATCGTAAACCCCACTTACATTGCCAGAGGGCCTGGGAAAAGATCTTATCCAGTCTTTCTCACCAGTGCCCCAAGAGTGAGCATATTCTTCTGTTGCTTGCACCTGAATTCAGGAGCCTGTGGGTAAACCATCAAGCTTTTTGACTGGTGTTCTTACTATTCATAATTTATACTGTATGAGTATGTGTCGTTTCCTTTGAAGAACAGCTTGAGAAGATTTGTAATTGTCCATTGTTGCATTGCTCCAAAATAAAATTGAGACTGATAACAAAAACTAAAATAACAGATCTTAGGGAAATTTTTGCAGAACTTCTTCTGATCCTATGGCAAGTTACTGGCATCCAGAAAAGTTGCCAGGTCTAGTAATGCTGATCCTGACACATGTCTGTGCCTCAGAAACCATTTGCTCCAATGATCTGGATTTGGCTCGCAAATCTACCAAACACTATTATGGGACCTAAGAAATATAAAGGCTTAAAATAGGCATCTCTCCAGCTTAGAAGAGCCTGGAACTGGTGCTACTGGAGGGAAGTTGTTTGAGGAACAGTATAGCTAAAACCAGACAAAATATGCTGGAGCTCCAACAACAGATTTTGAGGATTGAAGAAATGTAATGGTTATGGTTACTGAAAGGACAAAAAAATCCATTGTTACAGAATCTTCAGAGGAATTGGAGGGATATGTTTCTAAAAAAAGTTGTTATGCTTTGTATTACTACAGATAGGAATATGTGGCTTGAGATGATCGGGCAGTTGCAGAAATGAATGATTTTAAGTTAAACCAAAATAGTGCATTGTATTTGGAAAATCAGAAGGGCAACCAACCAAGAAAATACAGAATTAACGAAAAGAAGTTCATAGATACCCATACAGAGCGTTAGTTGATTAAGGGGACTAGTGGAGTAGTAACGTCAAACTGTTTGGGGAATAAAATAGTACTAGGGACAAAGTCTATTAAAAAAAATACAAGATTTTAAAAAATCACTTTCAAAATTCGTCATGTTTCTGATTTTTTTGTAAGCTATGAGTAAGCTTTTGAAGAGACTTCCAAGAAAATTAAAACTCCAAGTGTGAATATATATATGAATCAGTTCAGACAGCATGTGGTCTTGAGTAGTAAGGAGATAAAATTGTAGGTTTGCTGATGATTATTTTAAAAATCACATTTAGCTAGGTAATGTACATGTCTGGAGAAAACTACAATTAAGGCTTTTTCTCAGGGAAAAAACAAAAATGAAAGGCAGGATGCACCTGGCATTCTCTATAACCAGAAGTTCAGTGTAGATTATGTTGAAAGTAATTGGGCGAATGTTAATGGAAAATTTGAGTAAACTTCAGATATAATGAAATTAGATGTAGTAAACACAAATGTCTATTGTAGGAAAGACACTTGGTCAAAAGTACCCTAGTTAGGGTTCCAGAACAGTATTGAGATGCTCATTATTTTGAGAAACATTCATCTTGGGGGGCTGAGATGTTCCCAGCTTAGTCTTTGCCCAGGGTGATTTTTTTCAAACACTGTGCAATAATTTTTGACTCTTGTTAAAAGCATTTGAGAAAGAAAAAAGAAAAAGAGAAAGAGAGGGAAAAAAACCAACACACACCTTTTTCAGTAAAGTAGAATCTTGATCTACTTCAAATAGATGTACAGCCATTGCAAGTGAATGATTGCAGCTTGTACCAAGTTGTGGGAGAACACTTGCGGAGAAGCAGCATGCAGCTTCGTATTGAAGAAAACCAGATATAATTTGGCAGAGCAGTGCATGTTTAAAAGTCTAACAAAGTGTGTTCAGTGTGTGATTTCCTATTACACATGTAAAATTTCTCTGGTGGTGTACTGTTACAGTGACACCCCTAAACGTTAGCTACTTTGGCCCAGTTCCTTACCAGCCAGCGTGCTGCTGCTGTAGGAGTCCTGCTGACCTTTAGAGACTTCAGTAATGCAAAAGAGAGGTAGGAGCATGGCATGGGCGTTCTGCAGACATTATCAGTTTTTCAAGACTCTCTCTCTGAAGTTCAGTGATGTACCAATCCTTCTTGATCATTGTCCCTGGACTTGTTGAGGTTACTGCCAGCATTTTAAATGAGTTTCATTTTTTAATTGCACCTTCTGTTGTGGGCATCTTAGGACGTGTGTAATGGTGCCACATTTCAAGTTCTCCTCAGCAAAAAAGATGTTTTTCCAGGGGGTGTAATCACTGTCTGAGACTGATAGATCTATGTTGCAGAACCATCAATTAAGACAAGCTTTTCCCAGCATATGACCCTGTTATCAGGAATTAAGCCATCCATCGCAAACAGAATTAGGAGGGATCTCCATTGATGCCTATTGGCTAGAAATCAATGCTGAAATCATTGTTTATATGATCTTGCTTTCATCAAACGTTTCTGCCATTTAGCACTCTCCCTTGCCAATTTCCTGTTTGGTGCTCGTTCCCAGTCGTCTTCATTCCTGATTGCAGTTTACAGTCTTGTCGATATTTATCGCTTCTGTTGTGCTGTTAGCCTCTTCTCTGTCCTCTGTTCTTTTCTTAGGTGGTATTTCTGTACTATGTTGGGAGCTGTAAGTAGCCAAAATCTAGTTCTTTGTGTGCTGAGTTGGCTCTGTGATCACATGAACTTACAAGTCAACATCGATTCCCTTATCAAATCCTGTATTGACACCATCTAAGCATACTCGATTACTTCCTCAAGCTCTTTCTTCTTCTTTATCTTTACAATCATCTCTGTGTCTCTGTCACTGAGTTATTTTCCTTTCAGGCCAAAAAATATTCCTCCTTTCTGCCTGTACATAGAAATCTCCTTGACCTTTCTCTCGTGGGATGCCACTCCCTTTTCTCCCTTTTATTTTTCAAGGTATTTATATGTAGTTTTGAATTGTTAAATGTTCCACTTGTCAGCCTATTTTCTGTTCACATTGAAGGAAATTTCTCTTAGTCCAGTTCTTAGCTGCAGCTCAGGCCCATATTTCATCTGTATCTCTGCTTTAAACAAAGCTAATTTCAGTTCATTTAGGGTTTGCCCTCCATTTGGACCACATTTCGTCGCCTTTTCAAGATGCTTTTTCTCGTGCTTTTGAACAAGTCCTGTCTATCCGATGAGTAGTGCAGTGCCTCATTTGCTGCTTGACATTCCCGTTTCCTGTGGATTCAGGTGAGCAGGCAGGATTGGAATGTTGGCATAGCTGATGTTAACAGACTTTTATGCTCACTGAAGAGGAATAATCCTCAATTGACAGTACAGATCACAGCCACTGCTAGGCCATTTAATTTTCTGGGTTGGAGAAGGTGTTCAACTTGAGATCTGTAGTTGTTCATAACAGGCATCCAGCATTTGTTGACAGTTGTCTTTCCAGACAAAATGCGTAACTTGAACAAATCCATAGAATTTATTCCTCTAGCCTAACTTTCTTGAATTCACTCTTGGTTTAGTTGCTTTTGTTGAAAAGTGGGAAATAATCTTCACTGTTCTCTGTGGTTATTATGATACTAGTTAGAGTAATGGATGGGGGATTTAGTTCTTAAATCTTGAAAATGAAACCATACTCATTCATGAAACAGTCGGTATCTTCCAGTTGTGTGGACTGTCACAATGGCCAGTGGAAGTAGAAATCTAAAAAGAAAAAAATAATTCACTGAGCATATATTCACACCGTGTATTTATTTGTTAGTGTCTCAATGACTGTTTTCACAATAGCTGGTAGTGCAGAAAAGTCTTAAAGTGAAAAAGGCTTAAAGTAAATGCTTGGTTTCTTGGTTGCGAAATTATTTGCAAAGCATGTTTTGAATAAATAGATTCTTGGTTTTCAGAAATTATTAAATCTAGATTTTAAGATCTAATGTTGATACACCAGATAGACGTATGGGTGTCGTCTTTGTGGCATATGGCTTGTGGCACTTCTTTCTGAAATACCTAAATGTATCATAACAAATAATGATTTAAGGAAAACAAACTACAATTTTAGCACCTCTGTTGTTAGCTTTACTTTATTAAAATAGTGAAGTAGTGTTCTTTCTGTGGTTTTAATATTATGCCACCATCACAAAGAAGAAAATTTAATTGTATGAAATAATATTGGTGCTTAATTCTTACACTGTACTTTTTCATCAAAGGGTTCTCTTTAACTTAAAGTTGTCATTAAGTAACCAAATACCTCTCCGTAAGTAAATGGCATGCTAAAAATAAATCGGGATCAGATAAGGAGCAAGGAATGGCATCTTATTTGTAAGCTTTTTCTTGTATAACATACTGGAATATTTGTGTGTGGTTTAGATAAATATTTTGACTTTCAAAAAAGTTAATTGTTGTTGATCAGTGTGGTTCTGAATGACGCAGTGCTTCCTTCCCAAAGAGCCAAAAGTTTAATATGCTTTTGATAAATATATTGGTATCAATTGTGATGAAGGCAAGTTAAAGAATGATATTGCGTCAACAGTCCAGTATGAAAATGAGAGTGTGAATGAATGCAGCTGTCAAACAATTGTGTCTTGTTGGTTGATGTAGTGAGTTAGATTTGTATCTGCTACGTCATGTTAATAAACAGGAAATGTATTTGTTTTATCAGGATGTGTAGATGTTAACAGGTACGTCATTTGTTTAAATATCCAGAAATTTTTAACTGCCTTGGTTAGAAGATAAACTGTATTGTAATACCAGGCTGTTCTGTTACTTTAAAATATAATTGAGTTTGTAAAGTAAGAGGCTTAAGTAGCTTTAGTTTCACAGGTACTTTTAAGAGTAATTTCAGAGCATTGAAGATAGCTACATATAATTCACATTGTTCTTAATGCTGTGAATTCAGAGAGTGATTACTTTGGAACTATGTATGCAAAACTGGTTGTAAAGTCATTTCCACTTGATCTAGAGAATGTGGTGCAAGAGTATACTGGGGAGAAGAGCCTCCACTGGTCAGGGATGTGCATTTGGCAGCTGGTGGTACAAGAGGTATTTCTTGAAAGCAATCTCTGTTGACACCAAAGCAGAGTAATTAAACGTACATTAATTGCACAACTCCCACAAAACTGTTTGGCTATTCCTAATCTTCTTGCAAGATACCTGCAATAACCATATCAAGTTTTATGACTATTAAAAACAGCTTGTATCTCTGTGGCATTAATTTTTAAAAGCTCCTGTTCAATCAGATGTTAGCAGCCACATTGCAAGTGCAAATGTCTTTATGAAAGGTAGTGTCCCCTTCTTTTGAACCAAAGGCAAGACACTGCTGTGGTGGGTTTTTTTGGACAAAAATTATGATTGGGGATAGTACTTTTAATGAGTCAGATGATAAGGTAGGAAAGAGACTGGTACAGATAATCTGATGTAGTGTATGAAAAACCAGAAGTATGTGACTTGGAGATGGAAAGAAGAGGAAGTTGGAACAGGGGTATGAAGAAGCCAACAATGGTGGTTAGGCTGCTCCGGGATGTTAAATGACATCCAGGAATCTTGTCAAATGTCTTGATAGTTAAGTATCCATAACTACAAAGATGTTTTATTGTAAACAAATTGATAGTTAATAGCGTGTGTACAAAGATGTTCCCTTAAGCCAACTGATGTACACTAACCGCTGCAAGATGAAGGCGTCTCTTCGTAATCAGTATCAGGATTGTAATTTTTTAAATTATTTTAAAATATAATTTTATGATGCTCTGCCTTCAGATGAGCTCTGGAAGAAAAAAACCACCAGTTATAATTAATTTCTAAAAGACTGATGAGAATTTGTGTAATTCAGTATCTGTTGAGTGTTTCAGCGCTTCAGCCCTTGTTTTATAACACGTCAGGATACTGTGGTCTTACTGGTGATGCATGTGTTTGATCTGTTTTGTATTTTTTGACCAACATTCATTAAGGTTTACATACGAAGGTTGTTCTTTTCTGCTGTAGTGTCTCAAGGTGTGTACTGTAAAACCAGTGACAGAACCTATATTGTGTTTTTGTACCTGGCAGCACGTTCCTTATTTGTGTTATAGTAGTGTCTATTAGTCCCACAGGGGCTAGGCTGTAAGTAAGGCATGTAGTAGAGGAGGATCCATGTCGGGAGAGCTTATGGGCTAAACAGACAAGCTGCATGAAGCAGGGTGAGAGGCACAGGCAGGGAAGCGAAGGGAAAGGTCTTGCCAGTATTTGCCCGGTGTCAGTAGAGCAGCGCCCAGTGCCTTTGGCTCTGCCTGCCGAGCCAGGTGTCCTGTCACGCACCGAATTACAGGTAGTTGAAAATGTTGTGCATTTGTTTGGGCAGTCAGTGCTAGGCTACCAAAGAATATTAATTCTTGTGAAAAATTAATATGTGATATCAAGTACTATCTTGAGCTCTTCTCACTGAATAAAAAAAAAGGGCCAAGAACCTGAGGAAGAAACGAGTGCAAACCCTTCTGCAGAGTCCTGAATCTATTCCGTGTGTTCTTGGTAAAACAGTATCAGACACTGTGCAGGTTTCGAAGGGAGAGCAGGATTTCTCCCATTATGTGGGGTTTAGAGAAATGACATGTTTTGCTTTATAATTTGCATTTTGCAATAATAAAAAAATACTGAATTATAGTTGTTAGAGCAACTTCTCAGAGGCACTGTGTGCTTCTATTACGTGTTGAAACAATCACTGTGTATTGCAGTACAGGTAGTACAAGGAGTCAAGTAAGTATTAGCTTACTGTTGGTTTGGAAATGGTGACTTTGGATAATAACCTTTGCGTGGTACCAGTTATCTATCAGACTGTATTTCTGACCTGCACCTCCCGGGAAACGAATACTTATTCCAGTGCAAAATTTTTTATTCTGTGAAGCTATCCACTTTACAACTTCGTCTGGGATCACTCTAAGCCAGTTGGCCCTCGCTTAAATATTCATCAGACTTCTGATAATTGTGATAACCCTTATAGGCTGGCAAGCATGGCAAATTAGCAAAAAGATGATTGATCTTTTTTTATATGCAGTTTTATCTTCAACCTTTCCTGGATATATGTTATACTATAGTAATAATTTCTTCTCTAAGGTATTTGCCAGTATCTGGATTTGCACATCTATTTACAGTTGCCTTGAAGCCTCATAATTACAATACAGCTGAAATGTCCATTTTCTTTCCCTGACTACAAATAGGGATCAATCGAATTTTAAATGACTGCTTACGGGCTAGCTTCCGATCATGACCTTTGTAAATGATTAGAGCTCACCACTGTTGCTATCTACCTTGAAAGGGTAAGCGGGCAGGTCTGTCTAACTGGCATTTAATCTGGAAGAGAGCCAAAGATATTTGAGCTAAAAACCTAATATGAGTTGGCAAAGAGAAGTATGTATAGACCTTTGCACTATTATTTAGATATTTTTCCACATTTCTTTTTTGTATTTAGGAGGTTCTTGTATCCTGTAGAAAAATGAGATGTGTATTTGTAGATAATGTTATATTGAAGTTATGATAATAAGTGGAGTTACAAAACACATGCCATAAAAATATGAAAAATGGGTTTTCAAACTCTAACTGTACTGAATTTGCTTTTTCTGAAAAAATGAGAACATGTTGTGATGCTAAACAAATAAACCTGGAAAATGCACTAATTGGGATGCATGAAGCAGGCCTGCTTTTTCTAGGCAGAAGTGAATGGAGAAAAGATACCAATGGAGAAAAGATACCATACATCGGTACTTGTGTTGTTTAAACCTCCTTTCCTTTTAAGATTGGCCTGGATAGTTCAGGCCCTGCTTGTAAGTGCAGCTCACATGTAGAGTAACGGCAGAGACACTTCTATCTAAACTCGTCAGTTTGGTTTTATTTTAATGAAGAATTCTGCCTGTATCATACAATGTTTTTATTAGCCCTACTGAATTTCTTGAGAAGTAGCATTGTGTGTGTTTCTGTTGAAGTAGAAACAAGTATGACATCAACGGGATTAGAAAACAACCACTTCCTCTGAATTTATTGAAGGATTTTGCAAACCCAAAGTTTTGAAATAAAAAAAATTTATTATTAAGAGCTATAAATACTTTTCTCTAATTAAAATCATATGCTGCATTACCTAATCAATTATTCTTGTGTAGAATTGATGATGAGAATGTGTATTAAAGTAGTATAGTATTGTTCATGGGAATATGTCTCTTATTAACTCTCTAAAAGGATTACAGTTTATAATGAATAGGCAATCTTACCTCTTCATCATGTGGTGGCCAGAGTATTTTTCTTTATTTTCTGTAGTGTGGTACATAACGCAGCTGGCAGGTTTTTTTCTTAGCGTGAAACTAGTCCAATGTGTTGTTACTGAAAGACCAATGCCAGAAAGCAGTTATGAATTTGGTTTGTAGGGGGCTTTTGTCAGCATTAACTTCAGCTAACATTTAGGTAGTGATGTTTTATTAATTTAGATATGATTATTTTTGGAAGCAAATACCAAGTATATTTGAAATATTCAAAGTAAATGAAAGAAAGTGTTTGAGGTTTTTTGGGGATTTGAATTGGTATTTACACTCTTCATATCAGTCTTAAACTAGAGGTGTGTAGGGATAGTATAGTACTTATGGGCTAAGGCAGTTCTTAAGGATAAGGGTAGTTTTCCAAAACAGTTACTTGGAAGCAGAAATCCTGTGGAAAGTCAAGAGAACTTCTCTATCTTCATTATTACTCCACTGCAAGGCTGCATACTTGAGCTGCTAAAATGGTATTTCTAGGAACAGCGAAGTACTGTTGGGGATTGCTCATGTGTGACTTTCACCTCGTGCTTGCATGTCTGAGAACAACTTTTTGAAGTGACAACAGCTTAAAAACTAAATAGAGGTTTTTTCTCTCTCTAATAGATGCAACAACAAGAACTTGCACAAATGAGGCAGAGGGATGCCAATCTAACTGCATTGGCAGCTATCGGTCCCCGGAAGAAACGGAAGCTTGATTCGCCTGGACTGCTTACCGTAGGAGGAGAGGTACATGTCTATACACAGACTAAGAGAAATTATTATTTCAAAATCTGGTAGGAATAACTAGAGATGCTACATGCTGATAATTTCAGTGAACTGTGTAACTTGGAAAAGGTGGTTTAAATGACTAAATTAGGATTGTGAGTCCAGTTTATCTTGCTGCAGTTAAAATGACATCTTCTCTTAGTTGTATTTGCAAGCGTGAACTTTCAGCAGATAACTAAAGAGTATTCTAAAAATAAGCTAATTGTGGTGTGGGTCTCTCCTTTGAACTGTTCACTGCTTTTATACTGGTTTTCTCCTCGACATAACCCAAAGAAAAACAGAAAAAACAGTAAGGCATGAAGGAATATCCAGAAAAACATAACTGTAGTCTTGCTTACAGTTTGGACCAAGAGCTTGTAGTAATACCAGTAAGTGTGGTTTTGTAACAAAAATGTGTTAAAGCTTTTTACGGAATGGCTGGTTGTCCACTGCAACTGCAAAGATGTGTTTGTAATCATGCTAAATTTTATGTAATTTCAATAAGAATACTGTGCTCTAGAAATAGAATTGGATTTGTTAGCATGATTCTCCTGTTATCTTAAGTGGAGAAGTAGCTATACTACACAGTGGAATGCAAAATCATCAAAAGCGTGAGATATATATATTAACCAAGGTGGAGAACCAGGGTAACATGGTTGTATTACCTTGCATAACTCTGTAAGAGTACTGTGGTGTTTAGTATGGATATAATAGTTGGGCTTCTTTTGTTTCTCCTAAATATGCCTACACTTTAGGAGTCAAAGTAATTCTCCCCATTATATGTGTGTTCTGAAGAAAATGCAAACATTTTGTTTTTACTAACTGACTAACAGTTTTGGCTCAGACATTTGACTGTCTAAATGCAAGGCATTTCCAAAGGCCTTTTTGTTTCCCATTTTGGATCGCTTTTATCTGACTTTTCTCTTTTCATGTGCTAAGATTACTGCTAAGGAATTAGCTGAGCTAGGAACAGAAGTGGGTCTTGTTTATAGTCTAAAGTTGACTTATAACTTCGGATATGTCAGAGGTGTTGCCATTTTCTGGTCAAATTGGTTTCAGACCAAGGGAGCTTCCTGGGTTTTGTGTTTTCCTGTTACATTCCCTTCCTTTCAGTCTTCCTCCTTGTCTTAAATACAGTAAAAAATCTGTTCTCCTTCATATGCATCTGTAAGAAATCCTGCAGCAACAGGCCAAAAGAAGCTTTCATTAGAAGCTCAACTGTATAGCAATAGCTTTGGCTTTCACACAAAATTAATTTAAAAATACTTTGAACCTTCTAATAATGCATGGATCCCTTCAGATTTTAACAAATGTACATTCCCTGCTTGTCTTTTCTTGACCAAAGGAATATTTTCTTCTAAGTATCAGAATTTAATTTTCATTGTGTATTGCCGCTTTTTAAAAAAAGGATCCTTTTGTAAGCTTTTGTAGTTTGATGAACCGAACCATGGCCACCTTCAATGAAACATTTTATTCAGAGCTATATGTCTGCCTGGATTATGGTGAACAGCTCCCCTTTCTCTCTCTCTCAGCTCCTTACTCTCCTGGTATAGTGCTTCAAGGAGACATGAAAGTCTGGGGCAAATTCCAAAGACTTCTGAAAATTTTTCCTTCCTTTTGTTGGTCCCCTAGCCCAAGTTTTGCTGAACTTGTATTATTCAGTTGACAAATTATCCTTGAAGTTTTCGCCGATATGTGCATTTCCTGGAGCCATGAATTGTGTGGCTCTTCTGCCAGTTCAGACTGAATTGCTCCCATCCCTCTCCTAGCTTCTAACCATCCTGGCCAACTCACATTGGTGCCTGGCTGCAAGCTGGTTTCAAGGACTTGGATACTGTATCTGGATTATTCAATGTCTGTTCTGGGGATAGGATCTAAGGTATTGTAGAAGCTGTGTCATGCAAGTTGGCTGCTAGAAACTCCCTCTGTTACTCTTCTGAGCTACTTATTAGGGCAGCTATACAGAAGTACACTAAGAAATGTTTCACTAAAAAGGTACTGGAAATTTGCATTGTTTGCCTGAGACATGTGATTACTCTTCTTTGGATTTGTGGAGATTATAAACAACACAGAAAACTATTATAAGACTATGTCCTGTCTCGCAGACATCCCTTTAGCCCAATTCCACCTCCAGATGTTTGATTTCCACTATGGTCTATGACCCTCTGATTTCTCCAAGCAATTTCTAAGCTTCTTAAGTCCTTGCTGCTGATAATCTGTGTTTCCAAGGTCTGACTTGGCAAGAGCTTTCTTGGCCTGCCCTGTTTTTTTGGTGTTGGGTTTTTTGGGTTTTTTTGTCATGACATCCAGTTTTTGTCATTGAAGTTGCTGGTTTCCTCGTTAATCTTTTTGGCATATATGTCTGCTTTTGTTGCAGCTGGGACACTGCATGTTTGCTGATCCAAAGATACATCATTTACAACTCATCCCACCCCTGCATGTTGCTTTTTTTTTTTCCTTTCCTGAACTAACTCTTCTTGATACTTAGTTGCATTGGCCATTTTTTCAATGAGAAGTGTTGGATTTCAATCCAACTTCTTGGTTCAACAGAAATACTAGCTCATAATTTCTCTTTGGAAATTGGATCTTTTTAATAATACCCTTTTGATCTGAGCAGGAGGTCAATTTAGGGAGTAGTGACGGTTATTTTCCTTAAGAGAAAAAGTTGATGGAAAAGCTTAGTGTTTCTGTGATCAAGTACTGTTTGTTGTATACAGAGAAACAGCTCTTATACAGCTTTCATAAATGTGAAAAAGCTTGTGCTCATAATTGCAAATATTTTTCCGCCAGCACTTTGTTCAAGAGTGTTTTCTTTAAACTTGTTCTCTGTCTCACATTGCCAGGGCTTATTTGGACTTCTTTGCTTGTTTTCAAGCCATAGCTGAATCGACTTTTTTTCAGATGGCAGGATTAGCTTAAGTTATCAAGGCCAAGCCCACATTTGCCTCTTCTGTACTGGTATGGTTGGGGTTTTATATTACTTTTACTTTGGCAGAGGGAAAATGAGCAGTTTTGGAATTACGTTATTTTTGTATTGTATATGTTCTTTGATTTGCTCCTCCATGCAGCCATGTTAAAAAATCCTTTCCAAAAAATAGGAAAACATATTTTATAGAAAAGTGGATGAGCAGGCACTAGACATCCTCAAATAATATTTCCACCAAATGTGTAGCTAATTTTCAGACTGAGATTACACAGTAGCCTGAGCTAATCTGACTGTGATCACTATGCCAATCCCTAGTAGTGCATTCCTGCCACTACCCTGTCGCTGGCTCTGGCTCTTGTTGTACCTGTTGTGCAGTACCCTGTGCTAACCATTCCATTTGACAGATTGGCAGACAACTAACCTAACAACAACAAAAAGTGAGTAGTTTCAGTTTAGCGTGTTGAAGTAGTTTGGCCTAGAGCCTGGTGAGCACTGGAAAAGGAACTTACAAGGAAGAGACAGCAAACTTGAGATCACCTGCTCTTCATTTGCTTTCCTTTTAGTACCTTTCTTGTCGTCTTGTATTTTAGATAATCTGCTAGAAACACAGCTTCCTCTGTAGCAGCCGACAGCTCATCAGTAATTCAGCCTGCTTATTATTATAATGTGGTTTAGATCAAGAGGGAAAGAGAAGGGGTAAAGGGAAATCAGATACCTTTGGAAGAATTCAACTTCTCTGCCTTGCAGAGTTGAAAATACTGCCTTTGCAGAATTTTATAGGATTTTTTTTTTCATTTATTTAATGATACTAGACAAAATTATTGGATATCTTTAAAAATTACTGCTTTTTGGAATTTAATACATGATTATCAAGTTCGGTGCTTAGTAATCCTGAACGATGTTGTGCATTTAGCAGCAGTACTGTCTAATTCTTATTTGCTGTATGGGTCTTGATAGTGCTTGTATCGGTACACAGCAGTAGATGGCAAAGATAGGATGATGGATGACATATACAGGAAAGGGAAGACAGCAAACATTTAAGGTCTTTAGTCCATATCCTTAAGCACGTCTAATGTCAGATTAAAAGTAATAAATTCTGAGTTGCTTTTGTTTATCTTAAGGATTTTGAATCTATTCAGTTCACATTTTCAAACTTTTTTCTTGAATTGCAAGTCTTTTAAGAATTAGGATTAAAAATTGTTTTTGTTTGTGAAATAGATATTTTCATGTAACTTTAAGAGTTAAAGCTTTAAGAAAAACCATTCGACGCTACAAGACTTGGTCAGGTAGCTTTACAAGTTAAATATTTGTAGTGCTAAGGTGGCATGAATGCAGAATTTGCATATTGCAAAGTCGCTCATTTTTTACTATGGAATTAAAGTGTAGAGGTTAAATGTAAGTATTTTTCTGTATTTGATAATAATAATAATTAAATAATTTGGCTTTCCATCAAGACCTATGGCTAGTATCCCAAAATACATAAATATAGAGTATATGTTTGAAATATCTGAGGGTATAATTTGTTTAAATATCAAGTGAAAGCCCTCTCCTGGTACTTGCTGGCACAGATGGTTTTTGAATACTGAGCTTCCAAAGGCAGCTTCAGGGCTAGTTCAGTGAATCACCGCTTATAGAAGACAGTCATTTTAGGGATAAGGAAAAAACCTCTTTCTCACATAGTGGAAGAGCAGTCATCTTAAGAATATTCAACAAATTATCCTAAACGCCATGGTCCAAAATTTGCAGAACCATATGTTAGGCCAGCGCTCAAGGGAGATCTGATACTTCGTGTCTTCTCTTATCCAGTGTATTCCAGCCATTATATTAGTCAAGAAAGATAATATTCTGGCAGACCTGGAAAGTCCCAGAACTACTACAGTAAAAACAGGGATGTTTTGTGTAGAGAAAAGCTAATTACTAAAGTGATTGTGAAATGTATTTTGGGTACAAGGCAGCACATTCTTTAATTAAATTCATCTTTTAGATGGTATAATTTGAGCATTTTAAAGCTGTTTTCATGTTAAGGTTTTGTATAAAGCATGATTAAGATTCTGGTCTGAGACTTGGAAATCTGTGTTATACCAGAGAATTCCAAATGCAGACATAGAAAAGTTACTTAATATTCCTCTCTAGCAGATCTTTATGCTACTAGTAGTTCCTAATTTCTGTGTGGAAATGTAAGGTTGAATTCATTATTATATGGGGAAGCACTTGGGTGCTGTGACATAGTTGGAAAGAAGTACTTTTGGCTACAATATTTTTTAGTTATCCAGGACTGAATGTGAATAACTTGTTTGTACGCGTTACAGCTGCCATTCTCGCTTTCTGCTTGGGTTATTCATAGACATTTCAGCAACCCCTGCAATTATTCCTCAAATCCTTTGTTAATATTTTAACAATATTAAAAAGACATCAGGATACTAGGTAATTTTCTCTTTGGAATGTGTCAGACGTGATATAAAAGTATGATGGAGCTGTCTCCTTGGAAAACCTTGTTTCCTTCCTTTCTTGCACTTTTAGAACAAAAATAGATGTATAGTGTGTCTTGCAGAAGGCTTTGTTATGGAAGGGTGGTACACTGGGTTCTCTCCAAAGTGTCTACTCAAGGAATATCTTGCAGAGTTAGAAGTTCATGAATCAGCCAACATAACTGTGAGGCATAACGGCTTCTGACGGATCTGAAATAATTAGAACCAATGAATAGTCTTTTATTTTGGGGAAAACCAACAGTCAGTGGGATTGCCATGCTCTGAGCAAATCTCTAGGCTATTCCCTCACCTTTTTGGAACTAAAACAATTGTATTCCATCCACTTTCAAAGATCCTTGGAATGACTTGTTCTACAACTCAAGTCTCAGCTTGGTCTTCATACTGTATAGCTGGCTCTTGATACATTACTTTTTGTTTTAAGTGGTCAAGATATGTTTAGAAACCACTGGAATCTACAAATCCTTTACACTGGTTAAGCTTGAATTATATGAAAGCAGATACAATAGACCAGAACGGCTTTTGCAAGTGTTAATGGATCAAGAAGGTAAAGCTTGCTTTTTGTGCTTTTAAACCTGTAGATTAACAGCAGAACAGGAGGAATTTTTATGATTTATTCTATCATTGCCTTTTCAAGCACTCTTTGCTCCATGTGTTGCTGACATGATAGAATGCGATGGTTGTCTCAGACGTGTTTTGGTGTATTGCTGCTGACAGTTATAATTTCATTTGAGGTATCCCAAAACGATCAGTTAAATATATGGGTTTGAATTTTCAAGGAGACAAAAATTAAGGAATCTGTCCTTATAATTTTTTAATGGAATTACATGGATATTACTTTATGAATCTTGGAAAATCTCAGATTTAGCTTCAGCTTCTCTGACTTGTTTTACTTCCTGTTTTCAAAAGTCAAATAAATATTAAAGTAGTTCAGAAGTTAATATCTATTTGAAAAATCAGTCTTATGGAAGATTGTATAGATGGCCTCCTAATTAACAATTGCACCTATTTTTCTTATTCTTAAATAAATAAGAATTCAATTTAAAAATAAATTGCCCCAATGATTAATTTATGTTTTTAATAATTCCGTTTCAAACTGTGTTAGCCCACGATGAACACGTTCTATTTTTTGTAATTCTAGTTTTATTTCATGAAACAAGATTTGTGAACATTAATGCATTTTACAGACTTAGCAGTAGAAAGTAGGAAGGCATTAAAGATGATGCGTAATGCTATGTTTACGGTGATGATTAATAATTCTAACTTGGAGTGAATGTATAGAAATACATTTCTGTGCCTGTTGCAGACAAGCAGGAATACAGACAGTGAGTCAGGAGGCAGTAGAACAATTTTGCATGGATCTCAGTTGACAGGAGGAAAAAGCCAGGCAGCAATGCAAGAAAATAGAAAGTGGCTCTGTGCCAGCAAAAACATTCCTTTTTTCTAGTAGAACAGGTTTGCATACTGCATGTATTCCTTTGATCTATGTAACACAAAATATTCTGACAGAGGTTCAATGATATTAATCATTTTTTCCTCATTGGCCAAGACAAATTTGATTTTTACTTCATTTGGAGATGGAAACGGTAGTTGATCCCACCTGACTGCATGTTGATCTAGCACACAGAAGGAGACCATCAGAGCATTTCTTTTTCTGCTTTTCAAAGGTTTCTTACTGGAGTCTTAAGTAATGTTTTGTTTGTTAAAAAAGGAAGAAAAATTACTGCATTTTTTAAAAAGAAAATAATTCTATCAATGTGGTAATGTTAAATACAATCTTTTTATTTATGAGTACTTTATAAATATAGTGTGTGCAGCTTATTAACATGGAAAATGAGAACTTGGCAAAATTACTTCCGAGTAGTTAATAGTTCATCCATTATTTGTCAATCCCTATAGAGGTCTGCTGCTGTTACTGTGAAAGAGTATTGGTTTTCTTTTGCAAAAGGGAGCTACCTTGAGGATTTGTGGGGACAAAGAGGGTATGTGAGCTTGCTTTTTGGTTTTTGTTCGGGTTTGGGTTTGAGTTGGGTTTTTCTGTATTTTCAGTTATCTCCTCCATTTGTCATCCAGATTTTCAGACACTGAAGGATAAAATTTGTTTTGCAGCCTCTTTTTTCTGACACTTGCAATTCCAGAATTTTTATTTCTTCTGGCTAAATAAAACTGGTAAGACTAAGAGAAAGAAAGTCTGAAAGGGTCTAGCTGAGGGTTTTTCAAAATTGACTTGAGTCTCTCCATTGACTTCAGAAGATAAGGCCCAAGGTGCTATGACATTTTTAGATGTCAAGGAAAATAATTTTTAAAACCTGACTAGAAAATTTCCAAGGTGTAAGTTTTCAACACATACATGGATTTAGACTTGTATCTTAAAGTGGCAATGTTTCCCTTGTAATTGATACTCCTCTACAAGAGTCAGATGAATCATCAAATAGATTAATTTCCTTCTCCCTTCCATCCCATTCAGTGCCAGATAAATTTTGTGGATTTTTTTTTTTCTTTTTGCCTGAAAAATATTTTACTGAAGCTAAGGGTTTGAAAAAGTCTAAAGAACTTAAAGTTTATTAGGATGCCTATTCTTGGATATTTCCAGCCTGATTCTTTACAGGAAGTCACGTTGGTCATACAGAGAGTGACAATTAGGGTAACCGTGAATTTAACATTTTAGTTTACCCTGAGCCTTTAGGCAGTCAGGCTTGAACTTCAAGGGAATCCTATTGCCAGGTTCTAACATCAACACCTTAACTAGAAGTACTGAACAGAACTTTTTGTTACTTTACCTGATGTAAATTGTAGAATCAAACCATCATCCGAGTCCTTCTCCACACACTCACCCACCCCAAACAACAGTATCCAAACTTTGCTTCTGTTAAGTCTTGACTATTTCAGAGAGCCACTTCCCATGGATAATTAAATGTGTCTGGGGATCTCTTTTACATTTCACAAATAAGATACAGACAAAACAGTTTGGAATAATCAGACAAGCTCCTCTTTCTTGAAAATGTGAAGTTATCTGCACAAGCTTTCTGATGTCTTACAGTAGCTCTGTATTGATGCTCCTTAAATGGGTCTTGCCACCACTATGTATTATGCTACAGTTGAATGTTGCCTTACATTATTCTGTTGATAAGGGAGAGGTTCTTAAAAAAAAAAAAAGAAAAAAAAAAAAAAAGCCCAACACATAAACATTTCATTCAGAACTTGCTGTCTTTATGTGTAGTAAAAAATTAGCCCTTCACTTTAACTAGTTTGAATTGGGAAAAAAAAGCTCATTGTGTGAGAGGAATGAAGACAGCCTTTCATGGTTTTCTTTTACCATATACAAGTCTTCCGAGATTGTACTGTAAATCTGAATGGTTTCTTTATCAGTTTGGGAGTATTTCATGTGTACATATTATTCATATGTATATGTGCACAAATTTTACAAGTCAGTTCTTTATTATGGGTTTCATAGCTGATGTCATTATGAAATGACACAGTATCAGCAGTTTGTGGTGCAGGAAAATTAATTGTGATGAACTTTGCTGTACAGTGAAGATGATGTATTTTTAGTCCCTATGATCTTTCTGTATTGTAAGAGTATTTTGACTAGTTTAATTTGGAAATTAATGTTCACACTTCTTCTGCATATGTGGACCAGTCTGCTACCATCCACATACCTCTTTCAGAATTTGGCTGAAATTTGCCAATGATAAAATTTAGAAGTGTTGTTCAAATAATTAAAGTTTGAGCTGAAAGTAGCCTTTCAACTTTGTTAAAAGATTGTTTACAAGTTTACATGAACAGCCTTTCTTTGTAAGAGAGATAGCAAAATGGGTCCTGTTTGGCCACATTCACAACAAGTTAAGCGTTTCAGCTCCAAACCTGCAAGGACATGTGCACATGCTTAACTTTAAGCACAGCAGTTAGTTTGTTTGAAGTTAGTAACATGCCTTGTGTAGAACATTAATTACATGCAATAAGCTTTTTTGGATCGCTATGTATGTCAGTGTTCCTGTCAACCTTCTTGTATTTCCTACTGCGTGAACTTGGGCTTGTGAATTCTTAGCTGATTCTGGTGTAGGAAATGCTTTGCTTTTTTTTCCCCCCTTTTTTTCAACAAAAGCAGGGTTTTCTTTCTAGAAATTGGTATATTGCATGCTCATGTCTCATGTTATTTGACCACAAAAGTCTTTGAGACTATCACTGGGTGTTAAATGCAGGCTTATGAAGTTTCCCAACGTATCTTGAATATTACAGGCTGGTATATGGCTTTCAAAGAAATAATATAGTAAAACTATCTGATAGTGGGATCTTCGTCTTGATGTTCCTTTTGTTACATACTCTGTTCTAGTGAGTGACTAGGAAAAAAGGGGTTTTTGTTTTTGTTTTGCCTGGAGTCAAACAGGAGCATGCTGGTTAAAGGGATTCTGTGGGGGAGTTGGGCTGGAGAGTGCCTGAGGGAACTCGGAGAGACATCTACCACCAGCAGCTTGTCTGTGCTAGCTAATTATAGCTAGGGTACTGTTTACTTTAGTGGTATACTCCTTATTTATTAGTTACTTAGTTACTGCTTGCCTTGAAGTTACAGGCTTGCAGCCAGTTCCTGCAGGGGAGGTGCAATAGGAAGGGAAGGGCATCATGCAGTACTGCAAATCGCAGTGCCCCAACCTTGGCATGTTTTTTTACAATGTTGTGGCTTTTTGTTGTTTTTGTTGTTGTTGTTGTTTTAATATAGACAATGGGAGAGGTGGTCAAAAAGCAAAGCAGACAAGCTAAAAAATGGCAACAAGGAAATTTTTTACAGTCTAGAGGGACTGTGGTGATAACATTCTTGTGAGTATCTCCATGATCTATCAAACTAGGTTTTTTCCTTCATTTTCTTCCTATCTTTGGAGTAAAATCTTACTTTTTGTTCTATGTGAAGTTACATTGATTTGAATAAAATTATTCTTATACCTTTTTTGACTGATACCACTTTGCAGGAATCTGGAGTTAATTTTGTAGGCCAGTTTCGCCAACTGGTAAGTTAGTTTCATATTAGCACTTTTCCAAGCGTGAGTGAATCCAAACACATATTTCACATAGTTAACTAAAACTAAGTTAAACTATTATAAAGATTGTGCATGGAAATCCTTGGTCATTTTAAGAGTTCAAGTCCTTAAAAGTCAGACTTCTAGGCCATTGTGTTGCTTTGGGAAATCTTACCCTAATTTACCCTCTCGGTTTAATGAGAGCTTTGAGCAGGGCCTGTGGATTAGCTATCTGAAGGAGATAGTATAGTAGACCTATTTCCACTACAGGTTTTGCTGTTGCTTTTGTTACTCTGTTTGTAGTAATCTCAGTATAATAAGTATCTCAGCAAACAAAAGGGCAAAACAGTATTTTATGGGGAGGTGAATGAAGAGAATGATGAGGTTTTCTGCTGCAGCTGGTTTGAGAAAGTAGAAGGTATCATAAATAGTGATTTCCATGCTTTAGCAGCATGGAAATAGTATTGGCCCAAGCTGTAATTATCAATAAAAGAGATATTTCTCTAGTCTTTTTGAGCACGACAGTCTCTTGCAGAGCCAGGAGCATAACAAGAGCTGAACCTCTGTATGATGGACCAATTACTGAACAATTTAGAGGAAGCTCTGTTAGGAGAACGAGCATACTGTAAGATCCATAAAAAAGGCAAAGTTTCTATCTCTAAAGGAGAAGGCTGGGAATAAATGGAGCACAACAGGTTAAACAGCCTTGGCCAAAGAAGTGAGTACCCCTAGGCAGACCAGCATCTCTAATCAGTGGTAGTGGTACTAGCTCTGAGGGGAGGGAAATTCAGGCTGGTGCTCTCATGTAACATTAAAAAGGACAAGCAGTCTGTCAGGGGAAACAGTCATTGGTGTGGGATTTCTTCTCTTGATCAAAAAGACAGCAGCACTGCAGCCTGCTTCATCTATAGGGGAGGTGTTGGCAGAGGGCATTTTTTTCCCAGGCCATATCACTGGTCTGTGATACAGTTTTCCCAAGCCGTAAAGGAAGCCACCTACATTTCTCTCTCTAGCAAGTTTTCATTAATCTTTCTTTTTCTTCTTTTAATTTGTTTTCATTTTTATGGTATCACAATTTAAAAAAAAAAGCTTTTAAGAAACATCTTTACAAGGCAGAAGTTGAGATAAATCTGATGGACCTGGAAAATATGCCTGGTGCTTGTCTCCAAAACCAGAATTAATTTTCTCATCTCTATAAGCAATTCTTTATGAATAACATAAAATGCAACTTCAGTACATTGTTTCTTCTTCCATCCTTTAATTGAGCTTCAAATTACAATCTTCTCAACCTTTTTTTTTTTTTTTTTTTTTTTTTTTTTTTCTTTTTTTCCCCTGGACAACACTGACAGCCGTAAGTTTGTTCCCTTTTGGTAAAACTTACATTGCAGAAAATTCTTTTATCAAAAGTTATTATCCTCAACTGTAGCTACAGTGAGATGAGATGAATTTTATGCTGCTGTTGACTTAGCTTTGATCTTACTAAGTAACAGAACAAATCTCTAATGAAGAACCGCAGATACTGTTACTAGCATTGTTGTCAGCTATTCAGGTAGTCAAAGTAATAATAATTGCCAGTGATGATGAGGAGGAGGGAAAAATCAAGTATTCTTTTCATTTTATAGTATACCTTAAATAACTTAGAACCAATATGGAAGGGCTTCCAGAAGAAGAAAAATAAAAAGTAGGTTTTCTCTGTTTGAAGAAAGTGTAAATAAAAATTGCATCTTTGGAAATATTTCATGCCAGTGTCTCATTTCTTGATTGAGAACCTAAAAGAATAATTATTTTATATACTTCAAGAAGTACTTTGAATCTGATTCTTTAATTAATTACTACTTAGTAGTGTGAGATGGTCACTCATTTGATGAGCTTACCTGTAATGGAATATGTTCTGTGGCTTTTCTTGGTTAAAAAAGAGAAGAATTACAACAGGTGATCTGATCTCATCCCAGATCACAATTTTCAGTTTCGAGCAATCATCACTGTTCAGATCACTTAAGCAATAATACGTCATTTTAAAAACTTAATGAAGAGCATCCAGAGTAAAGTCTTGAAGGAATAGGCTAGAGTCAACTTTGTTTATGTTGACTCTGGTCTTTACATAACCAAATCTATAGATTGTGTACATTGTACATTTCAGTTTGACATCTGATCAGTTTTCAGCAATTAATTAAAACTCAGAATGCTTAATGAACATTTTAATGCTTTTCAGTTGACATTCTTCATACGCGCTCCAGCATTCCAAGTGTCTTTAGAAGTCTCTACCTAGATCTAGTTTGTGGCCCATTAGTTGCTGTTATTCACAGTATTTATTTTAGCTATAGTGATTAATAAGTCAGTTTGACCTATTGGGATTTCTTTTCTACAGTGCCATATATTAAAAATGTAATGTAATCCATAATTCAGCTTGTTCAGCCTATGTTGAGCAGCAAATCCTGGTTGGTCTGAAGTCAAATGCATTTTTTACACAAGCGCTACTGAGATGCAAGGTTTCCTGGACTTCAGACAACTTTTAAAAGGTTATATATTGCCTTATGAGCCACTTATCCTGGTGATGATCAAGGCCAATTACTTTTTAACATATTTTTTTATATTTCTGCCTTTGCTATGTAAGAATTGCATACTGCTGTGGTAAATTTATTAATTTGTACTAAGTGCATGCGTGGGAGTTAGCAAAGCTGTGTTTCTGCTTGTGAAAATGTCTCCTCAACTACAGATTCCATAAAATTGTATTTTTGCTTTTCTTATTTAAATTATTAATTTAACATAAGTCTTCCCATTTCAAAATAATTAACAAGGCTGTATCATCTCTAACTCACTTCTGATTAGACTATATATTGAGTCATTGCTTTTTAAATTAAACATGTAATCATGTAAACCTTAACAAAAGTTATACACTTTTTTAAGGCTTTCAGAGGTACGTTTTTATCTCCAGGATTCAATTGGTATATCTGAGTAGCTCTTTTCTGAAGAATTCTGGTTTGCCCTGAATTTCTGATACAATTTACCTCCAGAAAAATAAAACAAAAAGCAACTCATTATAGCTTTTTCTACCCTCTCTGCTCTCTCCCTCTCAAGACAAAGCTACCTGACTTATGTCTGGTTAGAATGAGCATCACGTAAAACAGACAAATCAAGCTGTGTCAGTTTAATCCTCCTTAAGCGGCTTACACTCCAGTTGCATAGAAAGACACCATAACATGGAGAAGTTGTTCAGAATTGACACCAAACTAGAGATTGCGTATCAAAGAAAATGCTTTACCTACCTATTCTGAAGTCTACCCTTTGGTGTGAATTGTTCTTCTAGATCTGATAATAGAACACTTCTGGCTGGCTGTGCCGTATCATCTTGACATTTGGAATACAGATACATGAGAAGCATGTCATGTTAACAGAACACTACAACAGTCATACTTTGTCTCAATTGATGGGGGAATTGCAGCATACAGAGTAATTCATGTTGACAGTAAGAACTTGCAGATAGGCAGCCTAAAATGGTGAAATCATTATAGAAATTTATTTAACTGGTTGAATGGCCATAGCAGATTGCTTGAGCCAGCCAAATCGAAGAGTCTCTGAAGGAGGTATCTTCTCTACTACAAGATTAATTTGAGTTTGGCTTATATATCATTGGAATACATATATTTTTATCTTTTAATACATATGCTAATATCAAAGTTAATAGTAATATAATATAATAGTAATCTTTTCATGACTGTTGTTCAGACATATAAAGGTATCCTTTCCATGGTTAAATTTTGAGGAAAAATACTGAAAAGGTGGCAACTATATAACTGAAAATAAAACCATTTAATTCTTCTTTATATTTCATTCTCCTTGGAAGAATGTGTTAGCAATTTAATGAATAGTATAGTTTCACATCCTGTTTCAATTAATTCACAAAATGTTTTCCATTTGCTTGTTCTTCTGTGCTTTTAAATCTCTTATCCGTGACAAAAATCAGGTTTTTGTCTACAGAAATTGGATAAAGATGAGAGTTTACAGGAGGAGCTGCCTTAAGTATTTAAACAATACTTACTAAAGAATCTCTTTAAGTTTTATTTTCTGTTTATTTTTTTCTTTTGCAAGCTGGTTCTATACTTTTCCCGTTTACACTTTAAGAGTATAAATTATTTTTGTGTGTATTAGCTGCATCGTTATTTTACTTAGTTAAAAGAATGATGTGGCAACCTGGGGTCGTAAGTCTAATGCAGTGGCATCCCTAGGTGAAGAACAAGAGGGATGATTTTTTGTCACTGCATTTTTTTTGCAGGTGGAGCCAGCTCCTTCTGTCCAAGTGTGACAGTCTATCTTCCTGCAGGTTTTGTTCATACCAGGCAATGGTGGCCTTGAACAAGAGGGAAGACTGTTGGTCTGGCAGTATTTTTAATGCATTATTATTTTTCTCTGAAGCACCTGATTCCACAGTCAACCCAGTGTATTTATTATTAGAGGCAATTGACTATGAAAGGCTTAGGATTCTTGATTTAAACCAAACCTAACTGATCACCTACATTTATGTATTTTCTTAGAACTTAATTTCAACAAGTTTTAGTCATACCCTCTAGGATCTCTGTAATACAATTCTGTAGGTACAGCAAATTCTTTAAATCGCCGTTAGCAGCGGAGCACACAGGCATGTTACAGACTTAAGCACGAGAGACCTAAGTCTGTAGAGAGAAATATGCTTTGAGTATTATCCATATAAAAAAAAAAAAAAAGATATCCCAAACTTTGCATTTAAAAATATTTCTCTAAAGTGTCTCTTTCAGTATAAATGCTGATGTGCATTGGCATTAAACAATTGTAAAGGGAATGCTCTGTAGCCCAGTAGGATGGGAATTCTTCCATTGTCAGTCTGGCTCTGCTTCTGTCTGTGGCTTACTTAGTTGACTTTATCTTATGTGCTCTTATCTTCTTCATTGCTATTCATAACCCATACTTTTGTGAAGATGGGCCTTTATTCATAAGAAATATTTGCCAAGTTCCTTGTTCCTTTATGTAAAGGAACAATAAATACTATTTCAACATATTTACCTTTGATTTGTTTTCATTCTCAGTGTAATTATGTAATGTGTATTTTAGACACCTATGTCTGATTCTTGTCTTGTATTAATTTGCCTTTGCATGTTAACAAGCATGAAAAGAAAGAAAGCAAAACCAGTACTGCTTTCTAGGTACAGGGATGTTTCAGGCTATCCATATGTTCTGGTGATAGGACTGCTTTAGAAGGTCATAGCCAGGTGGTTCTCAGTTTCTGGATAATTGAAGAAAGTCACCTTCAAAGAGACAGAAGATTAAAATTTTGTGAGTCCTCAGCTGTATATGACAAGAGGTCTCTGACATTTGACTCCACTTCTTCCCGTTTTTCCACAAACTCCTGCTGTGTTTAGTGTTTAGCAGGGGGAGAAGAAGGTTGATTGCACAGTGAAGTTAGGTTGTGATAAGCAAGTGGAGAGCATAAGGTACAGTTTTCAGTATCTTCTGGTAACTCACATAAATTCTGTTGAATAGGAACTAAAATGTTCTGAACCTCTTCCTTTAGTTAATTCAACCAGTTGCAGTTGAGCTGAGCTATGTGATAGGTAAGGGAGACGTAATTACTAAGAATTCACAAAGCAAACGAACAGTGCATGGATTTGGGATTGATATTCTGATACACTGCTGCACAGGTACTGTTTAAGGTTACCATTTCTGATTGAAGTCTCTTTCGCCTTTGTATGAAAGCAGCATAATTAATCAGGCTGTAATGAATTCAGGTACTGCCAGTTTGTCACCTCAAGAGAGAAGTTACCAGAGCAGGCTGAAATCCAATTGAAAAGATGGTCACAATTAGTATTTAGTATTTAAAGAACTGTTTTAACATGTGTAGTGTAACGGTAGACACCTTTTGAGAAGGTTGGGATATGTGTGTTGTATGGCTTGAAACAGACCTCCAAAAATAAATGGAAGATGATCCAAAATTCTCCTGCAAATTTAAAATGAAAAAAATACACTATTTTGCAATGCATTTTACAGATTGGAAAGAGAATATCTCATATCTAGATAAGGAGTCTGCAGCTGTAAATGTTTCCTGATTTCTTTTTGTCTTTATTAACAAAAATCTCACCTCATTTCACTGTGAAAGTTGAGTCAGGCATAATCTATTCACTCAAAATCAAGAATCACCAAACAAAACAATGTTTTGGCTTGTGGGTTTTTTTTTCTTAGTGATCTCTTAGAAGTGTTATTTGAACACCGTGATGTTTTTGGTGCTGTGCACAAGTTACAGGAGATCTGCATCATTATTTTTGGTGCTGTTTTCAAATGTCAGTGGTATTATAAGTCCTATCTGTAGTTCAGCAGGAAAATTCCATGGGTGTTCTTGTTGAAAAAAAAACACTATCTTTTAGGCAATGATTTATTTGCTTAGGTGATTTTAAAAATACTTTAAAATATGTTATTGGGGAAGACAGTATTTTAGCAGTGACTCTTCTAGGGCTTCAAAAGGACAAATCACGGTGTAAGCAACTACACTAACTGCCATCTGTATGACTTCTTATGGAGGTCACCACCATGAAGTTCTGATGGTGGAATGG
Source organism: Falco naumanni (assembly GCF_017639655.2). Taxonomy (NCBI): domain Eukaryota; kingdom Metazoa; phylum Chordata; class Aves; order Falconiformes; family Falconidae; genus Falco; species Falco naumanni. Next base: position 11,126,014 of record NC_054068.1, read on the forward strand.
TTTGTGCAAGTGCACTCACTTTATACGAAATCAACTGGATTATTCTGAATAATGTAAATAGGCGGTATGGGTTTGATGGGCTGATATTGCCTGAAGTGAATTAGGGAGAACTCACACGAGCTACTGCGCTGGCAGATCTTCAGGATAATAACTTCAGCAGGGGGCAGTGAGGAGCAGCTGGGGGGCATAAAGCCTTTGATCAGCACAGCTGGATCCAAAGCTAACATCTGTCTATAGTCTTAGACCCAACACTTTTGTTAATACTGTGAGCTGTATTTGCATTTGTTAGATTATTTTGGTAACTACTTTCCTGTCTCTAGTGTTCCATTTCTTTCCATAATCCCCTCTCACAGCAAAATCAGTATTGGCAATTCAGAAGAAACAGAACGATTATCTTCATGTAACCCTTTAACAATTATTAACTTTCCTATACTTTTCTAGCAATGGTTATATGTGCAAGTCTCAGTAAAGAGCAGCTGTGAAATTAAAATACAGGAATTACAGAAAGAAGCTGTTTACTTGCACTGCAGTTGCCAGCAAAGAGCACATATGCAAACTCACTCTCTCTCAGAACTGATGAGGAGTCGTCCGTGTGCCCACATACTTGGGTATTTCGGGTTCCTGCAGACATAAAGCTCCTGTGTGCCTGTGAGGAAGTGAATGGCTGATGGGAGGACAGGAGGTACGAATTTACAGGCCAGTGCATGCTTGACCATAACTGAGTTGATTATTAACATCCTTGCAATAATTTAATGACAATTTAAAGAACACAAGGAGGACAAGTACAGATTAAAAAAGTCGTGTTGTAAGGTAGCAGTCTTGGTATCTGTTAAGCTTCCCTGCATACACTTAACCATGTCTTTCCCTTTCCTTACATGTTCTCTGTATGCTTGAGAGAAACAAATCTCGTAAAGATCTGCTTATTTTTGGCATGGAATAATAAAGCAGACAAGTGTCACATGAATGATTGTGACACTTGTACAAATGTCTGTGAGCTCAAACAGGACAGGCAAATTATGTTTTGACCCATTAACTATAGCTGTCTTAGGTAGGAAAAAAAATGCCAATTTATCTAAATAATTTATGCAAGCACTTCAGACTTAAATATTTGGCAGAATCATACCTTCTAAGATTAATAGTTTGCATTTAAAAAGCATGTTAAGGTCCCTTGTTCCATCCTTATTTTACTAAAAAATTACAGCTTTGAGCGGATGATGGAAGGAATATCAAGCTGGGTGTTTTGATTCATTTTCATACAGATACAGACCATTTTTCCATTTCTGTTTATCCATGTAACCACAATACTGTGAAAGAAGAGAATGGCGAAGGCTTTGGATGTCTCATTCTTTGGCATTACGAGCTTCTCAAATTTCCTTTCAGCTTCTCATAGTGCTGTGTTAGGATTCTGGGATGGTAGTATGAGGTTTTCTACAACGTAGTAAGTATGGCTCTCTCTCCATAAATGAATGTGGGGTGTCTTGGTTGTGGGGCTCAGATGTGATGCTGCAAATAAATTATTTATTATTATTGATGTTGAAAAGCTTATAATTTGAAAGACACTTTTTAAAGAAACTGGACTATATAAATTCTGCCATGTCTCAAAATCATTCCAATTTATTGTTATTTCCTTTTTAGTGTAGGTGTGTATGTAGTTACATTACCATGTTGTAGTCTGATGCCATGTGAATTTTTCCAACCAGTTTCCAGTAGTCTTATGCTAGAAAGATCATTCGGTACCTCTGCGTTGCAGTAACTCAGGATCCCTACCTTTTGCCTTTGTTTCCTGTCTCCTTCCTTAGATGTTCCTCACCTTAGCTTTCCTTACATCTTCTCTTTCTTCAAATACAGAAAAAAAAATTAAATCAAGGCAAATTTTTTTTAATGCTGGAGCTCATTTCCCAGAATTGAGACCTCACTTGTGAAATAACTTTTTGAAAAATGTTTTGATGTTAATGAATTCTCTGTTGCTTGGTTTTGATTATATAGATGGTGATACGGTAATACAGCTCAAGAATTTAGGACAAAGAATAAAAGTTCTAAGTAGTCATGTACTCTTAATTTGAGCATTCTAATGGGTCCTCAAAGTGTAACCTTTTATTAATGAGAATATTTTGGTACAAGGTTAGCAGTCTGTAGCAAGTAATAAACAGGCTGAATGTACATTTGTGTAGATCTCTTCAATATGAACAAGGAAATGAGGTTGGATCTGCTTCGCTAGGAGATAAAAAGGCCATCTGAGTTAAAAGGCATAATAGAAGTAAAAAAGTGAGGCACAGTTTTAGAATGAAATGAGAGTGAAGACTTGGCAGATTAGGTTTGCCTTAAGTCTATGATAGTTAAAATAACCCCGTTTAAAATTTTGAAACTGTAATTTACATGTTCCTTTATTATTATTCAGATTAATACTAAAAGGGCAGAAGTCATCCAAGGAACTTAGGCATTAATTTTCTTCCCTTTCACTACTCTGCAGATCTGTTTCAAAATATTTTTCTAGTACCTTGAATTTTGTTGTTATTTTTTGTTTTTACAAGAAGTAACTTTTCTTTCTGACTGTGTATTAATGCTGCTGAGAAATAAAGATGCTTTACAAAATGCTTTCAAGCACAAAAGGAGATGGTTTTCAAGAGATTATTTTACATATTTACATATTTTACCTTAAGCATTTTGTAGTCACTGCCTACTGGTGAATGTATCAGATTTTTACACACACTTTCAAAATGAACCAGTTTTGCTTCTAAGCCATTGCAAAGGGAGGAAATGAATTCTAACTTTTTTCACTTCATTTTCACATCCTCACATTTCCTTATTTCACATGGTTTAAAACAAAATGCCTCCAGCATTATTTTTCCTTTCTCAAGAGCAAAGTGAATGTGACTTTTCTAAGGGGGTCACAGGATGCCTCTGAGGCCTGTGGGTGTTACTGGACTGCTGCCTGCTTTCAGCTTAACTGAAGGGCTTGTCATAGTTTTCATCTCCTAAGAAATTAGCCCTAGGTGCTGGCCAGAAGCAGGAGAAGGCAGCATTATGAGTCCCACGCTGGTTATTTCCCACTGACATCAAATCCTGAGGTTTTTAAATTAATCCTACACAAAGACAACCCTTCATTTTGGTGCCAGTTTGAAATTAGACTGCAATAATGACCTTTTAAAGATGTCTAGTTGTTAAGATAACCCCCTGTTGAAACTTGAAGGTAGCCATCGCACCCCACGTTGATAAGACGGTGCTGTGGCTTTAGCAGATTTTGTAAAGGTGACTGGAAGTCGTGGCCGGTGACTTGACCTATGCTGCCAACAGGAATGAAACTGATAGCTGACCAAGTCCCCCTGCCTTCTATCTCCCTAAATCTTGGTTCCAGAAGCAAACAAAGGGTCTTTATAGAGTTCCAGCAGGCAGATTAGTTACAAACTAGTAATAGAAGACTTGCACAAAAGGGGACTGACTTGGCCATCAGGAAAAGTTAATACTCTGCTCCGAGTTCGAATTGAAAGCATACCTTCTAATGCATTAACGCTGGCTGGCAACTGGAAAGGCTTGGAAAATGGAGTGGTAACAGCAACTGTTAATATAAACAAGTAAAAGAAAGTGATTTAATATATGCTACCCTCAAGTGTTACATCTGAAGTGAAAACTGGCCCAGTAGAAAATGGGAAACACAGAATAGATCTGCATAATGTACAGGAGATTTTTGTCTATTGCAATAAATAGAAATTTGTATTGGTCCTAAATTAAAAATCCTCACCTAATTGTTCCTGCCTTTTCACCTTGGGGTTTTGCATCATAAACCTGTATGAATTTACCATGTGCAAAATCGTCTTTCATTACTAGTAATAAATAGGTATGAAGCTGGAGATGGTATCTCTTTGTAGTCAAAATAGGTGTATGTAAACAAAGACGAGACACAGTGTATCTGTGAAAAAATATTTTCTTAACCATTACTCTTAGCAATTGTTTTTCTACACTTAAATTATGAAAAAAACATTATCATCATACTGTATTTCTGTTAATGATCTCTGTGTCATTTTTTGTTTGCAAAAATTGATTGTGCTCAGTTTTTCAGTGTTTTTAAATTTCACAATGCTTAAAGCCAGATACAATTGTATAGAATATAACTTTGATTGCTGAGGCAAATTTGATTATGATTTTAACTATATGTAATATATGAAAATTTCAGCTGTTTAGCCAGCATCAGTGGCATTTTTTCCTTAGAAAACTGTAGTAGGTCCTGTAGAATGAGCACTTTTCAGCTGTTTGAATACTCTACCTTTAACTGTGTACAGTTATGTTAGTTCTGTTCATCAAAAATAGAAAATATGCATTAAACATTTTATTATTTGATGGTGTACTACACCATCTGCTGCCGTAATGCACACAACTCTTACTTGTTTTGAGAGATGTAGTGTGAAATCCTAGTTTGAATCTGTAGATTTTGAAAATGTGCAATATACAGACGTGTAAGCATTCCTTTTTTAACCCTTAGCACTGAGATTTCAAGAGCTTCTTTACAACATTTCACAAATTAAAGGCTTATCACAATACAGACATAAGAAAAATACCCCTTATATCTTGTATTTCTATTTTGGGTATTAAAATAGTGGGATTACTTGCTTTATCAGTTTAAGGAGGTGGTAGAAAATTGAATCTCTCATTTTGTGATCATTTCTCTTCTTTAATACATTTCACCTAGTTTAGAAGTATGGATCAGAAACTCGCAAGGAAAACTGATGCCCTTTCCTGCAGCTAAATTAACAGGAATCACGTGGAAAACAATCTGAGCCTTGTATGAAAAGGGGAGCCATTAAAATTAGCCCTAAGCTATGGACTGCACCCAATATCACTAGAACTGCACTCACTGCAGATGTGGAGGCTGGCTCTCAGGCAAACTGAGCTGTGTTGTATAGCTACAATTAAAATCAACTCCTCTGCCAAAAAATAAAAGGGAGGAGGGTAGAAGGAGAACATCAAAGACAGATTGAAATGTGTAGTTAGTAATAAGAGTGGTCTCCTCTTGAACCAAGCCCTGCAGCAATTCATGGCCCCCTTGTTAATGAGAAATTTTGACCTCTGGTTTGTAAGTTAAACTTGTAATCCCAGCTAATGAAGTAAATCAATCCCAACTTCAGTCTGTTGTTCCCATTTTTCTTTCCACAGTGTGTCTGGGAGTTAGTATCCAGGTCCACAAATACGATTTGAGGAAAAAAAATTATTCTGTTGCTGTGAAACTTCTCCTGTTTTGCAGATTCACTTAAACGTAGTTAAAGCAGACAGATTATTTTAATTTGTGCACTTGTAAAATGTTCTATTAGTTTGGGTGTTTTAGAAACATTTAAATAATATGCCTGAGTATACCCTTTTTTAAAAGAAAGCTGGATTTGTAACTACCCCAAAATATTTGTCTCAGAAACAGATTTATGCTTTAGATATGTAGATCTGTTTGAAATTATTTGAGGAGCCTTATTTTAATTCTTACTATATATTTAAGGGTATACCGATCATAGTTTTGTGACAGAAAAAAAGGTCTCCTACTGCAATCTCAATTCTGAGAGAAAGGAGATTCGCTAACAATGAAATGAATGCAAAAGCCAAGATGCTAATTTTCATAATGGGTGGATCATCCTTTGAAATACATATTTCTATGTCTTGTAAACCAGTGAGTGACAAAAAACCCAGCCCCAAATCCAGCCCAAAAGCCCTGGTAAAGCCTCTGAGCTGATTCCATGTCACACCACGTTATTAAAGAATCTGCAAGAGATCAGCAAATGGTTTAAAAGGAGGTGAAGTCTTTGTGGCAAAAATAAAGAGATGCCAGATTCATAATGCGATCCCTTAAACGAAAACATAACCAGCTAGAGAAAAAAACCCACTTGCTTATAGCTGCTTCACTTGCCTTCTGTATTAGTAATTGGCATCACTGGTATCACTGTGGACCCTTCTAAATGGTACAGGCACTTTTTTGTTCTAATCTATGTTTCTCCAAAGAGAGTTTTAACATTATTTTACGGCTATTGAGTGCTACAGACACAGTTTTACAGGGGTAGAAGCTTCCTAACAAAAGATGCTGTTCTAAATGAAGGGGTGTTCAAGCCTGCTTCTAACTGCAGGCAACTTACTGCATCTCTGCATGCATCTCCACTCTCCCTGGCAGCTGCAGCAGGGAGCGGTGCAGTTTTGGTACTCAAGTTTTTGGCTCTTAATGTTAGTTTTTCATAGCCATACTCCTGCAATTCTGCTGCAAACCTTACAGCACACTACCGTCTTCTGTAGACATCACACATTTAGATTTCTGTCATGAAGAGGGAACAAATGAACAAATGCTGCTGTATTTTATTAGATGTTATTATAGAAAAGAAAAAGTTTTTTACACCAGTGAAGTAGGAGTCTCCGGGGATAGACCCAGTTCAGCAGTTGTTTTTTCTGTGATGACCCCGGAGGTGCTGTATTTTGGTTACCTCGGGGACTGAGACTGGTCTGTTCTTTCTGGAAGTATAAGCCGTATTTTTTTTATGCCTTTAAAAAAAGGTGATTCCTGACTGGATTTGATTACTTGCTGCCAGAAAGCTGACAGTGATTTCCTCAGGGCAGGCAATTGTCAGAAGGCTGTTGGTGTACCCAGAAGGGATGCATTCCCCCAGGGTAGGGACACAAAGGCTCCTGCAGAGCTTCAGTGAATGACCCCTCATCAGCAGGTGACACCTGGCCCTTGTCTGCTCTCTCTTAACTGATGGAGACTAGGGAGCACTGAGAATGGTGAGATTCAGCCAGACTTTGAGAAAAGGCCTCTTCGGAACTGACTATTTTGAAGCTGAGACTTGCAGTGATAGCCCCTGAGTAAGTTTCTTTCAGCCTTTCTGAGAAAAGCAAAGCAACTGAAGTGATGGGTCTGGAAAAAGAGGTTGCTGGACAGTAGCTTTTGCAGAGGACCCACAGGTTGTGGAGGGTGAGATGCAAGAGGCTGTCTCCCAAGGAAAGGGAGGAAGAACTTTTCTGTAGAGGAACAAAATATTAATGCAATCCAAATATAGAGATTATATCCCCTAATAAGTTTTAGCCTGTAATGTATATTTTTCCCAAGGATCAAATGTAGTCAAAATTTTTATTACTCAGAGTTTCTCTGTATCTGGAGGGACTCCATTTGGTTTATAAGTAACACATTACGTATTACATATGATCTTCAAAGTATACATGAAGGGCTGGATTAAACTGTATACTATTTTTGTTGGTGATAATGCTGTACAATCATTAACTTTGCCTATATTATTCTTTGAAGATGCTCACAACCCTCATAATGATCTGAAGCTGGGTGCTTTATACTGCTGCAAATCATTAGTACATTAAAAGCAAGAGTTTATAATAACCTACTTTTTGTCTCACTAAATATAAAAGAAGCTTTGTTAATTTTGACAACAAGTGGAAAAACGCAGCAGTGAATCTGTTCTCAAGTGATATACCTTGGTATATGGAGGATCCTGTTGCGAAGAAGTTCGAAAATAATCATGGTTTATTAGCTGCACAGTCTTTCCCCCTTTGTTTCTATTCATTTAATTTAAAGTGAAACAACTCAGCATGCAAAACTAAAATTAGCTGCAAAAAAAGGTGTAAGTGAATAAACAGGCAAATCCATTAGAGTCGATGGGTTATTGGATCCCTTGCCATTCCTCAGATGGCGGCCTATTAAAAGTGGTAATGTCTGCCTCCAGCATGGCCTTAAGGCAAGAAAGAAGGCCAAGACAGGCATATTTCACATGCATCAGACACAAGAATTAAATAGACCAATGTTCCCTAAAAGACTGAAGTACATCTCTTTCTGACGTTCATCTCGGGCAAAAATTCATTGATCTCAGTATGTCCCTTGGCAATTATAAAATATTAAATCCAAGTCACACTTTTCTAGTTGGCTTAATTTTTTCTCTATTCACAGCTTTCTATTTGATCAATTTTAACAAGTTAGGAATAGCATCTAATAATAAAATAAAAACTGCAGAGTAAAAAGTTTGTTCATTTGACGTTCTTGTATTTTCGTATTTAGTCTTTAGACCTGCCTGTCATTTTATTTTATTTAAAATACATTTGCACACTAAATAGATGAAAAGAATATATATTTATACGCACAACACTCCCTTCCACTGTCTCCTTTGAATTAGCAGTTTCTTTTTAAAACTGAATACTTGTATGTGGCCATGATATTGCAGTGAAATTGTATTTTAAAGCTAAATCTGTGTAGTTAACCACCGTCATTTTCCTAGTGTCAGACAGTAATTATTTCTGCTTTATATTTCTCTTATTTTGTCAGGCTGGAAAATGTAATATTGGTGGAACCTTATTTCCGAATGACTACTTACATGAGCTTTTGTTTTGTTTAAATTGAAATTAGGTTTTGTTTGTGTAAATACCGGTCAAGTAGCAAAATGAAAAATAACGTGTCAGGTGGGTGTATTTTAACATAAATGTGGAGATTGTAACATACAGTACCAACAGAACAAATGTCTTTGCTGATGAGAGACTTAATTTTGGGGAAAAGTTTTCCATATGGGCAGTCTACCTGTTGTGTTACCATGTTCCCTTCTTGTTCAGCATTCTCATCTGGCTGACACACTTAACAACCTTCCATTCCTTAAATAAGCTCATTCAGTGGCCAACAGCTATAAGCAATCTTGGCTGAAAAGATGTCAAGAAGAATGCTCGGAGTCTTGGTTGGCTTTCAAAAAGTGACAAATTTGATTATTCTCTATCAGCAAAATTAACCCATGGAAAGGTGGGGAAGGCTAACCAGCAGGCCTTATATTTTCAGAAAAGTTTAAGATTTTGCTTTACATTTTTGGAAACAAGACCCTGTTGCCATGTCACTACCGCTTTATAAACTGCCTTTTTTTTTTTTTTTAATAGGAAAAGCTATCATAAGTATGAATTAGATAGAAAAAAAGAAAAGGGTATGTCTGCTAGTGTAGCTCCATTAGCACCAGCGGAGAGAAATCAGCTTGCCCTGGGTGCCCCGTTTTAAACATGGACAGATTAGATGTGTATGTCTGTGCTTTCTCATTTGAATTTTTAACCTGGAAAACATTTATATTAATATTCAACCCAGCGTGTGTAAGATTAGTTTTCCTATCTGTGTTTAGAGTCCTCCGCAGAGGTTTGGATCCCCTTGCCATGATTTGTTGCTTCCTGGGTGGTCCCGGGAAGTGGACCAGCTCGGTCGGTCCGATGGCTGCACTGAGATCCCTGGTTGTAAAACGAGGATATTAGTACAGCTTATCATCTATTCTTCTCTTTTTTTGTTGTTGCTGTGTGCAGGGGTTTTTGTGAGATTGCTAACTGTGCCTGTCCCTTGCTGTGGCTTCATACAGCATATATTGCAAGAGAGCTCATCTTCAGATGGGGCTTAAAGGTGGATAGAGTTACTAATTGACCACCCCCCATCTATCCTGCCTGCGACTTACAAAGAGGTGTGGGTATATGCGGTATTCAAGGAACACAGGAAAACTGTACTGGTGACTCAGACTCCCACTAGCTGTAGAGATTTTTTTCCCCCCTTTTCACAGAAATTGTGATCCAGGCATTTAAAAGTCACTTCAAGAATAATGTTATTCAAAAGCACGTTGAGCCTAGAAAAAAATGCAGATAATAATTTTCCCTTTCCAAAATTATTTTTTTATTCTTCTGGAAGAGCCACAATTTGAATAAGGTATACAGTATAACCCAGACTAAAATGCTTGTGTGTGTATCTCTCTATATATGCACGAATACAGACATATGTGGAATATGGAAGGGTATACATATAATATTTTCTAACTATGCATCTCGTTTACCGTCAGCCGTTTGATGTAGCGTCGCAAAACATGGCTCAGACATGGCTAAGTCTCAAACATGGCTGAGACTAATCTTAATGAAATCAGAACGGTTGTGTTCTGTGTTTGATGACTGTAAATTGACGAGGTAAATCAGATCTTTCCAAGTTGCAGCATACTACTTGTTAATATGTTCTTTGTAACGGTGGTTTTGTTGAATAGCCAGCACACCTTTATGACCAGCCAAAATTTCCATTTCTTACCTAATGGACTGACACATAATATATTATTTATTAAAACCATGATTCTAACTGAAGTTTTGTCTAAGTAGATGTTAGTACATCGGATTCAAATGGTACTTTTGGTCAAAATACTGTTTTCTTCATTGAGTCCCTGCTGCCATCAACCATACACTCAATCTCATGCTATTCATCTGCCCTGAACATAACTTTGGCCTGTTTGTCTTTGAATTTATAAATTGTCGAACTGGGTTTGCTTTTGAAATTCACTTAAAGTTCTGTATTTCAACAAAATGAGACAAAGAAAGATGGTTTTAACTAAACCTACTATGAATGTTTCCATGAATTCATGTGGTATGAAAAATTGCTCTTCTCTAGCTAGCAGTTTTATTTTATTCTGCGAAAATAAATATAGCAGTTCCTAATCTTTTTTAAATTCTTTAAGCATAAATTAATGATAGTTTAATCAGTTTTCTGGCTGTTTACATGTTTTTTCCTAGTCAGTTCTGCATCATGATACTCTTATATGTTACATTATGGTGCTGTGATACAAAAGTAAAATTAATAGCTGTAAAAAAGTGACAACATTCTGCTCTAAGAATGTGCAATATTGTTTATTAAAATTATCCTGTTTAGAGGATTTTACTGAACTTCATTTTTCTTGAACTGCATACTAATTTTAAAGGTCAGTGTGGTTAGTTACCATAGTAGTGACCTAAAAATAACCTTTCTAGTGTACCTGTATATTTCTGATCTGTAGTGTTAGCATTCAGAAATGTTCTTTCCCTTAGAGTTTCAGCAGCTAAATAAGTTGCAACCCCTTCAGCTATACTCATAAAAATTTGCTTCCAGACAACATGGTCTGTTTATTGTGTAATAATCGAAATGGCACTAAATTGCAATGATTGCTGAACACTTAGGAATTGCATTAACCACTTAACTGCTAAACTATTTTCCATTTTCTTCCTCACTGTGAAGTATTATATTGATTTTCCTCTTAGTTAGAGCTGCTTACTCAACCTCTGAGATGAACAGAATATTTTAGTAGCCTCACTGTCATATTTTGAGTCAATCAGCAGTGACCTTGGCTACGAATTTTCTAGAGGTTTTTAAAAAAGCTATCAAGCAAAATAGCTCACAGTGCATAGCCTTGAATCTTTACAGAAAATAGAGGGAAACACAAAACATCTCTGCTAAGTGAGTTTAAAAAAATTTATGGAGGATTAAATCTTTCTTTTTCCCAATATATTAGATGGGTTATTTCCTATTACTTTTAATACACTGCTGCTAAGACAAATTGGTTAGTAGTTATGAGGCCTTATCCAGGGACTTAATTGTAGCCTGTAATGTGGTGCTGGGAGTGTAATTAAAAATCTAAATACAGCAATAGGTGAAGAATTTTAGTCATGCCATTGTTGTCTATGGGGATGTTGATGATTTTTTATTTCCTAACTATTCTTTGTTAACAGAGGTAAAACAGACAAGCGCTTAAGAAATATCAAACTTCAAAGCTCCATGACGATTGCTAGCTAAACTAGTTTTGTTTCCAAATATTTTAGTTTAACATGGATTTCCTTTTCTCTCCAAGATTTATAGAGATAAATTCTGGCCCTGTTTGTTTCTGAGAAATCTTGTCAGAAAAAGCAGAAGGGGTTTTGGTTTGTGTTTCTGTGGCGTGTTTGGTTTGGATTTTTTTTAAGCAGAAGCTTTCAAAAAATCTTGCTGCAAAATAGGGGGGGAAAAGGCTGATACAGGTAAGGAAGAGTTAAATAGAAATTGAGCGGGGATGCTGGGGGGCAGCAGTGCTGCAGAACATAGCAGTGTTCGTGCGAAGGCAAGTCATTTCCCGAAACACTGCAGACACATGGCCTGAGGCAGTCTAAAACCTTTGGAGACCAAAATGGCTCGCAGGAGTTAGAAGTAATAAGGTGTTTTTCCCTTCTTTCTCCTTCACTGAAATTCTGTAAGGTTGCTATGCATTACCAAGGAACAATGCCACTATTTTTGTGTTTTATATGGGTATTAAGATCCATTACAATTTGACATTTTTAAGATTGGTTATCCTGTAGTTTGGTGTTAAATTGAAGTTGTTTGTTTTGAATTTAATTCTTTCATTTTTCAAAGGAAAAAAGGCAGCACTGCTGTGCTGATAGCTTACTGAAGTATGCCAGGATTTGATGTTTGAATTGGATGTTTGCTATCCCAAAATACAGGCAAAATTATCTGTGAAGGAAGTCTTGGCTTCTATTTTTTTTAAAATCATTCTTTAAGTCTGAAAGATGCTTTCTGGCTAGCTTTTCACAATCAGATTGTGGAAGATATTGCACATGTAATATCTTTAAGGCATACTGTTTCTGGGATTATTTTTAACACTATGTTACACATCCAAGATGTATTGTGCTTAATGCAACCTGCTTATGATTATTATAACCCTTATATGTTTGCAGCAGCTAAATAAACTCCACATCAAATAAATTACTGCAGCAATGTTATTAGGCCAGCAGCAATGTTAAGGACATCTGTTAACTCTTTTTTCCAATGCCCTGTCCTTACTCGTTTATTCTAAACATTTCTGTTGTTAATTACTACTTAAGTACATGAAGTAGTCATTCAGACATAGTTGTGAAGACCAGCCGAGGAGGATGAGGCAGGGTTAGGTCCCATTCGTAGCCTTGCTCTGAATGCTACAGTGAGGGGGGACCTGTAGTTTAGTGGTTTAGGGTAAACACAGATAAATCAAGACAGCGCAATGGCTAATGGACATACATTTCCATTACTGTAGTTACAGCAGTAGTCAGGGCTGTAGCCAGGGAGACCTCATCTCAGTCAGCAAGGCGTCCTAGTCTGAACAACTTTCCCCACTTAGGCCCTAAAAGTCTAACTTCTTGTTATTAGACCTGGTGGAAAAAATTTGCGATGCAGCTTTCTCTGTCAAAAAATATTTTTGTCAAAGATAAAATGTTTAGCAAAAATACATCCGTTTCAAAAACGTATTTGTCAAGAAGGTTTCTCGGCTCCAAGATGACATTTCTATTGAGAAAGTGAGTCTGTTGCAGCCCAGATCTGGGAGATGAAAGATGAATGGTGCCTCCGCCACTGGGTTGACAAGTCTGCCACTCATGTTTGTTATAACGCAGAATGAAAACATTGCCGAGAATTGAAATGTTTTGCAGCTTAGTCTTTATTATGTGGCAAAACATTACACATTAGAACCCAATTCATAGTTCTTTTAAAAAATAATTTCTTTCCATTTGGAATTCATGTGAGACCCACCATACAGTGTTTTGCTAGCTGGCACCAAGAGTGGCCCAGGTCTTGTCTTGCTTTGTAATTTAGTGAATTGCAGCTACTTGATCATGAAAACAAACAGGACGCTGTTTTTCAAAGGCTAGATGGAACTTAAGAGCAACTCTGGTAAATTAAATAAGTAATAATAAAAGGACCTGCAGAAATTCTCCATAGACAGTATCTAAAAGGTATCTGTTGCTGTTGGGAAGCTTGCCAGAATAGTGCAAATGTACGGAGCTTTTCATCAGCATTATAGGAAAAATAGATGCAAAGTAAGGAATACTCGATAAGTGCGTTTCATTTTTGTCATCTGAGCAATGTCTGGTTTTCAAATTACAGTCTTGCCTCTCAGTACCACTGAAGCAAACCTGTAGTGTATACTTACTCACAGTATTGCAAATTCAAGCATTTTCTCTTGCTCATTACTACTGCAGTTCAGCTAATCACAAAGTGCGCGTGGCTCATTGCAGCGTGCGAGGCTGTGGAGGATCACAGCTCAGATAGAAACCTCTCGTTAAGTGATTCACCTGCAAGCAGAGTGAGCAACTAAAGACAGGACTAACTGCCTGCAAGTGTACAAGTTCCAGGCTGCAGGATGGCACCCTCTCCTTTGCCCTTGTTCTCCCTGGCAGGACCAAGGCACCCAAGGGGAGCGCTCGGACCTCCTGTTGCAAAGCCCAGCGGCTGCCGCCAGCCCTGACCAGTGTTTCTCCCACAGCGAGATTCCCACCCTTGCTCCCTAGAGTCTGCCAGATAAGATCATGGGTTGGCCAACTTTTATTTATGGGCCAATGAATTATGCAGCTGGGGTAATTAGATGTTTTTGTTTTGTGAATCAGGATTATGCTCCTGGGGTGCCAGCCTAGGAAAGTCTGCAAAACTGCATGATAAAAGTCATTTTTATGCAGAGGTGGAAATATTTGAATACAAAAGAGAATTGGTGGGGGAGGCGGAGCTAATGTCCTCATATATTTGGAGAGGAAAGGCAAAGTGTAAACTACTTGTTACCCATTAAAGCTTTTATTTCTCTTGCATTGTATAGGGAAGGAAGAGGTTCTTTTAGCATAAAGTCCAAAAGAAAGCAAGTACTTCTGTCTTCCTCCATCTAAAGCTATAATATATATAATGCTTTTGTGTGGTAGGAAAACATGTATGGCATTATATATGTATATTCAGGACCTCTGTATATTTATATGGTCACTGTGTGCTCTTTGTGTAATAGGACCCTGATTACAACTAAATTCAGTATTCTTTAATTAAACAATAATTTCCATTATATCCTTCAGTTGCATATTTTGAAAGACATTTGAGGTAGCAGACTAGTAAGTAGTTTTGTCTTCTCTAACCTACATGCCTTATGTTTGTGCCTCTAGAGAACATTGAATAACATATTTAAACTACTCATGTGTGAAAAAGCAAAATTATATCTCATGAACTGATTTCTTCACACATTCAAAAAATCGAATTCCCCTTTTGCTCAGATACTAAACAGAAATCAGAAGGGAAACAGTGTTTGTAGAAATGATACAGTATTTCAAAACGGAGAAGATATCAATACTTTTAATGAGAAGGGATTATCATAATTTCAAAAGTTGAATCATTTTACAAAGGTATTCTGTTATAAATGTAGTTTTCATTGTGTAGGCATTACGGTCTGGTTCAGTTGATAATGAGTCAGAGAAGTTTACTGAGCTGTTATGATTTAATATTTTGAGTTAAATCTAGATATTGTAAAACAGTAATTGGTGATCATCATCCATAAGAACTAGTACTGTCAAGTGCTAATGTTTTATTTACATATAATAAAAACTAGAGGTGCATATGTTCTTGTGGCTATCATTAGTATTTATTAAATATATATTTATGTTTTCCATATGTCTGTGTGTATGTAGTAGTTTTGTATGGGTATGTATAAATTACGCCAAAGCCACGGTCTTTCATGAATTTTAATTACTGTGTAGCTATTTGAGTTTTTGTAAACAAGGCAGACTAAATTTGAAAGCAGTCCACCAGATGAGCTGTTCTGGCAATCCCTTGAATCAAAGCTTAGACTTTCAAACTCCAACTTCTATATGAAATAGAACTTGATGACATGGGATGCAAGTCTTTAAAAAAAAAAGCAAACCAAAAAAAAACCCACCCCACACTAAAAAATCCAACCCAAACAAAACAAAAACCCCAATAATAGTAGAAGTTTCAAATATCGTCTCTTGATTTACAGTATCTGTCCATTTTTCCAAACTTTGGGGAGAACTGATGTTTATTGCCATAGAATTAACATTTTATTTTTTTAATATGATGCTGTTTAGTTTTTATGGGTATGCAGAGTAGCAAGATGGTAAATTGTCCATAATAATGTTGCTTTTTATGCAAAAAAACACATTAGACCCAGCCTGCTTCATAGTGTGAGTCGGTTAGACAGAGACGGAGTCGGGCACTGTGGGGAGCATTGCTAAAAACCTGAAGTTTGCTCTTGGAAAGCGTTGAGTCCAATGTAGTTCCCGCTGAAGGTGATGCACTTTTCTAAATAAGAGTGTAGTATGTAAAGAATACGGCAGGATCATCTTGAGCAATATTTTTAGAATACAGAATGTTCTAGTTGCTGATTTGTCTTACTGACTGGAAGAAACCAAACCAAAACAAAACCCTGTAGTTTTGAAATAATTATTTTGTTCACCTGGGGAGCAGGGAAGGCTTCTGAAGAGCAGCATATAATCTGGCTGTGCGTTTTGCTGCAATTTAATTTTAAAAGGGTAAGTGGAAGCCAAGATCTAAGAACTGTGGCAGTTAGTGGGAAAAGCTGATATGGATGATCAAGGTTAGAGTTCAGATAGAACAGATGGTAAAATAGTTATAACCTACTGTACCATATGTTACTGCCGCACACGTCCAGGTAGCACATTATATGTACTGTGTGGAAAGATCAGTGATCCTAATTCAGGTTTTTAGAAAGAGCAAAAAAGCTCTTGAAAAACTGATTTCATAATTTCAGGCCAGGTTAATGACAAAGCCATAACTAGTTAAGCTGCACAACAGAGCTCACTGTTGTGGAGAGGGGTACAAAAAATTAGGAATAGCATGCAACTGTATCTTTTCCATTTCCCAAAAAGCTAAAATGAAGCTTTTATTTCAGGAAGTCTGTTTCAGGCTCGTTATACTTGAATTTCTGGGGAAAGTATTTAAAGAAAAAACAAATTCACAGCACTTGAATTCAGACCATTAAAAACAGGTTACGATTTGATTTATGATTTTTGCAACTTTTAATCAGGGGCCAGATTTTCAGAAGAGCACGCTGTCTTATTAAGGTGCCAGGGAAGTGATAAATTTCTTATTGGAAGGAACTGGAGTTTCCCTGGGTTAGAGTACCTCAGAAAACCTGACTTCTGATCCATAATCTCTGCTGTTATTACTCAGACACTTTTTAAAGAATATGATGTGACACCATGAAAATAGGAAGGTAAAAGGCAAGAAAGAGAAAAAAGGGTTAATAAAGTCAGAAGTACTGGGAGAAGAAGTGGAATGGTAGCAAAGAAGAAAAATGAAGGCAGGGAGTTGTGATTTGGAGTGGTGCTAAAGAGCCTCTGGGCTTGAGATTCATCTCGCATTTTATAATGCTCATGTTGTGTTGTATCATAATGCACTTGCTCCTACTAGAGCTAACTGTTCCTCCTCTCCTATTGCCAATGGTAAAAATAGGCCAGCAGCATCATTCCATACTATTGAGCGCATTCTGAATTCCATGTTGTTTTTTCACTTGCCTCTCTAATTAATTTAGTAATCCTTTTCCATGCGTGTGCGTGTGTACGTTGGCGTATGTCTGCTCGGTTGCCCTCTTCCGTCATCTGTTCGAGTTCTCACGTTGCTGATGATGGGTTGTGCCAGCTCCCTTCCAGAGACGGTGAATATATTACACCCCACTGCCTTTTGTTTAACTTTGCCAAAAAAAAAAATCCCATCACGAGCCGCTGTTTTTGGCTAGTACTTTGAGAAGGGTTTGTCTTCTGTAGTTGCAACCCTCTTTTTTTTATATAATGTTCACGTTTATTTTGTTTTGGGAGTCAATAGATAGGAGAAAGTTGTCTGTTGATACATCGATTGTTGTCAACTGTCGGGACCTGTTAGTAATAGCTGTTCAATATGCACACATGTTTTATGGTATTAGGTGATTTTGTGTGTCTTAAACTTATTCCCTATTATATATTTTAATATCAGTTTTAATTAGAGTTGTTCATAACAGAACATTCTATTTTGGCTATCTGATTTTTAATTTATTTTAAATAATAAGTATATATATTGTGGGTTTTTCTAATAAAGGAAAAGTGGTGATAGTTGGGATATTTACTTGTTAATTCTTCTTTTCTTAAGGTAGTCTGAGTCATATTCAGACTTCCCAGGATAGTAAAGATGAGAAGTTAGGGACAACTAAGAGCAGAGCTTTCACATCTGAAATAAAGGACTTGAGGAAGATAAACAGCACATGGTGACCATGATGCGCAAGGGTCTGTCTTCGTACTGTAGAAGGGGAAATGAAAGAACATACTGAATGGGGGCTTTTATAAGCTTACTGATGACTGCAGGAAAGAAAGCCCACCTTGTTTCCTTCTTGGAGTCATTCTTCCAGGAGTTCTTTGTGCCAATCTGAATTAAGTTTTTCAAATATTTTCTGAACAAACAAGAGGGAGGCTTAAATGTAAGAAACAGGAATGTTAAGAAATCAAGAAATGAGTGGCTAAATGATTCAGTGACTTCTCCCTGCTGAACTCTGTCATCTCTCCCCGATGTCTGAGATGCGCCAGGCCTTAATTATATTCCATGATATTTACAGTAATGGAAAGAGTGTTAGCCGTCTTCCACGTTTTATTTACAGATGTTAACGTCTTATTTGCTGTACATGGGACTGTGTTCTGACAATGTGTTTATCCTGCAAGCTGAAGGTATTAGCATTTAGGGCTTAATTTTATTGCCACTCCATCCAGAGATAACCTCATTGCCTGCTTTGTTGTGTTTTATTTAATGAGCTGGGTGTACGAATTAGGGCCATATACTACCCTCAATCCACAGAGGAGCCTCTGGAAATTATAGGGAAAGGTGTATACCACTGTTCACAGATAGTAACTAATCTGTGAGCAAATTTTTGCACGGGAATAAAGCGTGCCAAGACCTGGTAGATCTGTGGCTATTTTTGCCCTTTGTTTGGCAAGTGGTGCATAAAGTCACTTGATTGGCACTTGCACAATTGCTGGGAGTGCGCAGGGTGGCCAACAGTTGCAAACGTAATTATTTTAAAGTCTGGGTGTTATACATCATAATTAAGCTTAAGAATGGAAAGTCAGTTGAGATGAATGAGGGCAATTCATGCTCTCAAGACTTGAGAAAGTGATTTTGTGTTCAAGATTTAGATACTTTTCTCTCTGTCTCCCTCTCTTCCCCCCCTCCCACAGGAGGACTGGCAATATGTGAAACAGCTGTATAGTATCTGTGTCTCACCCTAAATAGGTAAGACGTAGCTAGCACGTGAAATGTCATGATGCACTTGTTAGTGCTGATTTTTTCTTCATCAAAACCAGCTATGAATGAATTTAGTCCCCCAGTTACCCTGCCCTCCCCTACAGTTGTTCTGCTCAGCACGTCTTCACTAACAGACAGACCAAAAAAGCAACCTTTACTGCACAGCAATTATGTATATTTTAATTAGATATTTAAACAATTAAATTTTACAGTTATATGTGTCTAGAGATTGATGAATGTCAAGAATATTTTAATTACTTTAACTTTCTGATTAAATGGAAGTCACAATCATACGAGTTAGAAAAAGAAAGGACCACCCAGTATGTAAAACTGAGATGGTTTTGAACTAATATCAAGGATTACCACAAGAGAAAATTCAGATGGGAATCAAATACAATTCAAGGAAAATGTGAATACTGCAAGTTGAGCTGTAGGGCTTCTCTCAAAGTTGATTTGACATTTCTTGACTCCCAATGAGAAACAATATACAGATGTACAGCATGACTGGGCTGGAGTAAGATGGGCAAGTCCTTTCAAAAAAAAAAAAATAAAGAAAGAAAGGCACACACGCACACCCGCCGTGCTAATATTGAAAGATGAGAAAGATGAGAAGGTAAAAGCACCACAATGCCTGAAAAATAACAATAAAAAAATTTGGCAGGATTAGTATTTCAAAGGGATCAACACTTGATTAAACATTTGGAAAGCATGGGAGGAGAAACATTCCAAGCAAAATGAAAATACATGTGTATGATGGAAGCAGGATAAATAGAATATTCCACTTATAATTACCATGCCAAGAATGCAGCCCAAACTTAGAGTTCTTAATCAGGTAAAATTGTCATTGCTTTTAAGTCCAAGTAAGGCAGTGAATTGTGATAGGTATGAGATGTTTGTGGATAAAGATGTTGGCAAGATCTATAGTTGCAGTGAAGAGCAGGTCCATGAACAAAGGAAATGAGAAGACCTGGAGCCTGCACCACTAAGAAAATTGTGACTGTGTTGCAAGAAATCACAGAGAATACAAGGCATCTTTTTTTATCATCTACCAAGTGAAGAGTGAGGGATACTGAAGGATCTTAAAAAGGTTAAAAGTCTTCACAGAATGCAGAGCTGTCTCTGTACAGGAGAAAACTTGGGTTTTTCTTTCTGTGCTAACGCAGTGATTAATCAGAGATCTACATGGAGAAATTGATTACAAAGTTAGAACTAGTTGCAGTCTGGTTTCTTCCTCAAAATGACCGGTTGAGGATTGGGAATTGCACACCCATCTCCCTTGAGCAGGTAAATGTCATAGCCCGTAGCTGCCTTACACTTTGTTTGCATTATTTATTTCCACCGGGGCAGACTTCTTCCCAAATTGTTTCTCACTGAAATGCCACGTTGCCTGCTTTTTGCCCCTGCTCTCATTCAGTTTGTGGGGGGAACACTCTCTTAGAGGAAGGAACAGAGGAATAGGTGGTCTGGTTGGCAGTAGATGCCAGGTTCTCTCAGCTGGAAGTTTTTGGTGTGATGCTGTTTTACAGAGCAGGTTTTCAGTTACAACAGTGCTTGCCTATGTGACTTAGCTTACCATTGTAAAGGCAAAGGGCAGGTACATATAAAGCATTCTTCTTGTAATGGCAGCCCATTTCTTTGGGTTCAAATAACATCATGTAATTATAAACTAAAGTGATCCCATCTAAAGAAAAAATTTTCACTGTATCCACGTCTTTGTA
Source organism: Falco naumanni (assembly GCF_017639655.2). Taxonomy (NCBI): domain Eukaryota; kingdom Metazoa; phylum Chordata; class Aves; order Falconiformes; family Falconidae; genus Falco; species Falco naumanni. The sequence goes on from NC_054068.1 coordinate 11,146,549, forward strand.
TGATTTACTTTCCTCATTATTTCTTAATATAAAAATTACTGCATGCTGTCTTTGAAATGTTGCAATTGTGTTGGTATTTGAAGTACTTGTAAATACTTGTGCAAATCAGTTTTTCTGATGTTTGTCTGCAGGGCGAGGTGTGTGTTTATGTGCCCAGGGGAAACGAGATGCATTTGCATCCAAGAGGGTGTAGCAAGCCAACGCGTGCCAAAACGGAGTCTGTAGGAACAGTTGCGCTAAAATAGTACAGGATAAAAATGTTTGCAAATGAAGATAACTAGCTTCCAAAGAAATAATGGTATCTAATCCTCCCCGTAAATGTTGCTGATCTGAAGGCCTAAATGATAGCTTTTGGTGATGAATAGTTCTAAAGACACTTGTAAAGCCACCGTATTGTGCATATGAAGATGCACAATCCTTTTGTGGATATAATTATATTTCATATAGTACTGTTAATCTTTGAGGTGTTGACAAACAGTTATTAATTACTTTTCTGTACTTTGGGGGAATACTGATTTAAGGATGTTTTGGCTCTTATTTAATTCAGTGAAATCATTAGTATTAGCCTCAGTAGGTGCTGAATTAAACCCTAAATTATGTGGGACAGCTAATCATACATAATACTATACCTGTTTTTCATGTACAAAGTGCCTCTCAGCCGAAGATCTACTTTATGCAAGTAAACATCATTGCTGCACAGTATCTCCTGAATATTTCTTATGATCCAAAACCTCCTATTCATAAGAGCAGTCTAATATATACCTTATCTTCCCACTCCTCTTCAGTGCACAGAGGTTGGAGAGACGAAATTCCTGGTGTTTTTTTTACTCCATAGATAGCTTGGCTTTGAATTGTTACTGTATGATTCCTACTTTCAGACTTTGGCTTGAAGTGCAAGTCTGCCACGAGGATGTGCCATGTAGCCTGGGAAGAAAACCAGAAGATCTTTTATCATTATTGCCTTGTCTGTCTGGGTCACAGAGAAGCAATAGCCGCAGATCAAGACTATGTTCAAAGGAGAGATGTCAGGACTGAATTGTTTTCTGGTGAAGGAAGGATGGATAAAATATTAAATGCAGTCTTATATTTGCCCTTATCTTTGTGTTTCCTGACAAGAATATCGTACTGTATTTCCGTGGTTCTGTAATTCAGAGCTGAAGGTATATGGGTTTGTGAAAAAATTGATGTAATTGTTTAACGGTAGAAATCATGATCATAAAAATAAGTGTAGATTTTGTATTACATGTGCTTTCTTACATGAAAGCACTTCTATCTCGAGCAAGGAACACAGTACACTTTTGAGAGTTGCTAGGTTTAATTTTCATACACCTGCTGCTGTAATTATCGTAATGTAATGCATAAAGACATTTTTACTTTCTGAGCAGTAAGGAAGTTTGTCCATGAAAATTTCAGAAGAGGTGTATCTGTCTCAGCCCTCTTTTCCAGTAGCTTTTAAACCTTTCAGGAAATACTGATCAGACTGGGGGGGGGGGGGGGGGGGGGGGGGGGGGGGGCAGCAGAAGGGGGTACAGAGGTAGGAAAGAGCTCAAGATTTTAAGTCCCTACAACTTCCACGGAAACTGTTGGCTTAGGTACAGGAAAGAGAGACGTGCTGGTCTCGCCAGCAAGGAGAAGGCTGCAGGATGAGCTCGGCAAGCCCAGGTTTGGCTTGGGGGCCACGTGTCTGCTGGGTGGCTGATGAGCACATGCAGCCTGGTGGGTCACCCACCGCGTGGGACACCCACCCCGTGGGACAGCACTTGCCTGGCTGGTGAGGGTGGGAGAAGAGCCGACCACGGAGTAGTTCTGAGACTGTTTTGAAGAAGGTGCAGGTTTGGGAGGTGGGGGGAGGTTGTGACGGGGGAGGGGGGTACAGCGGCCTGAGAGTACTTCTGGAGGAGGTAGGAGGTGAGGAATGCTCCGTAGAGGAGCTGGGTTTATTGTGGTAAGCCGTACCAGGGAAATGTGAGACATCTGTCAGAAATGAGGCTTCTTTGGCTTCTCTGTGCACAGGACTATTTGTTTTAATTTCTACCCTGTCAGTGTGAGAGTGTATTTCTTTGGCAGGTTGTGGTATATTTACCTAGTGATCTGCCAAGTCTTTGGTCAATATTTTATTTGGGACCGTTTTTATTCTCCTTTTCCAACAGCATGAGTTTCTTCATAGAGGGCCATCATGGAAATAGCAAAGAGGCTGAGATGGGTGGCCCAGATCTTGTCACGTCTGGCATGAGTTCAGAAGTGCTTCAACATGTGCACATGGAACCGACAATTACTGTGATTCTTCTTCTTGAGCCATAATTTCAAACTAGGTAGCTTCCAACAGTTGAATTGAGCTTGACAGCTCAATACTTATTTAAAATACTGTAAGCTATATATACATCAGCTGTGCGTATCTGAAGCGCATTAAAAATGCCCATTAAAGTAAACGGACTCTGACTGTTTCAGCAGGTCTTGGATTACAGGTTAACAGAGAGCACAGCGCCATGGCGTTTCTGTAAATTCCTGCATTTGATTTTCTGTGGATTGATTTTTCTCTTCAGTCCCAGCTGGGAGCAGCACTTAGAGGAGGGGGGTGTCTCAGGTAAGCCCCGTTGTAGCCCATCCCTCTGTAGCCCCCCGAGGAACAGGTGTAGCACAAAATCACGCTGTCTGCTGGCTTCCTTGCTGTCCTGTTGGATTTGCAACTGCCAAGTTCAAGGCAGTCACCAGTCACCTGGGTGTGTTACAAGAAAGCAGGACTGAAGCAGCAAGGGAGGAGAGGCAGCGGGGAGGAGGAGAGGATGGGATGGAAGGGGTAAGAAGTCACTATAACTCATGTATGTACGCAGTCTCAAAGAGGCAGAAAGGGTTCATATATAAATTACTTTTTTTTTTTCTGGTCTGGAACATCTGAAATTATAAATAGAAGTTCACTGATACAAAAGCTAGAACTGATGTGTATCTGAGTGGGTGTGATTTGGTAATAGCTTCAGTGTGGCAGGCCAGGAAATAAAGGATGTAAACAATATACAACCATGTATTTTTTTATTAGAGCTTTTATCTTTGTAACTCTTATTAGTTGCCATAGATACAGACAACACCGGCGTTGTTTGGGTTAATGTAAAGTCTCTTATGCTGATCAAAAATGTGATTTTTCTTGAGAAAAATCTGCCTTACTTCAATTCCACTATTCTTGGCAGTTAATTTTAACTATGCTTGCCTCATGTATGTAATGAAAAAATCGTGGCATTTAGTAGTCTGTATTTTTTATGTAGCATCTGCAGAATAATTTTGAGTACAATGCAGCACCAAAAAAAATGGTCTTCAATTTAGAGATCATATTGACAGATATAAATTACTGTTCTGTGGGTTTACAGATGTACTTCTGCACTTTCTAAAATAATTGTTACAATTTTTTCCACCTTGTAAAACAATTACAGAATTTTCAGGTAACTGATGGGCTTACAAATGCAGTCAGGAAGGTGCATAGCTTAATGCCATGTTATGATGTTGCATTAAGTATATGTTCTTCCTACGTAAAAGTTCAGTATCTCAAGTGATAAATGCAGTGAATATGACTTACCACATCTTAATTCCAGCTACTTTGTCCAAATAGAAAGCAGTTATTTGCTGTAAATGTACCTCAACTGATTCAAGAAATGGTTTTGTGTGAAGAAAAATTTAAAAACTTAAGTAGCTTTTCTGTTAATATTTGGTAAGGAAGTGCAGGATGGTTCTAGTCCCGCATGCTATGGACAGTATTTTTTAAATGTGTTTGAGGTGGCCACATTTTGTACAAGTGTATTTGTCATTGTTCAGGAGCTGTAGTTAAGGTGAATCTGAAATGAGTATTACTTGGGGCAAGGGGGAGAGATGTTTGGGGAACAGAGAAGATTCAAGAAAAATATTTTTGAGGCAGCTTGATTTAAAATAAACATATATACAGTAGTTTCTGGGAGAGTTGGAAACAGTGGCAGCAGCCGTGGCAAAGTGAGTGCATGAGCAGAGTGCAGGTGAGAGGCAGCTTAAGGTAGGGTATAGTTCCAGACCTGTAGAAGATAAAGAGTACGAGTTTAAACGCTGCTGCTGCTTTCAGGAATGCAAAGCGTTTTTGTGTAAAGGCTGAATTCAGAGCACTGCTAAATAAATGGACTGTGCACTGGGGATGTGTCTGGCTTCAGCATGGATGAGCAACCCTTGCAGCTGCAGCACATGCTTTTCCTATGAGCAGTGAGGTTAGGTGGTGAATCAATTAATCTATTAACAAAAACTACTCTGTACTGGAGAACAGAATCCCTCAGATCAATTACTCATGTGGCTCAAAGGTTGTGGGCTTCTCCCTCTCTTGCCTGCAAGCTTAGCCACATTCATTTCTCTGCGTTAGGCCTTTTGTGTTTGCGGTTACAAGAGAATAGGATTTGCCCCACTAATGTAACTTAATGATCAGGTATAGGAGAAGTAACTTGAATGGTATAGTTCTGCAAGGAGTCTGACTGCTGCTACACGGGGAGAAAAGTAACAAAGAAGACTGCCATGTCTTACTTGCAATAAGCCATCTATGTTTCTTCTACGAACTTTCAGTAGTAAAATTACACTTAACTGTATTTTTAATGGCTAGAATCAAGATCCTACAATATGAATTTCCTGGGGAACGAGAGGTAGGTTATTAAGAGCAACAGTAAGTGATTTTGGGATTTTAAAAGTATTGACAGCTTTGCCAGATGTCTTAGAGGTTTGAAAGGTAATTTAAATCTTTTTAGAGGTTGGAACCTATTTTTCTAAGTTAGAACATTTTATTTTGCCAGAAATCAATTGGAATTAATCAAAACAATGGTCTCCTAAGGATGAAAAAGGGGTTAAATGTGTGTGTGTGTGTGTGTGTGTGTGTGTGTGTGTCAGGTTTCGGTTTTAAACTCAACAAGACTGCAGAGACCCTGTAATTACATCCTTTCAATTTCTAAATATTCAGATCACAGTGTTCTCGGGCCCGGGTTGTGAATTTTCTGTCTATATAGAAAGCCAGGATGAGGTATGTAGTAATTTAGTACCATTGAATCCATTTAAAGACTTTATCATCGCGTGGTCCGAGTCTTTGTGATTTTTCTATGTAATTTTCCATCTCTCAGCTGAGCATTGGTTGTGTACTTGATCAAGATTGTTCAGTACCTTCCCACACTAAAGCCTTTCTCTTCAGCAGTTCCAGAGGAGAGAATCGGGTCCCCGTGGGACTTGCAGCTGCCGAGGTTATTGTAGTAGCAACATCCTGATACACCACTCACCTTTCTCCAGTCCTAGATCCAGGCTGTTGGAGTAGGACGGTGTGCATGTTTGATACACTAAAGATGGCTTTATCTGCTGCATAGTATTGTCCTTAAAAGGCTCCTGAAATTAAACTGATCAAATAGGTCAACGGTTTACATGACCGTAGCAGGAGAATTGGTCAGACATATTTGTCTCGAGTTGTAAATGAACAAGGTCTGGCCTCACATGCGTTTTCACTTGAGTTCCTTTACTCAGGTTAACTTGGTGAGACTCAGAAGAACAGAGGGGGAAAAAGTCTTATGTAATACTTTCAGAATTAGGCTCATAATAATCCATTATAAGAGGCTTAAAATTATCCAGCAGTTAGTACTTGTAAACCTGAGAGTACGAGGAAACTCCTTACTGTTGCAGGACTTTTGACTTTGCTGTGTTTTCTTTGCAGGGTCTCGGTATGTCTGGTGGCAGCCAGGGTGGCTTGGGGACCCCTTCATCCAGGCAGTATGCACGACAGAAAATAACTCGCGTAAACCTCAGGGACTTCATCTTCTACATGGAACAGGAAAGAGAAATGAGCCATTCTCTCCTGCTCTATCGAGCTTTGCTTAAATAAAGCCAAGAATTGTACTGATTTCTCCATACAGAAGCTCAACTTGCATTGAAAAGCTGTCATTTTAATGTGCCTTCTATTTTTTTCAGAAGTCAATGTTCCAGTAATTTTGTTTTGTAAAATTGTCACATGCAATAAATCCCCTTTATGTAAAAAAAAAAAATTACTATAAAAAACACAAAAAAAAAAAATGTGCAAAAGGTTTTCAAATGTTAAATCCACAGATACAACCAATATCAAAGTCTTGCTCCACTTGGCCATTTTAGATAAGGCTGAAGTAGCTGTCGTTGAAGTGACGCAAATGGGAAGACTGCGGCAATGGCTCACCTAAACCATCCCACGGCAAGGAGGACTGGGACAGGTTCACAGGGTTGGGACCTAACTGTGGTGTCAACCTGTATGTTCACGTACGGTGCTGGTTTTGTTTTCTTCTTAGTTTTACTAGCACTCTTTCCACTCACTAGCCATGGCGATACCTGTTGTTATTTTAGATGAGTTGTAATTGCAATTTTTTGCACAGCGAAGAGAATAGCCACTGCACACACTCACAGATTTTACACATTTAGGATTTTTGCTTTTACTGCACAGCTCATTTCCTGAGTCAATTGCTGAACCAAATCCGAAGTGTATGAAATCTGTGTGTTTGGGTCCCAGCTTAGTTACCTTGACTAGCTTCCAGTTGTTTTCTAAATCTCTTCAACCTTTTGCACATTTGTAGCAACTGGTTAGTAACATGATTCAAAGTTGCGTTTTATTTTCTAAAAAATATGTTAATTTATTTATTGCAAAGAGTATGGTTTAATGGTGGTTTTAAAAGAGAGTATTGTTCAGTAAAGATTTTAGAGTATTCTATATGGATTTTTAAAGTCACTGTTAAGTTTTTTGGGGCCACTTCCACTCTTGGAGAATCCCAAGAGCAGGGGCGACCCCCGGCAGCCCGGTGCCGTGGGGCTGGCAAGGCAGCGCCACGTGGGACTGGTGATGCCTTTGCCTTGGACGATTGGACCCGAGGACTCCAGTCCAGAGAGGCTCATGAATAAGCGTGTGACTTTAAGCATAATGAGTAGTTTTAAGTACTTAAAGGTGGGATGAATGCTTTTTAAACACTTTGCTGAATTGGAATTTAAGAGGCCTGCACTAAAGCCAAGTGAAGTTTAGTGTGAGTCTTTTAAATGGCATGGGGATAGGAATATTGAGCAGGCAGGTGGGCACAAGTTGTACTTCAGACATAACAGTATTATCAGTAACCATGGAAGGGAGACATTTGCTTATTTATCTTTTCAATTTTTACTATGTTATGCTTGCCACTTTTTTGAGGCAATATTTTTTTTTTGATGGGAAACCATAGTGAAAGCACAAATAGAACTATTTGTCCAATAGTTTTAAAAACAAAAGTTTTAATTATTTTTTAAGGTTTATGAAAAGCAGAAGAAAATTTATACTGCTGCTATTTAGCCAAAAGATTATTCATAAGGTATTTAAGGCCAGGAAGTGTAAAATTATGTTTTAAATGTATTGATAATTTGTACATATTGTTTATAAAGGCCTTGTGTTTATTAGAATTACGTTATTTTGATGATTTCTGTACATACTCGTAAATACCCCCAATTTGTGTGAAAACATACTCCCTTATTTGTACTTATTTTGTAAAGAAATAAAACAATTTACTAAAGTAACACATCGAGTGACATACAGTATTAATTTATCAAACATGAATTTCACATTGTCTTGTAGTTCTTAAGCACTGTTCAGAAACATTTTGCATTAAAATATTAACAGAATACCCACAAAGAAATATTAAAACCAAATACTTCAATGTTTTGTTGTGCTGATTCTTATCCCTTGTCACACATCTAATAAAATTGTCAACAAACCTCGATGTAATTAATACAGTGAATGAATGCACTCAACAGTTGCTTTCTCAAAAGCGATTAGTCCAATAAGCACAACATAACATTCTCTTTCGCTTTCTTTCCGAGACTTGGGAGCACAGTGGTGTAACAGGGTTGTACACAAAGTGCTAGTGAAAACTCGTGTTCTTCAAGCCAGTTTCAGTGCTCAGCAACAGCGAATCGGAACAGTTTTGTTCAATCGAATTAGGTGAAAAAACGGGCTGCATTTACTTTTTGGCCTGCATAACAAAACCATTTGCTGGCTGCGCACCACAGCTTTGCTGGAGTTTCTATGGTAGTTTAAAACCTGTATTAGCGATGCTGAGCAATGTTCTTAATTAAGTTATGTTGCTACGGTTTAAGGCCAGAAGTAAAAATTCAAATCGGTTTTTGCTGATATTGCTGCCTAAAAATATAGGGAAATAAGTAAAAAAGATATAAATGAAACTGTAATAAACTTTAAATAAGTGACCTGAAGTTACTAACTAAAAGAACATGTCCTAGCTTAACTTTTTTTTTTTTTTTTAAAGGCATATTTCTTCTAACGAAGTGATTGTTTCCACATGTCTTCCTTGCCTTAGCGCTATTTTGCAGTCAATGTTGTGATGTCATGGCTCAAACTTTCCATCTCAAGTTCACATTTAACTTGGCTGGCGCAGCCTGGAACCCTTTACGATGCCACTGTAGCAAGCTGCCCTAAGTACTGGAGCTGCTTTATTGAGCTATAAAAAAAAATACGGTAAACACCAAACTGAAGAAAAACAAACCAACCAACCACAAATAACTTGCAATGTTCTACGCCTATCTAAAAGCATCATCCTGCTTCCAAGGTGGCGGGGGCCGCCTGCCTGCACCTTCGGCGGGAGCTGGACGTGCTCAGCACTCGGCGGGGACTCGGCGCCTGCAGACAGCCCCGGCAGACCTGAGTACCAGTGGCAGAACTGGGCCCCTGTGAGTAAATGTAAACGTGAGGTGTTGGCCTTTCTCCCCTGGCTGAGAGGTAACGAACGGAGAGCGTGCGCCACCGACGAGCGCTCAGCCGCGCTCCTGCGGGCTCTCCCGGTGCAGGAGGGCAGGACAGAAGCGTATGTCGGCTAAATCAAGAAGCCGAACAGATTATTTAAGGATACTTTGAACTGAAAGTAAACTCAACGTCTGAAAGTAATAAATAAACCACTTTTTTTTTTCTTTTTTTTTTTTCCTTTTTGTAAGACATGGCTACATTAAGCTGAATGGATAAAGGCCAGAGGAGACGCAATCAAAAATTCTCACCTCTTTCAAACAACATGGGAGATACAGTGAGTGTTCCACCCTACTTGCTTATTTTTGATCATTTACTTTACAGAAATGTTTATGGCATGAAGTACTGTATAAGAAATGTGCATACACAAATACATGACAATTATACGTTAAGTTCTTTACAATATTAAATGTATAATATACAATTCTACAGATATCTTACATACAAAGGTGAATGTTGTGCCATATATTCAAATATGGCAATGCCTAGCAACTTTAGAATGTTGTACAAGTATAAAACCACAAAATAAAATAACTTTACAACTCTTTTAAAGTAGACAGATTTGCTCAACTGTTCTGCTAAGTTAGCAGGCCAACACGTATCGGCTAAGATTTCCAGAAGAGATCTTCGAGTTGGGTAACCAAGATAGAAAACACCTGCAGAGGTCCGATTTTCCACGGACAGGTATCCAGCCCTTTTCCAAAAATTAGACCCCTGCCTAGGTTGTACCTTGGATAGTCAGTACAGCTCATCACTTTTGAAAATAATAGTCTTAAACACGATTTTTGTTATTTTGCCCTATTGTAATCGTTTGGCATGAAAGAATCGTTGACCACTTAGTACTCTGTCCCTTGTTCCATACGGCCGTATTTATGCATCTAAAAAGAGTTTTAAAATTCAGCATCTACAACAGTATTCTATAAATTAACTTGGGCGAAACTGAATTGTGATTAACACATGAATTAGTTATTGAGGACCCAATCATGCTAAACAGCAATAAACAGGATTTAGCAGAATGCTATTTATAACCTTGCACCTGCAAGCACGGTGCCGTCTCCTGAGTTAGGAAGCCCTGCAAGTCAGAGTCGATGCCGATGCGGGGGGAGCAGTAACCCCCTGCAGACAGCGGGCTCGGTTACAGAGAAAACTGTGCAGATGGAGGGCGGCTACGGAATCGGTACTGTAATCATAGTTTAAAATAATAGAGGGAAAACAATCTAAACCAAAGGTGGACTGCTTTCATCGGACAATGGCAGTAGAGGGTTTTAACATCTTTTTGCAAAAATTCCAGACCCATGAAGAGTAGGCTCGTCCAAAATTCTTAATGTTTCCTCCTAAATGTGGGCTTGTAACATGGTTAGTAAGTAACAAGGGGTGACAGAGCTTGCTTGGCAGAACCACGCTTCTTGGCTGATGCAAAACATTTAACAGTTTCTGAGTCAAAACAAGACTGGCTTTAAGAGAACTATAGCTCCACGTGTAGGTATGTGACCCTCGTGTGATGGTGGATGGCATTTCATTTTGTGCTTCCAGATCCCTACTTTTGCAAATATTGCCTTAACTGGCCTTGCCAAATTTTTTGTCGCTTTTTTGTTTCGTCTGTTGTGGGGGTTTTTTTAGTACTGAGCACCAGTTGACTATAAATTGGTCCTTTTCTGGTTCTGGATTCTGTCCAGAGAGAGATATTTCAGTTGGAAATGTTGTATAAAAATAAGCCATTTGCTAGCATGAGTGAGTACAATCACAGAAGTGTAATGTAATGTATGGAGGTGTAAAGCACGTCTGATATGAAGGAGGTGCGGCAGTCAGGGAAGATACTCAGTGCAGTTTTTAGTGTACCATCTTCCTCGCCCAGGTGCCCACTTCCACGCGTCACAGCATCGGGGTATCGTTGGAAAGGCTGACAGAGCCGTTTCTCCTGCTGATCTATTCAAATTGCGTTAACTGGTCTTTCTGCAGAAGTCCGATCTAGGGTCAGGGGTTTGTGAAGCTTTGCCTTTTTCACCACCACAGCTGTTCAGCCCAAAGTACATTCCCAGCAGGCCTGGTACGCTGAGCATGCTCAGGAATTTCATCGTGAAAAACAGACAACTGGTTTTTCAAATGCATTTCATGGCTGGCTATGTGACAGGTAGTTTCAGAATACCACTAATTGGCAACATAAAGTCAAAATCTGTTTGCTAATACTGTTTTGCAAATCCTTAGTGTTTCACATAAGGGACTATTAAACGCTTCTACGGTTACAAAGGAGTACGGGTAGGGTCTAGTCCAGGGGCTCCTGTTTTATTCTGATTGTTGGGGTAGGTTGCGGTCGTCTGTCTTCGCGACACAGCACGTATTCACTGAACTGAGAGGAATCCACCCCACCACCGCATGAAGCTGCCACGTTAAATCCCTTCTGAAATAATCTTTCGAGCACCTGCAATGTGGGGGGAAAAAAATCAGATTATTATTTAGCAAATTTTAGTGATAAAAGCATTCAGAGGCACCGGATCCAAATGATGGATTTAGTCTTTCGAGTCTTTGTTGAATGAATATTATTCAGCTATAATTCTATAACTTATTCTTAAATGACTACACTGTGATTAAAGTCTCGCTCTCAGCAAACCTCTGTAGAAAACAAAAATTAATCAAACAAATAAGTACTCTGCAGAGCAGCTTAGTACACTATATAGTAAAAACTGGACTGCGGTTATATTGATGCTATCTCTTACTGCTTATAGAAAGCTACACAGGGTTTAAGTCGTAATAAGAAGTGCCCATTATTCATCAGTAATATGAACAGTCTTACAGAAAGTGGCTGAAAACATTTCTCAGCTCTTCTTTGGCAGATGAAAATGCATCAGGAGCATGAGTGACACTTCTACCAGATCTTCACGGAAATCGCAGCTGTGATTTTCCCTTGCTGGAAGGGAGCGCTGCTTTTAGCAAAGCACGGCAGGGACGGGATGTGGAGCCAAGACATGGACAATAGGGAAATGTTCTGGCCCAGAAAGAGGTTAATTTGTATTGCCCAAATATGTATTTTCTCTTTCTCCTTCTAAAGAAAAGTTGGTGCAATTTAGATGCATAAATTTAAGGAGCCCAGAGGCAACTTTAATTTCTGAGACTGTCACACAGCACATTACCCTAGGATATACTGATCTTGGCAATATGATCGGGGCCGTGTTTTCACATGCGTGAGCGTGTTGATATACGGTTTCCCAGCAGAGCAGGATGCACACAGACTTTGCTCAGCGTTGGGTGAGAGCCGATGCCAGATCCACCTTCGGCAGATCTGCAACGCACAACCCACCGGAGGAGATGCCATGCTGCCTCCCTCCCGCCGGCTGCTCTCCTGAGTCCAGGGCAGCAGCCTGGAAAGATGGTTCCTGTGTTTTCTCTACTGATAAATGCCACCAAGGGGAGCAGCCTGCACTGTTCTGGAACAGTCTCGCCAAGGTGCTGTATCTGTTGCTACAGCACACGGGCCCACCGCGCTGGGCAGTGAGCCTGATGACTGACTAACCCTGCTGAACCTGGGGACACCAGCATCCCATGGGGCAGCTGTCTGCCACCCGCAGCGCCAGGGACTAACCTAGCTAAAAACTTGTTCGCTCAGCCTAGAGAAGTCTCTAAGCAATACGCCAGCCTTCGGACGGAGTCAACTCGTACACCTTCAGGGGGTTATGTCATAGAAAGAATTTTATGTTTTTCTCGGTTTTACTGGCCCTGCGAGCACTTCAGCAGTTCCCCCTGCTGCAGCAGTACTTGGAAGCCTGATGTTTCCAGATCCGCACTACAGATCTGCACACCAGCCCGCTGCCCTCGCACACAGACGCACGTGAGGCCACGGTGCACTTCTCAGTGCACCATTCCTTGTGCCTGAATGTTGGCTTTGCTTTCCCCAGAAGCACCAGCTTGGAGCCTTTATGAAGGGTAGCTGATCTCAAAGGGACAGCTGTGTCCCAGCTGGTGTCGCAGTGCAAGGCAAACCACGGCAGCAGCATGTGCTGGTCTTAATCCGTGGGAATCCCCCTTTGAGGTCACCTGTGCTACCCATCTGCATTTTAATCCGCGGTAACTAAAACCTTGTACTTGCTACCCTGGCTGCTGAGGAGAGGCGAAGGAGCGGAGCTGCTCTAGCACAGCTTTGCCTAAGCCGTGCTGAATCTGCGGGGAATCCGCTTGCCTGAGGAGCTCTGCCTGGCCCTGGGACACAGGGACTTAACGTCCTCAGAAGGTCTCATCTGCCAAATCTCACTGACTTTTGCCCTGATTTTCATATACTGTAAGAAAGTTGTAGAACTGAAAGACCAAAAAAGCACTCCAGTGTCTGGAGGAAAAACGAACCTGGAGAGATTAAAAGAAGGGGCGGGAGAGCGGTTATCAAAATACATTCAAAAGAGAGAGAGAGAAAGGTTACAGCTCGTATTTGTCTGGGCTGTATGCAGCCTGTAGGACAGAAATGGGGTGCAGACCCTAACACTTGTGCCTGCTCAAATAAGAAGGCAGGAGTCTGGGAGGGAAGGAGGGATAAGATGTTGTCAGACTGCTGTTTCGCAGGCTAGAGTGTATTTTGACTGTATTACGTACCCCTGTTCCTAGACCCAGCAAGACAAAGACGAGAGGCAACCCAGCCACAGGAAAGGAGGCTTCTTCCATTTAACTGGACAGCAAAACAGCGGATCGACAGGTAAGATTTCAGAGAGAGACGTGACTTCAAAATCCTTGCTAAAAATTTTTTTTACGATCAATTTGCTTGTAAGACAAAACAAGCAGAGGGGTGCCCTTGGCTTGCCTCGGTCCAAAGCCGTGGAAGGCTGCACGCTCTGTACCGAGCCAGCTCTCTGCAGCCAGACAATCCAGGTAGACATTACACCTTAGAGCACCGCACGCAGAACAAAGCGATCAGTTTTTGCTACCTACGCGCTTGAAGGACTAGACTGCAGGCTATAATCTAGTGTTAAAAACCTTGGTATCATCAATTTTCTCAGCAAGAAACAAAACAGGCCAAATCCTGTAAACAATGCAGAGAATGTTTAAATACTGTCGAGTTTTAAGTGTAACTTGGATGAAGTTGAGCTCAGGTCTATGGAGAAAGGCTGCCGACGGCTGCTTCCACGTGCGCTGAGCACTGTTTGTATGCGCCAGTGCGTACACAAGACTGAACGGCACGTGGAACATGCACAGATTTAAAGGCCATTTAGTGAATTCGGCTCTATGCACGTTACTTTTTCTGAAGGTAAGATACAGACGGAGGGAAACCAGCGAGTATCTCTGAATCAAATCAGAGCTACTTTCCTGTAAATCTCCAAAGAGAATATGCCAAGAAGGAAGTGAGTATCAGCTGTGATTCTCCTACATACAGGGAGACTGACACACAATATTAAACACAGGATTTGTGCTAGGATTTAATATACCCTGTCTTCCAGTATTCCAAGCACATCTGACTTTGTTGGAAGGTTTTCCAAATGGAAACATGATACTTCACTTACTGCATTTCATTTAAATTTTGCAGAATACTAACAAATACATTTTTAATTATGAAGACTCGATGTTCAACATATACAAGCGTCACAGAATTTTCTCTAAGGTAAGCTCATGTATCTCAACCAGAACCTGTTGCAAGGAATTGAAAAAACTGTCAGTTTTAAGAAAACTCTATACCTATATGTAATTACATATATATGGGTATTACATTCAGAGTTACTATATTTTTTTGGCTAGCACTACCTAATCAGTGTGGACATTCTTTGTTTTACATGCACAGTTTTTGACACAAAACATTTCATGAAAATATGTTCCAAAGATCCAAAGGATCTATAAATACTGCAATTGTGCTACCAAATACATTTAGCGGGGCACAGGGAGACAAAAGCGATGCACCTCAGCAAACAGCAGGCAGACTTACTGTGTCACTCTTTGAGATTCTTTGGAAATGATTCTGCTCTTCCAACCACCTCCCCTCCTAACCCGTCTCCCTTAAGTCTGTGCATTTGCTTCACTGTGCTTCCAACTTCTGACTTAATCTTGTTTTGCCAAAAAATCCTGGGAAGGGGAAGGGCAGCAGCTAAGCACTGACCAGAGTCCATCAGAGCCAATGATAATTAGCTGCTGATTTCATCAGCCTTTGGTCTCAGCAACGCATCATTTTCCAGAAAGTGTTTGAAAACACTTTCTATTAATTATATAGTAAAATGATGTAATTTAGTAAAATGATGTAATTTAATAATATTATTTACACTGCAGACTCTTTGACAGAATTCTTTTTCACAACATGAACATGCGAAGAGACTCTTTGATTCTGTCTGAATTTTGACTGAATTCAAAACACATTCAAATAATCACAGTAATTAGCATTAAACTTTTACTACAAGCACACATTTCCTGCCAGTACGCCACCTCGGATAAAACAGAGCCGAGTGCTCAGCCATGTGGGCATCCAGCGCTTGGACTGGCGGCTTGCAGTGCTGAGCCCCTCAGCAGCTCGCAGTGACCCTCGTTCGTTTTAGTTTTTCTAATTTCTTGCATGCACCTATCACATGAACAGCATGGCTGAGACATGAACACGCTTCCCTGTCCACTCACCTTAGCTAAACTGCAGCTGCTCCCTTCTCCACCCACCACAGTGATGAATTCCAGTGATGGCCTCTGACCCACCTCCAGCCGCCTATTTTTGGGGCAGCCCACTCTAAACCTTGCCAAACATGACATTGCTAAGGACTGTGCAAAATTAACCACAGGCATCGGACTGTTGAAAGTTCAACCAAATCAAACACTTGGAAATCTTGAACCAAAAACTCCCCAAAAATAGCTAGATTTAGAATGGTTTCAGACAAAAGCGTCTATTGGTGCACAATGCACCAGGGAACGCTGCCCAGAGGCATCAGTGTCAAATGCAGGTTGTTAAAACAGCTCCATCCACCTTTACGTGTTCTGGAAACTGAGGGTCTCCCAAAAACGTTGTCAGCTGGCAGCCTGGGGGATGGAGGGCGCCTCAGCATGCTGCGCAGTAACACCACAGGTGAGCAAGGGCTCCAGGCTCCTGCCCTCCCCTGCTATTACGCCTCCCTCCCCAACCTGTCTGGCCAGCCTGTCCCACGGGCCAGTTCTTCTGTGGGTATTTGCCCACAGGGAGCTTTATCAGGACCACTATGGCATTTCCCACAGCCCAGTTAATGTCTGCAGCCACAGCCCATCTGCAGGGGACGGTAACTTTGGAAATATTCCCCTATAGGTTGATTTCACGTTCCATAATACAAGTGTCTGCAGCGTAATTTAAAGGCATATGTGCAAAAACCAAGAGCTCTGTTTTGCCCTTGTTAATTAAGGGACAAGTAAACAGCATCATCACCAGCGTTCCTTCTCCGCAGCCCAAGGATGGCTACAACACCAAAGCTTTGGCGCAGTGGCGGTCATCCCTTGTGAAATGGCATTTCTTGCCCATGAGGCTGCTGCCTAAACACAAGCCACCTATTTATTTCTGCTACCATCCACCTATCTGTCCAGTTATCTTCTTTTGTTTCAGATGTTTAATTTTAAACCTAATGTCAAAACTCTGAGTATAAAATGAAATACATTTTGTTTAAAATACTCTGGGCAATTTTTATAGAACATCCTTTTGAAAAAAAAAAAAAAAAAAAAGTGCAGAGATCAATTTTTTTAAGTCCATCCCGCAGGCACCATCATTTAATTATGAGTGAGACATAAATTATGCATTTACACATTGTTGCATTTTCTATAAAATGGTGTGGAGATTTTTTTTTTGTAGTTTTTGGAACTCTCTCTTTCTTCCTGGGGGCACTTTGGAGGAAAAAAAAACTGCCGCAGGCTATACATTGATGAAAAAATTAGCATTTATCAGTATAACACCATTATGAGACCAGCATGGCACTAACATACACAAAATCTAAATCTAGTTTTCTGCTTAGACTTAGGAAAACCTGAAAGACTGTGATCTCACCAGGCAGAAAATGTCTCCTTGCAGTATAAGCACTGAAGGTAATTGGGCAGAAGCAAATAATTTGCATATAATTGAACAAGAAATAATAAAAAAAAAACACCCCAGCAAACAGATGAGCCAGCACCGAAAGGACATTACCTGCACTGAATTCAACCGGCAGTATCCATTCAAAGGAAACCTAATAACATGGGTAGGGTCCTGGTTCCAGCCTGCATTTACGGAGTTGCACATGACGTCCCCAGTCTCCGGGAAGATCTCTTCTATTAAAGCTTTCTCCCCGCTCAATGCAATTCTTTCCCCCAGATCTGGAGTCACTCTTACGACCAAGCAGTCACAAGGCTGGAAATGTTTCCTTTGTTCTTTCTCTTGTTTCCATCGCTCAAGTTCCTTAATCATTGGCTGCAGCTGGTAATACTTTGCTTCTTCATATAAAAGATTAAAGTCCTGGGAAAAAAAAAAGAAGAGAGGGAGAGAGAGAAACTAGAAATGCTTATAGTTCTTTTCTAAAAATGAGTATTTTCCTGTTTGACCTACTTAGGCTTATGTATTGTCAGCAAGAGTGCAAAGGCAACAGGTATCCACATACTTTGTCTTCGTCTTACACCTACACAGAAAACCACACCGTGTTAGTGTTGAATCTATTTGAGCTGACCGTGAAGTTCCCATTGCACTGAATTATTCTTTCATTTATGATCCCACAAGCTCAATGCCAGAAGGCTTTACTTTTGGATTAAGAAATCAAAATCACTGGTTGCAATAAGCAAAGCCTGCTGATGTAAGAGACGATGTCCTGAGCCCCAATCTGCACTCTTGGCCTCAGATACTCACTTCTGATCTTACAACAGAGTGTCTGGGACTTCGCTGTCACCTCTTGCACACATGTTATAAGACAGAGATGTCGGTTCAGCTTCACTTTTCATCTGTCTGCTGAGTCTGAAATTCCGCTCAGCTTCTCCCTGCATTTCATGATTATTCATGTATTTAAAGCATACTTTGGAGCCTGGTAAATTATACAGAGGTAGTGACCATCCTGCTGGCTGGGAGCTCAGCTATGCATTCCAACAACTTAAAAGAAACAGCTCTCCCCAGCCATTTGTCCACCAGCTTGCTTGGGCTTTGGGCAATTCAAATTCCCAGTTTGATGCAATTCCCCGTTTATTGACTGAGATGTCTTCTGCACATCCTGCTTAATAACTTTTCATCCGATTTCCAGCAGATCTTCCCACCTCAGCTTAAACACATGAGAGTATGTTGAGGCAAAGGGTGTCAGCAGCCCCCCGACCCGAGGAAGCAGCCGTGCCCACCAGACCAAGCCAAAGAAAGGGGGAAGGCCCCAGCAGGCAGTTTGCTTACACTGGCTCACCAGCTCCTTCAGCCCCCCGAAGGGAAGAGGAGCAACAAGAGCACAGCACCAGCTCCTCTCTGCAAAGACCTGCCATTTGCTTTCCTTGCTCCTACACCTGCTTACAGATGGAAATGCTGCACCGCAGGCACAGTGAATGCATTTTGAGGAGTATGCTGCAGGTCAGCACCTGGACAGAAAGGCCCATTCTCCACCACTGCAATGCAATGAAGTGAAAAATCAAAAGAGTGAAATGACTTGGAATGATTTGGACTGGAAAGAAGGGCATGACAAGAAGTAACTGGGAACCAACACGAAAATTGCATGAAAAACAATGGCAGTGCCGCTGCTCCAGGACTCGGGGAAGAGGGGAAATCAAAGGCCAATGAACATGCAGCACAAAAAGGTGCAACTCTTCATAGAGCCTT
The DNA here is from genome assembly GCF_017639655.2 of Falco naumanni. Lineage (NCBI taxonomy): Eukaryota > Metazoa > Chordata > Aves > Falconiformes > Falconidae > Falco > Falco naumanni. Next base: position 11,165,028 of record NC_054068.1, read on the forward strand.
GGAATTAACCTGCAAAATCTGCTGCTGCAGGATACTGTTGAACCAAAGCAGTTAGCTCTGTTCAAATTTGGCACCACAGACCCACCCCGGCAGTGGAGAGGTGCTCCTTCACCCCAGGGCTGCCAGCAGCCTGGAGATGTATGAATATTCACGGTGACACCGGCAAGGTTATCACATTACAAAAGGGACATCCAATCCTTTACATCTCTTTGATGTCTGGTAAGGCTGGGACAACACACACACACACACCACTAAGGGAGAAAAAAGGACTGGAGAAGGCGCAGAGAGGAAAAAGGGATAAGAGCAAGCCGGAAGAAATGGCACACTCCTGGGAAGTAGCTGGAAGATGAAAAACAACAGGAAGATTAAAGAAGAAATCATACAGAAAGCACGCTGCAAACAACTGGAGTTGGGAACAGGCCAGACAAAGAGGTGTGGAGACTGGCTGCATCACCTGGTCCTGGGTAGACAGCATCAGACCCGAAGCCTCGTCCCCGATGGAAGGTATTTCCCCCCCTCCCCAAAATCTGCACCCTCTGCTGAACCATTACTGCTTTTCTCTGCTCACCAGTGAATCTCCCGGGTTACTGAGTATGGGATTGGTTTAAATCTACAGAGATTAGTGGCCTAAATTAAAAAAACAACCCCTGTCCCAAACTTTCCAAAATCTTCCTGTGGGACACCGGAGCAACACAGTCCACCACCTAACTGCGCTCATTACAGAGGTGTGTGCAGGGGCCCATCAAATGTTCACTGGGCATCTGCTGGTCCCACGTATCTCTCTTTTGAGCAAAGGAAAACATGCAGTGGTAAGGGAAAATGTAATGCTGTAGAGCAGCGAACAGGAGCAGCTAGTGCTTCCTGAAGGCAATGGAAAGTCTCCCACTGTTTTCAGTAGGTCCTGAAAAATTAGTTGTAGAATATCTGTCTTCATTGTTACTACAAGGTATTGCTTGTAAGGTCAATCAAGTGAATATGTGCTAAGAAAAGTCAACAGTAAAACCCAGAAGAGTTGGTACGGTGATATAAAAACCAAGTCCTTCATTTCTGCAAGTAGAGAGGGGTACAGTGCTCCTGAGGCTGGAAGCCAAGCCCATGACATTCACGAGAGCCTTTTCGACTGACTTCACTGGGCTTTGGGCTAGGCTGGCAGTATCCTGAATCACAGGAGTTCAACGGTCCAGCACCCCCAGACCGGAACGGTAATGTCATACAGCAAGCAAAACCAGGATCGCACCGCCTCTGCCTCCCCACAGCCAGCCATGAGCCCACGGCATCAAATCCAGCTCTAGTGACTCCTGCCAGCCACCGTTTCTCCTAAAATAAACAAGATCAGGTTTACATTCTGATACAATTTCATGATAAGACTAGTTTTCAAATGAAACACTCTTCTGCTACCGTTCCCAGAACGATGCAGTCACGCTTCAGCTGCTGGCCGTGTGGAAATGGGGCTGTGCTGGGGCATCGCGCGCTCTGGGATGAGGTGTGCACCTGGCCACCACTGCCTGGGTTAAGCCAAGGTATTTGGGTAGGTGTCTAAAATAAGCCTCTCATCTCCATGTCCGTTCCACTCTCGGGTTGAGCACAAATATGCTGGAAAGGGTTCTGCAGCTGGAAGAAGGGGGTTGTAACAGGAGCTGGGAATCTGAGGTGTGCTGGTGCGAAGGGGCAACGTGCATGTGCGGCGTGGGGGAGTCTGGGCACTTATTATCAGGCAGTGGCAATGAGGGAAATGTGTAGCGCTGTACCAAGTAGAGGGGATAAAAAATTGTCTTCTGCTAGGTAAGAGGAAATTCATTGCTGTCGACTAGTGACAGCGCCGGGAAGGGACACCTTCCCACCGAGTCACTTGGGCACCACTAAGGAATGTCACAATGTATTTACGGAGGGAAGAGGATTTTGCAAAACCAGGAAGAACGAACAAACGGCTCACAGTCTGGGGGCCTGGTTCTCTAAAGGCTGCGCTCGCACAGGGTAACGGACTCAACACACCGTTAAGTACATCATCTTCTCAATTCAGGTTTGATACACTGTTTGGAGAACTGTGTATCTGTGACCGGACTGGAAGCAATGCCCAGCCCTGGACTGTCTACAAAAAATGTCCAGGTAATACCGACACAGGAATTTCCACTCTGCACTGCAGATGTACAACTCTACCCTGACGATTTGCAAAAGTTTAACATGAAACATGAAGCAGAAGAATTCAGTCCACCAGGGACCTCACCAGGGATGTGCCACAGGAGCTGCAAGAAAACATTTCCATGCTGCTCACTTTTGTAAGTTACCAAAGGCAGATGCAGACACGCATCTTTCTAGATCTATCCAGAAGAGGCACGTTTCACTGAAACGGGCACAGGAGTAGCTGCAGGGTGCTAACTGCCTAGCACAGTGGCAAAGTGCACGCAGTCTCACAGAAACAGCCCCAGAGCAGCCGGGTACAGCTTCTGTCCCAGGGGTACGCTGATAAATGCGTACAGCTGCTGCAGCACCCCCCTCACGGAGGGTCCAGCCCTGGCATCGGTGCGTGTTGCTGAGCGGCAGGCAGTATCCCGCAGCAGATTTTGTACAGTATCCAGGTTCCTTGTGCTGCAGGACTAATGATGCATCTCTCATTTCTCCAAAGGATTATTTCCCTACCTTCCCAACCTCTTTAACAGCAGTGTACTTCATGGCAGCACAGCCCAGAGTCAAGCACTGTGTACGGGAGCTAATGGAGCTGACTGTGTTTAGCCAAGGAAAAACTGTTTTACTCCAAAGGTGATTCCCACCAGCCAAGGTCCTTGCTCACGAGCAGGGTGCTCCCTGCTACACTAAAGGGCAGATAGACAGTCCAGCCTCTGATTTTGCTGTAAAGCACCATAAAATGCCTTCATGAGCTACCATGAGCCTTCAGCTTCTTGCGGCTGTTTTAAGAACTAGTGGAGAAGTTCTGTCAGGTCACCTGGAAAAGGGAGCAGATAGCCAGGTGGGATGCACACAGCCTGCTGGAGTGCACACAGCACTCCATCCACAACTTCTGGACAGCATTTAGATCTCATAGCAAAGGTAAACAGGCCCTTCAAAGATGCACCTTTTTGCCTTTCACAAAGTAATTTTCTCCTCATGATTCAGTAGAAAAGCTTTTTTTCTGGTGGGTTTCACATTGGCTAAATTCTGCAGTCCCCTCTGACAGGGGTGACATCTTCCTGAGGTGGAGATGGGAAGTGTGACTGCAAAGCCAGCTGTGCTGCTGCTTCAACGTCAGTGCCAGTGGGTCCGTAAAGATCTGCTAAGTACAGGCAGAGACAGCCAACAGAAACTGTAAAACCATGTCTCCCGTGAACCTGATGCTGTTCTCTCAGTACTAAAGAGGCCCTTTATTTTTGTACCTGATGTTGACTCCTGAACAGGCTGAAATGGCTCTTTCCACCCGTTTTTCACTTGTTATTCTTTGTTACACGAAACAACAAACTGTCATCCTGACTCAACATTTCTTTTATATTTTAGTGCTGTGAAGCTCTGACTCCTGGCTACGAGAGAAAGTTGCTCTCTTCTGCGATGACAACTGCGCCATTTGCGAAGGTCAGTTTGAGAGCACTTAAAATTAGATGCAAGGACACTGATTTTAAAACGATAGTAATGAATTAGTGTGTTAGCCTTGTGGTTCTAGTGCTCTGTAATCCATATGAAACTCAAATATCCTGTGCGTTTGTGCTCCTCCCCTCCTTAAGATGGAGCAGTAAGATATCCTTAAGAGAAGCAGGGAGTGAGTCTCATGTAAGTAGGTACCATTCGTCCTGGTTTTGCATGAAATTATGTATTGGCAGTGAAGGGGACAGATGCTGCTCATAAATCTCCTCGGGAAGCACCTCTGATGGCAGGAGGAGATCAAGGCAGAGGATATTTGGGCTGCAGAGGAGGGGCAGCTCCTGTGCCAGCCACCCCTGACCCAGCAGTGGGCAGACTGGGGCATGCTGGCTCCACGCTCAAGGACGTTTGATGCTCAAGGTGTTGTGGAAGTGTAGGAACAGGGAGCTGTAAGCAGCTCCAGGCTGCTCACCATCGCCTCGCTCAGCACGGGCTGGCTGCAAGGGAGAGCTGAGCCAAAGAACGCACAGTAATTTCTCGGCGTACTTCATGTGGCTTAAAATCCCCCAAACCCAGGAAAATTATATGAACTATTAGAGTGTTGCTTTCAGCAGGGAGACCTGTCAGATACTAAACACTTTCAAGTTATGGCTTATTAGTAGTTGGAAGGGTAATTAATATTCACTGTAAACACACCAGTCAGACTTGATAATAAAGAACCACTAGCCTAGGAACACATACCCCACTTTCTCTGCATTTCAGTGTTAACTTAGTCTGAAAACAACACTTAAATAGCAAACACAATAATGCTAGTGCGGTACTAACATTCCAAACTTTCCAAAATAACCATCTGAGCAGCAATTCAAGTTGAAAAGCAACTTGGCTAAACCTTGAGGCTAATAAACTGCTTGATTAAATTAAGGGGTAAAAACTAATAAATATTCAAAACACTTGATAATGCTTTGTTTGACATAAAGAACATTTAATGCAAGTCTCACTGGAAAACCTGTCAGGTTTTATACCTTAAATAGAGTTTTGCATTTAGAAACACCAAGTGATTCCATTTGCTGCCTTTGATTATTGTCTTCTGTCACTTTAATCACGCTGGTAAAATTACACGATTTCTGTGAAGTCAAATCCGTTTACAATGCAGTTTTAATATAGCTTTGCAGCGCATTCTTCTATGCATTTTTATTTAGCTACTCCCTACCTAGCAATACTTTGCTTTGTTCTTGAGCCCTCATTAGCCTGGGGTTTGCTCTAAAGCTCTCCCAGGGAGGAACTAAATAAAATACAGTTAACCCTATGCAAAGAGATGGTCTGGAACAACGGACTGAGCCCGGGCACAGCGCCGGCTCTCCCGAGTCTCTCCCAGCCCTGCCAGCGGCTCGCTGTGCAGACAAGTCCTTGGCATCCACCGGCACTCTCACCTCCAGGCTCTTACCAAATCCTGCTGGTTTTGTTTCACAGCACCTCTGAAATCTGGATGCCAGCTGGGGCCATGATCAGCCCTAACTACATCTCTTCTGCCCTCTCTTCTCACACCTTCTTGTCCCACCAGACTGCCCCAAACACTGCTGCTAAGGCATCTCTCCGGCAGTTCGCCGACTTCTCCATCCTCTCCCCTTTACTTGATCCATCTTACAATCCACAGGGCTGGGCTGGGCTTCAGCCTCACTCCAACCTGCACGTTTGCTCTCATTCTCTACAAAGAGCTTTTTCTCACATGCCCCACTGGGTGCTCTGGCTCTCACCCTGCCTGGTGCACCCCAACCGCAGGGCTGCCGCTCCCCAGAAAGGCCAGCGCTCGGGACAGCCCTTCTGGCCGGGTGCTCCAGCACTGCCCATGAACGCCAGCACTCCTCCCTGCCTGGGACTGGATGTGCACTCCCATCGCACACCGTCTCTGCTCAGCGTTAACTGGGAGCGCTCCCATGCTGGGGTCAAGTACTTGTCACTTAGGTAAGAGCGGCTGAGGAGGGGTTTGCAGCATGCGGATCAGCTGTACTCCAAAGCCGAAGCCACCACAGCAACCACACGTCTGGACTGATGCAGTCTTGCCTACCGAGTCCAACGTGCAAAGCGAAATCTCACTGCACAGCACGGGAACCTTCCTCCCCAGCAATGCTGCACATCCTCTAACTGAGCAGATCCCCATCGCCATCCCAATTTATTCATCATTTCATCCTGGAGTTAGTGCTTTTGTTGAAACTTGTCATCTACAGTTTGGGCACTTTTGTCTTCTAATTTTCATACATAAGGATGACAATGTTGCAAGTTTCGTAAGCGCAAAGTCAAATAAACAAGGCTAGGAGGAGAGCGTTTAAACAATCAGGACTTGCAAAGCCACAACCAGCACCATTATTTCACAGAAAACATGTATTGCTCCTTAAAAAGCCCTCAGTAAACTGCATCTCCCAAGAATATTTTGACATTCATAAACTGTGTAAAGATTGCTTCCTGAAATCAAAGTATCTGCATCGGTTACATCTAACACAAATCCTCATGGGCTTGTTTAAGGGTGTTTCTTTTTTATACCAACAAGAAAAAGATTTATACAATTTAAGTCCTCTAAGTATCAAATTTAAAATATTTCTTCCAGATTCTGAGCATTAAACCCTGGTAAGTGCTAGTTGCTGATGTTGCTTCTTAATTGTTGTTATACCCTTATAAATAAGCTAAAAATGTGAGAAAATACAATTAGTTTAGAAAAACTGATTTAGCCATAAGCTTCATCGTTTAACTTTTTATGGTATCCATGACAACAATTGGTCCATTTATTAAATAATAGCATCCCTGGTGTAATACACAAGTACTAAAAATCCTAACAATAAACAGCAACATTTAGTTAAGTGTGTTTAGGTCAAGTACACAAACCAACCTGCACCAAAACAAATGACAGAACGGGAGGAAAAAACAGATTGCAGACTATAGCTTTCCTTACCTTAAAGTCATCTGGGAGCAGTAGCTTAGATGTCCTTAGGAAGCTTAATATATATCTGAAAATTTCACCATCTCGATCAATGAAATAATGTTGTTTTAAACTGTCCAAGACAATAGGCTCTGTGCCATTAAACAGACGACTTATTCTGAAAAAAAGAAAGAAAAAGAAATGGGCAAAAGAGACAAAATCTCATTATACCCTCAGGGCTTAAGAACATCCAGCCAATTTAGCTGCATCAATTCAATGTGCATAAGGTAACACAGTATCTTAATTTGGTGACAAACAAGTGCACAGAGACAGATGCCCCAGTCGTGTGCGTGCACCACACGCTCGCACACGCGGAGCACGCGTGCAGGCGCACACACCAGCAGCAAGAGCCCTGCAGCCGCCCTGGCACTAAGCTCGCGCTGCCCCAAACCAGGGCTGTGAATCAGGCCCACAAGCCCACCAAGAAAGTGCCTGTGAAACGCCCACCCGCAGCTGGCAGGGGAATCCTGGTGCGAAGGTGCACCGCCGGCTGTTACAGACCCCTGCCCGCCATCTCCTGCTCACGGCGAGCCGAGTGGTTACTCGGAGACGGGATCCTAGCCACAAGCTTTTCCTCCAGCTGGGCTGTCGTTTTTGATCAAATGCCACCAAAGCCCTTCCGTGCTAGAGGAGAGGCTGCCCATACGCCGAGATGAGCCGTACGGACCCCTCGGTGGTGGGTAAGCGTCCACCCAACGCTGCATGCTTTGGCAAACCGGCAACCAATGGCCCGTGCAGCATCTGCAGCGCTGCCTGCGGGACCAGTCCCACCACCAGCAGTCCTGGGGATCAGAGCTTGGCAGAAGAAAGCAACGTGGCCAGTCTTTTGTAAGCAAAGGAAAGGAAGCGGGACCTATGAGACTGGGGGATCAGCTGGTTACAGGACCAAAATACCGCATCAGCTACATCACTCCAGCTGTCTCCACGTCCTGAGGAGCACGCTCTGCAGAAAGCAAACCGGGCATCTGCCTGGCTGCTGTTCCTCCCGCCCTTCCCCTCCAAACGCCTGGCTTCTCTCAGAACGCTTTGTCTTCTCATGAGAAATAACCCAGCTGAATATATGTTCTTGAAAGGAAAATCGCAGGAGACAGACAGCAACGACCTATTAAGTAATTGAGTCCATCTCTCTGACAGTGCAGCATTGTTCCCAACTGCAGAGTGTCTCGTGTTTCAAAGTCAAGTCTTAAATAACCCTGCCAGTGAGGACTCCTCCATTTCCCAGAGAGACTATCCCGCAGCCTGCTGGATTTCACTGTCAGGCCGTCCCTCCGACTTGGCCGTGCAGTCCCCTGTGTGTCCCTTGCTGAGACCAGGACAGGGCTTTCCCCCGCTGTGGATAACAAGCTCACCAAACCCTGCCAAAGGCAACGTGGTGCTGCTGGCAAATGCCACGGCCTCGCCGCCTCCTTCCTTCCAGCATCACCACCGCACCCCAAGCCTTCTGGCCCGGCAGCGAGGGGAGTGGATGCGAGAGACCCGAGCCCGGCCAGGGAAGGCAGGCGCCCACCCGGGCGATGGGAAGGGGCAGGTTCGCTGCCCCACGGCCGCCCGCGGTGCTGGTGCCACCGGCTGCACCCCACGCCGCTGGCTTTGCCTTGTGGGTTCATGCAACACGGTGAGATTTGCTCTCCACAGCTGCACCTCGGTCTGATCTTCTAACTTGCTAATTTAGTTGCAAATTTAATTAACATGCCGTTTATTTCTAAATTAACTGTGGAGATATTAAATAAAACTGGACTTAGCAAGTCCCCACTGAATTCAGCTAAAAATCTTTCTGCCCTCTTAAGCAAGCTCCAGGTTTTACTGCCTGCTCTCGTGTCTGTGTCAGCATTCAGCTAGTCCAAGATACTTAGGAGAATAATCAAATGCTCCCCTAAACCCTAAGTGTAACGTGTTTACTATTTTTCTTCATCCTCTAGCTTTTCCAACGGTATCAGAGAACACCATCCGGTTCATGCTGCAACATTTAATTTATATAATCCCAAGGTTCGGTAAGCCTCCAGTAATTTACTATTTTCTTTTTCATTGTTATTTTAGGGCCATCTGCCCGAGACAGTTATATATGTTGCTTTGTATAGTGTTAAATTTTATTCCAGGAATAATTTATTTCCTCAGACATGCACATGAGCCAGTGTGCTGTGCCGGGTTAGACTGAAAGCTGAGGAAACACTGAGAGAGCAACTTAAGGCTCAGTATGGTGCATTTATTGAGTAAATTTGCGTGGCTATTGAAGGTTTTGAGATCTTACACCCTAAGCACACCGGGCTGTATCTTAAACCTCCTCCCCTTCGCTGCCCTTTCCCTGTGAAGTCTGCAAAAGCAAGGCGACGGCTGCTGTTCGGCTCTGCCACGCGTATGGGGGAAGGTTTGCCAACAACGACAGGGTGCAGGGAAGACAGGGTACAAAATTTTAATGGGCCGCTCTTTAATGTAGTGAAGCATTTTTTTGGTAATGAAAACAAAACATGAATTTTTAGGCCTTTGTGGAGTGCCCTGAGCTGTATTTCTTCACCAGCAAAATTACTGCTGGGGAAAGAAACTTGCAGAGTGTTGAAAGACTTAACTGCCACCCCAAAAACAGAGTGATGAATAGTTCCAAGGATTTATTTGACATTTTAGGGGGCTGCTATTTTCCAAGAACCAACTTCACTGCAGCATGTTGTAACGCTGCATGCAGAAAGCGCTCCTGCTCCTCCCTTCTTGCCAGTATAAACTGTACCTGCACAAAGTCCATCAGAAAATGCAACACTGTGAGAGCACCAAGTGAACTCAAATGGCAGCTTCAAAAGGAAAGTTTGCCTGACAGGGTTACTCATCACATGTGAAGCCATGGAAAAGAGCACGGTGACCAGGGGCAGCTCCACAAGCCTCACCGGGACCCAGCGTGTTCAGTGGATGGGTCTCGGGTGGCCAGAATGAAATGCCGCACACAGAAGCACGGAAGCAAAATGCGCACAGGCTGTCAGAGAGCCGGCAAGTTAGCAAGTGCCAGGGGATAGGAATGGTTTTGCACTGTGCAAACTTGTTGATGTTCAATCAGAAATTATGTCCTAGTCTGGCTGGCGGCCTCAGTAAGCTGCTCCCTCCAGCACCCTGCCACGTGATGTGAGTTAAAGTCATGGGGAATGGCTGCAGCTCTCAGACTGGGCAGCAGTCACCCTGAAAATGGCTGGGTTTGTAAGTGGTCATGGTGCCCAGTACTGTACTGGTGGACAAATTGGGTACGGGTGTTTTCACTTGTTTATGGCATGTGGGAATGGCACTTCCAGTGATGCTTGTGAAGAGGTGGGAGGCACAGGAAAACAGGGATGAGGCAAAGAGAACTGCACTTGGATCTTACAGCCATGGGTGAGTCTGTGCAATCAACCCCTCTTCAGCATTCCCACCTTCTGGAAGAAATTCATCACTTTCTAATTCAAGAACACTCTTAAAACTTCTGTCCAAGATTTAATTTCCAGACAGGGAGCACAGCAAGCCAGCATCAACCCAAGTAGGTGCAAGCCTAAGGATGGCAAGCTTGCCTTTCCATTGCTTCCACCTCCCTGGCCAGGTCCCCCTGCACTCACATCACCTTCCCAGTGCACGGCTCTTCCCAGCTGTCTGTTCCTCCTGCCCTCGCGGCAATATGCTCTTCCCTGCTGCCTGGCCACGGCTCTGCAGCGCTGCCCACCCTGAGCCTCTCGGGGCCCCTGCTCCCGGCCACTGCCGCATCACGTCCCTGCGGAGCAGAGCCACAACGGGGCTGGTGTCCAGCCCCCGGCTTAGTGGGTCTAGCTGGCACCTTGAGCCCCGGCTGGATGCTCTTCCCTGCTCCTCCCAACATCCAGAACACAACCTGTTGATCCTATTTCTACAATTTCTTTGTGCTTCTGTTGTTTCTGCTAAAGGCTTTTACATTTTCAATAATGTTTTGCCAAAACGCCAAGGGGCGAGTTTCTAGCTTTGTACCGATTTTACTATGATATTAAGATCTCCTTTTATTAGATTAAAAACAAACAACGCAGCCAGCCAACCCACAAGGACAAGAGCGCCAGTAAATTCTTTTCTTAGTTCCTTGGGCAGGGGAGGAAGCCGTGTGCAAGTACCTACAGCCGGCTGCTGCTACCCGCACCCCCCGTAACGCTGGCCACCGATTTTCTTTCCAGGCAAGCTCCCTGCAGCGTTTGTCGAGATGGGAGCACAGAGAGGGCCCGCAGGGCAGGACTCCAGCCCCCACAGCAGAGCTCACGGCACACCATCGCTTTCATAAACTCACCCAACTCCATCTTACAAGGAGCCAGGGCTTTTTGCACCCCCAGCTCCCTCGGGAGCACCCTCAGTCTTCCCAAGATCGTCACTGAGCGCAGCCACGGCTCTGCACATCACATACCGCTGTTGGGGGGTTTAACAGCGCCTTGGGACAGGAGAGTGGTTTTATGTGGGGAGGGGGGGTGCTGCTTTCTGGTTTGGGGCCAGTTTAGCCATTTTCTTGACAGATCTTTTTTTGAACAGAAAACAGAAGTTGTTAATAAATCTAGTTCCAGAGGCTTTAAGAGCAGCACCCAGTATTGTGGGATCAGTGGGACCAGCAGCAACCGGGGCTGTAGCGAGCAGCAGCGGAGCCCACCACCCCCGAGCCCCAACACTGGGGGGACCACTAGATCCCATCCCCCCTCGGCCACCCGCCCAGCCAGTGCAGCGACACCGCGTAAGTAAAACTCTCTATCACAACATTGCACTAAAAGTATTAATTTAAGTAATTACGAGATTAATATTTAACCATTCAGTGATATTTTTGTCATTCATAATTCAGTTGTTTACATTTATTAAAAATTGATTCTGTAGACACTTTTTCTGCCCAATGTCAAATCAGCAGGGAGTGCACATTTCAGCAAACTGTCATGAAAATGCGTCTCTTTCCTAATTTTATGGGAGGAGAGGAGAAGAAGAGAGACGCTGCTGTCTGTGCATCCTGCAAGCGCACGGGCCTGTGCTCTGCTCGGTGCCCTCCGCTGCGGCTGCTGCTCCTCCAAGCATCCCCCTGCTCCGCTGGGCACAAATGCACAGGGGAGCCGACAGGAGCTCTGCAGCTCTCCCTGCCATTTACACGGCAGCCGTCGGTTGTGCTTGGCTGTTGGGCCTCGCTGCGGAGCTGGAGGAGGCAGCGGTTGTGGGAAATGCCACAGAGAGGAGGAAGAAGGTTGTTTAGAGCCAGGACACCGAGCATGACCTGAAACTGCCCCGTAGGACATGCTAGCAAAGCGTCCCAGGTGTATGAGCAGAGTCCACTCGTTGCCGCTGAGCACAAACAGTGCTGCTTATCTCTTAAATATTTGCTCAGTGTGGGAAGGATAGATACTGTTATCTGCCTGAAGAGAAAAAATGCTGCAAATTGGAGCAGAGGTGCTTGACAGACCAGAGCACCTTATACTGTGTCTGGCACTGCTGCCCGCGTGGCTATGTCCCTTAGGAGTCTGTCACTTGTCCCATCACAAGATAGTAACGCTGGGAAAGAACGGTGGGAAGCGTCGGAGTGGCTGTGCCCTACCCAGCCCTGGCGTGCCCGGAGCCAGCGCTCTGCTGGCACTGCTGCACCCCAGCCACAGCAGCACAGCCTGGGTGGGCAGTGGACAGTGCTGCCAGGTCTTTACAGTAGTGGGTTTTGTATTTCCCTTATTTTTACTGTAAAACTGAGAGGGTTTGTGCACAAGTTCCTAGCAAAGCAAACTGTAACGGAGAAAGCACCTGCAGCTGCTTTCCCCAGGGACGTATGTTAAAAACACCCAACCCACCCGAAACGCAGGCAGGGCTGGCCAGAAGAGGACAGGGGTAGCCCAGCTGAGCAGCAAACAGGTGTCTTCTGCCTTCTGGCCCGATGGTTGGTAGGAAGGAGGGATGTTAAAATACTCTCTCTGCCAGGACACATGCTCCCTCATGCCCCATACAGCAAGGAACGTGGCTAAAGGTTGCATCTGGCTGCAGTAAGTTTTCTGATCTGCCTCAATTTAAAACTTCAGCTATAATTAGCGTGAAAGTCCATAAACAAAGCTGTATTGTATGGTTATACTGTACCTTCACACCCTGCTACCTGACCGGTGATTTTAGGCCTTTCTCCAATTATGGCAAAGCAGTGCTAAGGAGAGGCACCGTCTGAGCGCAGGTCTGCGACCTGGCTGTGCTACGCTGCAGGAACTCAGCGCAGGCTTCGCCCTCACGGCTCTGCCACAGTTTCCATTTTAATCAAAGATAACGTCTTGACCACCTCAGACTGCTTCGGGCGTACGCTTGGCTTGGAGGGTGTTTCAGCTGGGGAGAATTTTGTTTTAAGCATCTTTTAAATCTTTTATTTGTACGGTGATGGGAAGAAGTGAGGGTAGGGGGGAGAGTCTGAGTCTTAAACTGAGGGTATAAATCGTTGCTCTGCAAACTGAAATCCAAGCAGTCATGGGTGCTTTGGACTGGTTCATGTGCCTGCATATGCAGAAAGGCGCCCCAGAGGGGGGTTCTGGCACAAGTAAGCCCAGATCAGGTCCCGGCTTCCAGTCCCAAATGGAGTGCAGGCATCGAGCCCACGGTGGCAGGCAGGTCACCGCTCCGTGCACGCTCGAGCCACTCCAACCACTGACTCCTTCCCCCACCACTCCTGCAAGACCAGGGTGAGCATCCTACATTTCAGCAGGGCAGCCTCAGCCACTAGCATCCTACAGGCACTGCCTGTCCCCATACAGGCATTGCCAGCTTCACACCCTTCAATCCTGATGGCACAAGTGAGTGACCCGACACTCAAGTACAAAACTGACCTCTGAGAACCAAATGGAGATAATAAAGCCTGTGACCCCAAAGCCCGTCTCTCAATTTTTAACAAGAAAAGAGCATCAAGTAGTACAGTCTGATCTCAGCAGAGGGATGGAGGAGGTAACACAAGCTAACAGGTTTATCCATCTCCAGTTCCTGTAACCTCTTGTTCCTGCCTTCCAATGCTGATCCTGGAATGCCATCAGAGGTTTTTGAGCCATATGCTCACTTTTCAGTGCTTTCGAAGGATATTACGGTCATTAACTATTAAGTACCTGAATGAACGGCAGCATCGATTACCTAGATTTAATACTTCATATTTTGGTGTTCAGGCTAGAATATCTATTTTTTCAATAGATCAGAGCTAGTCTATATAGTATCAACACGTATTTTTAAAAGTCAATAATCCGTAAAGAACATTATCAGCTACCACGCAGAATCATTCTTTCGAAGTTTTGGAAGGATTTTTTTTCTTTTTACTCATCACTAAAAAGGAAAATTAGGTATGTCATGGATGTTGTAGTTACAACAAAGGCATGGACAATTATGTTTTCAGTTCTCTGTTACTATCAATTAAAGTCCGCTGAAGCAACAGGTAATAAACCACTGAAGTGGAAATTACCTATTACTTTCAAAATGCCACAAAGCATTCACGGTAAAGATAAGAGATCTTACAGCTCTTTCTCTTCCACCTGTTGTTAACAGCCTATCTCTGCACTTAAGACAAAGTGGTGCGTGACTCTGATATATAATTTCATGGAAATATATATGTATTTTTAGATTTTTACACATGACACTTATTTTTAATTTGTAGAGACAGCATTGCCTATACATAAGCTAGCAGTTAAGACAAGAAATTGGAAACACTAATCCCAGGTAGCGAAGCCAGTGTCTTTTCCTGCATTAAAAAATTCTCTTGGTAGCCAAGAGCCACCCTGGTCCTGCATCCATGTGGCCAAGCATCCCATCAGGTCTTGAGGGAGGAGAGGAGGAGTGATCAAACAATTGCAATGAGCAGAGCAGTGACTTAAGGGAACTGAGGCTCCCATGAGCTTTCCTTTCCAGGCTTTTCATTCACACCAGCTTTACAAGGGTATTAACCCTAAGCCCTTCACTTCATCGGGATACTGGGATTAGGCCCATCAGCACTGGCCGCTCATTGCAAATTTATCAGCAGCATGTTTGTTCGCTGGGGACCTGCTTCTGCCACCCATCTCGCGGGGAGCCAACAGCTCAGGAGCAAAGCGCTGCCCAGCCATAAGTAACAGTGGCAGGATCCAGCCCTTCGCCAGGATAATGATTTTGTTTTCCCTTATTAAAGTAGCGTTTGTATATTTGAGTGTGTTATTTTAACAGCTATAAAAAGACTTCACTAAACAAACAGTTTCTAGTATGTTAACTGCTGTATTACGAATCCTTTCACTGCATTTGGCGTATAACCACATTTATAGGCAGGGTAAGTAGACACATACAGGCAGAGCGGCACTCATTCGCTACACACATCAGCATCCCACCACGTTTATTTAAGTTGGCAGTCACGAAATGCATTTGCTGTGCTTAACAACAAAAAAAAACGTAACTTTCAAATATAGGTACAATTTGCATTTCTCCATTAAAAGTTCCCTACACGCCACTGACATGGCTGGTTCATTCTTTGTAACAGAGACAGTGACAAACGGCCTCCCATTATTTTTTGATGCTTAACCATACCGTGTGCATTCATTTAGTCTGGCTGAGCTGCTCTGGAGCAACCAGGAGCAGAAGAGAGGCCTTGACCACAGCGGGTGTGCAGATGCATGGCAGCCCCGTGCAGGCGGAGAGGCTGCAGTTACTGCAGATCAAGATAGGCCAGTTCTGCCACCCCTGCTCCTAACAAGCAGCAACTACCCGGGGAGAGTGAGAAGGGCAGAGTCTGGCTGACTTGCATATTTTTAATAAAAGTAACCAAATCATATTACAATATAATACAAACCCTCAAAACACAGAACTTGGTAACAGTAGGAGCCAAACACATATTTCCTTTCAGTGAAATATGCCCAAGTCCAAGTAACTGCACAAATGTTCGTACGTTGTAGGGAATACCTATCGATTTGGGAATTCCTCTATTTTAAATTGTGAACCTACATTTGAAGGTAAAGCATATGTTAGCTGAAGACGCAGTACTATCATTTTTTCCAGTATAAAGTTCAGGTTACTTTTGCTCTTCTTGTGTCTTTTACTTCATTCTAGCTGAACTTTTGTCTAAGTAGCTGGTGAAGATTAAAAATATTAATACAAATTTATATTGCAAAACTAGCTTGGTTTTGTTACGCTATTGTTGTTGCTGCTGCTCTGATTTGAGTGCTGCGAGGGATCCTGGCCTTTCAAGTTTTCTCAACAGAGAATTTACACTAAATTTTGGCCGTGAAAAATCAATGCAGGAACAAAAATTCTTTAATATAAAACAAACTCCTAAACTAGCATCTTAGTTTCCCAAAGTGTTCCCTAGTTTCCCAAAGGTCCCAATCCTGCAAGAACTGCATTTCAGTTCAAACTCTGTGGGAGTTGCGGGCATTCAACAGAATTAAGTTGTTAATACATGAGAAGATGCACAATTCAAACAAAACATTCCTGCCTATACAAGCCTTTTCTTGCTATTCCTTTAAGCATCCCTTCCCCCTAAATCATGGTGCTATGAAGGCCCTGATGAGAACAGGGTTGCACTGAATGCCAGCTCTCTTGCTGCTCACCTACTTGCTTTAACTTCCAAGTGGAAACTAGCTCAAAATTTTTATTAAGATTTTCAAATCTGACTAGATCTGGACATTACCTCCATTGCCATCACCCTCGTACAGCTGGGCATGCTGGGAGGCTGTAAAACATGCAGATACTAGTTATATTTTAATATAACTGGGCTAAATCCTCGCTCATTGAAGTCAAGAGCGAAACTCCCACTGGGACTCAGTGAAGGCAGGGAAAATTTCAAATGTAACTCATTCACCTTTCAGGGTGCAATCCTGGCCCTCCACATCCTTTGCATGTGTGGGTGCTGTGAAACCAGCACGTTTCAGTACACAGCAGGAGAAAGAGGGATGGATACTCCAGCACTGCACAACCTTTTATAAAGGGTAAACGGAGACAGCTAACACAGTCACTTTGGTACCTGCTGCTCATGTAAATAGCTAGAATATTTTATCTGCTGGAGCCACAGCCCTCTCCTTGATTCCAGACATACAAAAGCTGAGCAGCTTTTTCCTACAATTCTTTCGTTTCCAGATCCACAGGAAAAAGTTCCCAGAGATGGGCTGCCAGGGACTGTGCAGCACTGCACTGTCTGGGATGAGCAGGAACACCAGGTGACCCTCGGTGCCCACACCAGCCTCCACTGGACTGGGATGCTCTCCACCGCTGTGAAGAGGAATGATACCAGCCTCTCTCAGCAGCGATAAATTAGCTTTCTGCTTAAAAGAAACTGCCCACACTGCTTGGGCATTTGGTTGGTATGCCTATCCATGAAACTGGTAAAGCGCTCTGTTGCTGAGCATGACAATATGGGAAAAAACCAGCTTATCTTGCATTCTTCCTCTGTTTGCTTTTCCTGCAACCCATCCTTCTGTCCTCCAGTGAGTAAATGACACCAATTTTGCCCAGTCCCAGAATGTAACAGTGCTGCAATTACACTACTGTACACCTCCACTACCGCTCACATCACCACTCACTCTGGCATGAAGACACTGCAGGGAGTTACGGGCAGACTGCAATGGGTTAAAATTCCCTACAAGCACGTATGTGATTGGGAAGTTGCATCCAGTTCTCCCTATCTGCATTTTTGTTATGGCACTCAAAATGATGAATGAATGATGATGCTCCTGTTCTTACATTTGATTAAGCTGCACCCACCATATTTTTCCTGGCTGTTCACTTAAAACTGAACACATCAAGAATGGTTTGTTAAAAAGCTATTTTGAAGAGAAAACAACTACCAAAGCCTGTATATCCAGACCAAGTAGGAAGACTTGTGTAACAGTTTTTGCTGGTGAGCCCGAGCCATTGGCAGGTGAAAGGCAGAAGCGAAGAGGAATTCCCAGCAGGTTTTGTGTTACTAGAGCCAGAGAGCAGGGACAGAGAGGAAGTGACCCACTGACATGTCCACTGGGAAGAGCCTAGCTCCACAGCCACGTTCCCACATAAAAGGGGAGCCCCTGCCTAGGGGCTATGGAGAGAGAACCTGCACCCTGGAAAGGAGGCAGCAATATACCTGCTGCACAGAGGACACCTGCCCTCCTGAATGAAGCTTGGCAAAAGCTTTAAAATAAGAAAACTGTTAAACTTTTGGATTCTGATGAGATACTGAAAGCTGAACCTGGCTTTTTTATGTGACTGCGAGAGATTCATTCTTAAATACAATACTACAGTCATGGGTTTGATTCTGGTCCCAGTGAAGTCAAGGCCAAAACATCCTTTGATTTAATTGAAAGCAGAAGCAGGCCCCCGCTTTAACCCTCACATACGCAAATAGAATACAACTGGATGTGAACAGAGGAGGAAATATGTTTGGAACCAGTTACAAATCCATGTGTGATTTTTTTTCTCCCCCCTCTGTAACATTAAAAACCAGTCATTGAATGTCTTTCTTCATTCAGCAGCAGTGTTAAGTACTACTGGCCCAAATTCAGCCCTCGTTCCCTCCCAGACAACCCCAGCAGAAGCAGAGGACCAGGTTTCTCTGTTGTCATCTACTGGTCCCCGTGAAGTTCCACTAGCCAAATTTGTCCACGAAATAGTATGCAAATTTTGCAACAGCAGGATTTAGGCAGCAGTCTCCCAGAAGGCACACCACATTCCCCAAATGCCAAAGCTGCAGCCTTTGGTGTAAATCACACTGGTACAACTTGTTGGCATAACACAGTATGACACCAAAGAGGTTAAAAAGAGTCCCTGACTTTCATTGTCCACTTTCTCGAGAGAGAGAGAGGCTTGCTGCTGCAAAAGCATCTACCAGATCTAAACGGATTACCTGCAGCACTGGTAGCATCTGCACTCCATTAGGAGAGAGGCGTAACGGGAGCCTGCCTTTTGGACTGGGATTCCTTCAGCGTTTCAGCTTTACGGTGCAAATCTCAGTTTCCAATGCTTGCCAACTGATCCCTTCTGAGTCTGACCAAGAGCAACGGTGCAAATGCTGTATAATAGCTTCCCAGCATCCACGTGCAGGACTCCTTTCAGGTTTTGCTTTATGTGGTCCTCAGCAGATAAAAAAGTAATTTTAGCCTTTGACCATAGGATACCATACTGCAGTAGTGAAATCAACACAGTACAGGTGAACACCGGAATACCTCTGCTCAGCCTATCTGTCCTGGTGCCCAGCTCTGACAGGCAAGCAGTCATCAGGATGACTGCATCCATAAGGAATGCAATCATGCACACATGTGAAGCTAATAGCCATCCTGCCTGGCAGAGTTTCAAGTGAGAGCAGATCAGGTAAAAACAAAAGAACAAACCCTTGTAAAATGTTTACAGGTGTCATTTCTTTTTTAAGCATCAAAAGATTGAAGTACATGCTAATCACAGCAGATGAGGTGAAGGAGTAGGCCTTTTGGTGGACAGAGCATGGAAATAAGAGTTTATAACTCGTGTTTAATTCCAGCTCTGCAGCTTCTCCCAGCTATCAAATTCGGTTAGGAGAGCCACCAGCCTGCTGTAACTCTGTATCAATGGGAGTTATACCAGGGATGAGAGTGACTGACAATACTTACCTGTTTCAGTCACCGGATCATGCATTTAATGTCAGTACAGCACGAGGGAACAAGTTGATGTGCTACACCATATATATGCTGGATATTCCCATCGATGTATTACACTTCCTCTAACACAGAAGCCTGGCGATGTCAGTGCAGCTAGCAGCAGCATGGGGCACAACCCGTGTCAGCTACGGCCTGGCACCCTCCACACCATCTTGTTACTCTGTGCTTAAGAGATCTAGCCTCCTTTTATACTTTCACATATGAATCCTGAGTTTACATGCCGGTGTATCTCTTCTATTTAAATATGCACTTTGTTCTTAAAGATTTTCTTAACCTATTAATAGATTAATTCTGATTTCAGTTATATAGGTACAAATTTCGGGTAACTCCTTCAAAACCAGCGGAGTTGTCTCTTTGGGAAGGCCATCCGACCAGGAAAGGTATGTGCACACACCTGTCAGTGCACGATGCTTTGTCTTCATTTGCCTATTGGTTTTACACCTTCAGATGTTTTTGGGACAAGAGTACCGTGGATACCTAGCAGAAGCATCTTACTACAACATTCAGGTTCTCTTACTTTCTCTCCACACATCACACCAGTATACATCCCTGATGTAACTCCACAGAGGCCAACAGGGTTACACTGGGATTATTCTGGCCAGGTTTATTATTAGGCCAGTTTTCTAAAAGAATAAGGCTTACTTTGTTTCCATCTAAGCTTACGGTAAAACTCTCATTGACTTCATTGGAAGAGAGATTTGGCCCAACATACCAATACCCAAACCACTTCCATTTATTTCAGTGAAAGTAGGCAAGGACTTAGTAAGGTCCAAAGTATTTTTAAATCTTGGATTTCATAAATGATCACAAGCATGTAGGTCACAATATATACACAGAAAGACACCTACGACAACCACCAGTGGGATCATTAAAATAAGTAAGTTAGGCCTAGAGACAAATTAATTTCATAACATGTTCCTTACAAAACAGACACCCCCTTGCTTCATGATCTAGGGAGTCTGTTTTATAAACTTCCTAAGTAGTTCATGAAATATCCCCCTAAGCAGACCAGCTGCCATTGCAGGGTCTTTACAAATCAAAAGAGCAGTCATGTGTATTTAAAGACCAAATATGAAGAGGTAAGACCTCATCTGCTCCACTGGTATGGTGAGCTGTGACCTCAGGACATGATTTCCAGTACAAAGCTACTGAATCCACATCTTTACCTAACCCCTGTCCATGGGATGAGGGAGCTAGCCATGCAGCACGGGAAGAAGCAATCAGTGTAGGAGATTCCCCTTTGCTTCCAGTGTGAAGCTGCTACACCTGTGGACCCAAGCACAGGTGCAGTACTTTACACCACGCTCTTCGGCAGGTTAACAGCCTCCACCAGCAGCACATAAAAGAAGGAGACAGGCTGCTTCTGTGGTGTGTTGTGAGGGTGGTTTTGCAAGGTATGCTGCTTGTGCTTTTTGTGTTACTGCCCTGAAAATGACTGCTGAAAGAAAAGCTGAAGTGTACTGCTGGCCCTGTCAGGTGAGTGGTAAGCAAAAGTAG
Organism: Falco naumanni; assembly: GCF_017639655.2. Taxonomy (NCBI): domain Eukaryota; kingdom Metazoa; phylum Chordata; class Aves; order Falconiformes; family Falconidae; genus Falco; species Falco naumanni. The sequence continues at coordinate 11,185,620 of NC_054068.1, forward strand.
TAATGAAAGAAGTGTCAGAAGTACTTGAGTAACTAACCTCAGAAACTGCTATAGGATGCTAAACCAAAAAAACCCTTGAAAAGTTGAACTTTTGCCTCCTTGTCTGCTGGCTTCTCTTTGTGTGTTTTAATAAACCAGTTTTCAGTCTGTTGCAAGCAGGAAGGGTGGGAATTGCTAATGTGCTAAGTGTGACCCAACTACAATTGTGTTATCATTGCAGAAGAAGAAAGTGAACAGCAGAAAATGAGATGAGGCCAGCTGTGTTTTGTGTTGGAAGTACTGGAAACACTGTTCAAGGTTCATCTTCTAGGCTCCTCTGAGAGGCCCTAAATGACACCCCTCCTGACCACTGGCAGGCTGTGCAAGCTGCATGGAGATGTCTGTTCTTCCTTTCAACTAGCTGAGTTGAGTAAGCTAGTATCTGCATAGGAATGTACAATTTTCTCAAAGTCAGGGTTTTTTTCAACAGCCTGTGCCAGGCACAGCACCACACTGTAATCTTATTGCTTTAAGTCAGGTGAGTGTTGATTTGCTATCTTCTCCTCTCCATGACTAGCTTGGTCTGCCCCTTCCTAGATGTCATGATACCCATTTATGTCTAGAACTCAGCACAACCCAGGCTGTAAATGTATACAGAGAAACAGTAACTTCTGAAAAAGTGTTCATCAGAGACTAGGCTAGGCAGTATTTTCTGCCTAGTGCGTTTCACCAAGTATTCCAAGTAACCACACAAATAAGTCATTTATTGACGGGGCTTAAACTCAGCACCCGATTACAGTAAGATTTGTACTCCCAAAGGGTAAACTCTATTTTCCTCTCCAGAGCCTGCAGGCAGTCCCCAGGCAGCGGCTGTGCTGGGCAAGGCAGCAGCTATGAAGCCCACTAAGGAGTAAACACCTTTATCACAGCAGACAGCTCGGCTCTGTTGTGGCTCCCTACACACCAGTTAGTAGGAGAACCTGGAGAGGTGGAGACAGACAGGTCTGAAGAATCAGATTCCATATAAATTCCTTCCCTCCCATTTCCCCAAGTCACTGGGATGATGGGTTAAGGTTACAGGGACTATTCTCCTTTATCAGCAAATCTCCAGCTGGGCAACAACAGCCCTGGACAACATGGGGAAACTGCTATCACGGTGTGCTTCTGTGGGCTCTGCCAGACTAGCAAAAGCCTGAGACAGGGTATACAACATCATCATTCCCAGTTGTAATTGCATCCCTGTTACAGATTATTTTTATTTTCCACAGAGGCCAAGCCATGTGCCCCTCCTCTGGCACAGGTCATGCTCTGGTGCTCACGGAGCAGGGACTGGTGGACCACCGGAGCAGCTCTGGCCAGCCCGCAAGTTCCTTCCCTGTGCACTGTCTGGGAGCTGTGCTGGATCCCTCAGAGCAGCAACACACGTCTGCCCACAGGAACAAACATTTCACACCTTTTCCAGAGCTTATCAAAGTGCTGCATGGACTTGTGTGACCTCCGTCACGCGGCAGCCCATACAAAGCAGCAATACTTGGCTTCGCAGATGAGGAAAGACTGGTTTGTTTTACACTATCTGATTCAGCAGCCGGGCAGTAAGATTTCCTTCACTTTCTCCAGCTCTCACTCTGGTAAGTGCAACATCTGCAGGCAGATGGTGGGGGGGAAAAGGGCTGCAAAGGAGAAAGCCCTTTTTAAGTTGTTTTTTCCCTAAGTGTTCTTCTGGTCAAAATTCTATTAGAAACCAAAGAGAGGTTTACCCAGTCAACAACCAAGTAAGAAAAATTCAAAAGATTTATCTCTAAATTGCAGGTGCATGAAATAAAAAACAGAAATTATTTTAACCTCCATGAAAATTCTGATGTTAGCTCAGAAAAGGCACTGCATATAACCAAACCTCTGATTTTCAGTTCCTTTACTTGTTCCCATCTGCAGCATACACCTGATTGCCTTAAACAATGGCAGAGCCCAGGGGAGCCCTAGCAGGCTCACCCCTCTCTGCAGAGCTGCCACACTGGTGTGCCGTGTCGTTACATGTGCACGGTGCTCATGCACCATACCCATAACCTGCATCTCTGAGCTTGCTCCTGCCTCTTCGGGTGTTTTGCTTTAAAGTCTGTGTATGGTTCAAGTTCACAATACCGATTAAAAATAATGAGCTTTCTGCTGCAGCTCGCATGCAGGTGCATTTTGTAGCACTTCGCCTGAATGTGGGCTGCTGGCACCTACTCAGCAGCTCTGCCTTTTGGGTAACAGACAACAGTTCGTAGCCTGTGAGTGTCCAAGCCTGGTATCACCCTGCAAACAGGGTGCTTCACAACTGGCCTTGGTGGGAAGAGTAGTACCTTACAAAGGGCGAAATGCACCGTGGCAGCATGCTTGCCTATGTCCTTCACTGTGCCTGAACCGGAGTAGTTTAGTGGGTGTGCAGGGATGAGAGAGGGACTGAAGAGGGACAAGAAACTATACAGTTGCTGGGTGGGTAAGCAGCACAGAGTAACAGTAGCACAGAGAGGTTTGGGAGACACCTACGTCAGGATGGATGCTACCAGTGCCACATGGCACAGGACTTCTGTGGCACAGGGCTGGCAGGAGGCTGTGCTGGCCCAAGAGAGCTGACGCTGCTGCTGCAGACAGGGATCCTGCTCTCAAATGTGCTCTGCTTTTGTAGCCACCAACAATCTCTGGTTATGAACAAATCTGGTCTTCACTCCACTTAACCTGGCCTGAGTACAGGCCTTGTTGAAGGACTGATTTACACCCTAACTGCCAGCATGGGGTAAGTGACAGAACTTGCTAACAGGGTATTTTTTTCAGGCAGTAACATTAGTAATACACAGATCTAATTGGAAATTAGCAAGTAAGTTAAGAGTGACACTGGACTGATGCTATATGAGCAAAAAATGTAAGATGTTCTCAGGTATGCTGAGTCTGGAGAATTATATTTCCTAAACATATCTAAATTAAGAATTTTCCTGCTCCCTCCCAAGAAGTGCAGACCCAGTACAGAGCCCTTTGTGTAATGGATGATGTGGAAAATCCATCTTGTAGGTCTCCGCAGCAGGTGTATTTGAGTTTACAAAGCCACTGTACCTGGCTGTACGGGGTCAGAAATCGTGTTGTCAGGGTCAACACAGGGGACCTAAAACTTGGAGAAGCGCTTTCCCCTGAACTCAGCCCAGCCCACTGCGGCTGCAGAAAAGGGGGGAGAAGCAGAAGACCTCAGGTGTCAGTGCTGAGCTCCAGCAACCAGAGAGATGGAGGTGTAGAGGAAAAGGTTAAGGGAATTAAAACCCACAGATACCTACAGAGTAGCTAGAATCAAGAGGTCACACCTGGTAGGAGAAATTGTCTGAGGGTGCATCTATAAAAGGGTGACTGTTTTAACAAAAAAGTCAAGAGAAGACACGTGCTTTAGGGAAATCCTTTGTAAATGACAAAAAGTCCACAAATTCAAAGGAGAGGCAGGGGTTTCTGAAACACTTAATAAAGCCTGGGCTGGTTTTCTTTGGAGGACGTAGCGTCCAGAGTGGGCCCAGGTTCCCCAAAAGCTGAGATCAGGATGTGCACTATGTTAGCACTGGCTTGACATGCCTTGGGCCATGGGGCCAAAATTTTCCTGAAAAGGAAAGGCTGGGAGCAGAGAGGTCCCAAACATGGTGCACTACATGTGGTCTGTGCGCCCATGCTACTCCCACCTAGACAGTGCTATGTCAATTAAAATATTCTTGCTTGCTTCTGTCACATGATTAACACCATGGAAAGCATGAACTTCTATAAATAAAACTTGAACAAAAGAACATGCTTATCTTTAATAGAGGGTTTTTCAACAAATACTAATTAACGAGGAACGTAAGGTAAATATATTTACCTTTTATAGCAGAACAATTCACAAAGAGCTCACAGTGATTCCTTGAGTTAAAAACATTATTTAGGGCTGCAACAAGGACAGGCTTCTGATAAAAACTTTTGTTCTGCTTTCTAACAGGAATTCAAAGTGGTATCAAAGTTTCCACTGAAACTGAGAAGCCGGGGCTTGCGGTGGTACTTGGGGATTTGGAACTTCCAGTTCTTTTCCACCTGAAGTCAATGAGCTGTCTGCCACCGAGTTCAGTGGGAGTAAGACTGGAGGATCTGGCAGTGTCTTTGGGTATTCCTGACTGCAGGTCAGGAGCTTGGACTTCTGGTGTGGGTTTGTTTTTTAAATGAAGAACTGTCTCACTCCCTTGGATAAATACAATTTGCAACTATTTGTACAGATCTGCTAAAGGCTTTGCAGCCTTTACAGTCTGTCATATGAATCTATATTCAAGTGTCAATGTGTGAAGGAGCTGCTTCAGAGGTCCTCTGGGAGAAAACATGAATGGAATTTCTAGAGGAAATGCTCTCAAAGGTAAATAATTTGTCTACTTAGCCAGTTAGTTTAGAAAGAAGATGTTGGTGGTAAGGGTCATGAGACTGAATTCAACAGGTTTTTCTTCTTTCTTCCTGTAACTCACAATTACCAGAGTTGGGAGTTTTGGTGGGAGAACTTGCTGAAAATACACTCCTGAAATCCAGCCTCAGATCCAGGTAAGACAACATCAGCCTCCTTGTACCTCCAAAGCTTGTTACCTTTAACGGCAATTTTGGGTATGCAGAGAAAGCAGCCCTAAGTGGCTATAGGAAGAGGGATTAATAATATTATTTCTGAGATAATTTCAGTGACCACCATCATTATGCTGTCGGTGGCCACAATTTCTCAGAGTTTGATGTTTCTTTAGTACGGTGTTTCATTCAAAAAGCCAATTGGAAAGGTGTGTAAGAGCAGTATGTAAGGTGAGTGTAAGTGGTTTAGAAACAATATTTGACAGTGGCTGTTTAACCCTCTTCTCCTTTGTCACACCAGTTGTGTGCTGCTCAAGTTTTCTCCGTTTTAGCTGAGAGAATTTAAGCAGCCCATAAAAATTTACTGGAAAGGGAGCATCTATCTAGCCCTTTTAATGGCTAATCTGGCATCCTTTACTTATGCTAATTTAATCAATGGACAAATGCTCTTCCCACAGCAGCACTAACATAAACAATGTTAAAGACTTTTGTCAAAGTTGCTCTGAAACAACTCTGGGATCACTGAAATGCAAGATCTGCCCTCCAACTTCACATCACCAGCTAGCTGCTCCTATGACACAGACTTCGAGAATCGGGTCCTTTACCTCCCCTAACTGGAGCCCACCAAGTGACTTGGGAAGAGCCAAGCAGAGCCAGCTAAGTGGGCTAAGCACAGTCAATCCTAACAAATTACAATATCACGCTGCCTGCTGTCAGGTGTAATTTATATCATACCAGAGGGGTGACAGGAGAGCAGGTATAGGCAGGAACTGGTCATACCTATACTTGCTCCTGCTGGGCCTGATCTAGCAAGCTGCTGGGAGCTCTTCCCTCCCATTGAAGTCAATGTGAATTGTGTTTGTTCAGGACCTAATAGGATTGGGCCTCCTCAAAATACTATGGAAGTATAAACATGATTTGCTGATTTTATTTTTTTCCTGTTTTCCATTAGCATGTGATGTCTCTGTGTAAGCGCACCCTGATTGTATTTATACACATTCACAGTCTGTATGTGTCCTTAAACACACATGTACAGTATATATGACAAACTAAAAGCCTAGTTAGGATTTTGGAATGCAGAGGAAGAAACAAAGAGATTGTAACAGGAAAAAAAGAGGAAGTTTGTTCCCACAGCTTTCAATTTTAGTGAGCGCAAACTATTTTATGTGACTGAAGCTAAGATTCAGCAAAATATTTCAGGGTATGCTTACATCTTTTGCTGAAAGACAATCTACAAGCCTTCGAACTCGTGCTCAAACCAAGAGTTTAATACAGTGCCCAAAAAAGAAAGCTCTGTGTATAGGTAAGTATGGCCATGCCTCTATATGTGGCCAATACATTTTTTTTTTTCTGAGTGTAAGCTAACAGTGCTCTGCCATTATTTCCAGATGTCTTGCTCAGAAACACTATCTCCTTCCTGCACCTGACAGACACAGACCACTGTGAAGACAGCCTGTGCCTTACAGAATATACACACCAGGGCAGCGAAGCACCGTCAGGAGCTCCAACCATCCCCACTGAAATAACTGCAAGTACTTTCCCTTAACCAGGAATGAGAGCAGGCCAGACTCAATGGGGGGGTGACCAACCAAGTCTAGTATGCAGCACTGCAGAAAAAACAAATTTTAAAAAACTTTGAAAAACAATCATAAATTAAGGTGTACCCTTCATCCAGCTTCATAATGTACACAGTAACATGTCCTAGTTGGGATGCTGGTGAAGGGCAATCTTTTGCTATAAAAACGTCTCATCCTGTAAGCTCTTACTCCAGTGAGAACTGAAGTTTGAGCATGTGAAAAAGCACTGAAGCCTTATGAGATAACACAGTGCTACAAACAGAAGACAGTACATACTAAAACATCAGGCAGCACGTGAGCTCTTGGTCAGTTTTGTACTTACAGTTTAGACAAAGTAAAAAATCTGAAGAAATATGTTGTTGTTTATCAAACAGGGAAAAAAAGCTTTAGATCAGTAATCTATTCTCTTTAAATAAAATCTGTGAATTTATGTATATTCTCCCAAAGCTTCTATAACTGAAGCTTTTATTAAGTAAGTCTGATATGGGGCACACTTTAAAAATAGCATCAGCAGTGGTATTTTAAAATGTGGAAACAGATGTGCCACTCTGTTACAACTGCTGAATCTTCTCTGTATTTTTTATACTGTAAAGCATTTGTCTGCTTCTGTTATAAATCTCTCCCCACTGAACAGATTTCTTCTCTATGACTGAAGCAGTACGACACAGACATTAAACACACTGTCCAGAAAAATCATATTGTTTTGGTCTGACCATAAAATACAGGTATTTTAAGAACTGTTTCTTTTCCATAGAGAATTTCAGCGGCTCCCTTTCCTTCGAATGAAATCACAGACATATGCTTCATGACATCAGAGGCATTTCAAGGTGTCTCCATAAATGTCATTTATTGCTTGGGAACCTGCCAAATCTGTGCAAAAATCCTTAGTTCTTGTAAAGGAAAAATCTTCAAATGAAACTAGAGCTTTATACTGATTGTCATACAAAAAAAAAAAAAATCATCTAAGCCCTAAGGGAAATACTGGCCTTGTAGGCAGCAAAACTTCTGGCAACAAAACTTGCTGACCTGGGCTCTGGTTTGCTTTTGAGTCTATAGTGCCTCCTTTAACCTGTCTGCTGGGCGCCCTGACGCTGCACATCTATACCTTCTCCTGGTTACATATGAGGCACTTACCTGTCTGAAAAATAAGCACTCTGAATGACAAAAACTTGAATTGGTTTAGTGATTGTAACTGTAAATCAAAATCAGGTATGTCTTAATGTCGTGCTCCAATGAATGTGCTTTAACCCTTAACACAGTGGTCCTGTTCACACTACTGTCACAGGCCTGATGCTGCCCAGGATCCCCCATCTCTCACAGTGCTCAGCACCCAGTCCCACTGGGAAAATAATAAAGACTGCCACATACACAAATATACTCTCATATCACATCTGTTCATAATGTGGCGTATCTAGAGTCTAGTCTCAGACAATACTGGCCAGATCTGAATAAATTTTGCCAGACATGTCACCAACCTGTCTAGCACAAATCAGCCACCTTTAAGCATGCAAAGGTTCAATCCAGCCTGCAGCTGCAAGTGGACAGAGCAGTCAGCTGGCCACTGCCCAAAGGGAATGACCACTGACACAGAGGCACACAGCTGCCACTGAGGTTAGGTTTTTTGGCTGGCCAACAGAAGCATCCATTAGTCCCAGGGTAAGAGAGCCATTCTGTTTTCCAAGGAAGAGGGGAAAAAAAAAAGGAACTTTTCCTCCCCTAAATCTGAAAGTAGTTGCTTGGTACAGTTAGAAATAATCTAGGAAAGTACACCAACAGGTGCTTCAAATGTATCAGCAGAGTGCAGAAGATGTTGGGAGAGAAAATGAATAGACTCTAAAAAACATAAATTTTATAGGCTTTTTTTTTCTGTAGAACCCCAGTGAAGTTTCTGTATAAATCGGGAACTGAATTATTCATAAGTGGTGAATATATAATAAATTGTATTTTGCATTGAAATATTCCTCACAGGTACATGCCTCTTTCCATGCAACAAACAGAAATTTGGGCAGAGAGCCTGAAAATGCCAAGGTCTTACCTGGAGTCTGGGTACTTTGTCAAGGTAGCCAGGCTGCTGGTGTACATGTGTCCTCCTACATCGATGTGTACGGGAGCGTTTGACTTGGTGAGTTGAGCTGGGAGAGGAATTCCTTGAGCAGCCAGAGGAGAAACTGGGGACCGTGTTAGAGACAGACGGGACATGCTTCTTCCCTCCTGCAAAGGGAAGGCAAAAAAGAACAGTTTCTCTTAAATGTAGCAGTGTGTTACCTTTCTTTCCAGTGTGATCACAGATCTAATCAGATCATTTTTGCATCTGCCTGATCACATATTCAGCTAACAAATTATTGCCACCACTGTAATTAAGTGTATTTGCATCATTTTCTTCAAAGTACCAGAGGGGAAGAGAAAGATGCTTATTAGCAATAAGAAATCAAGAAAAAAATTTTTCAAGGTGTCAGCCTCAAGGGGCACAAAACAAACTGCAAAATTCTAATTAAAGGTCGCAGGCTTATGTGTTAGATGTGAAATATCCCCTGACAAACGAATAACCAATTTGTGAATTGGGATTCAGGGGTTTTTGCAAGTTTGTCTCAGTAACGAGACACCTCTAAATTAGTGACTTCCTCAGTACCTAAGGCATTTAGTTTATACATCTAGTAAATTTCACATCAAACTAAGATCAATTTTCAGGTTTATTTTCAATAATTGTGAAATAAATGCATAATTTTCAGTTAAGCCTTAGTATTAGACATAAAGAACTAATAAACTTTCAAATGGAAAGCAATTAATACCTGGAAGCAGTGAAACCAGTGTGATATATAAACTGGCCCATGACAAGACACCTTAGAAAGTACCGTACAGTCTGGCATACAAAATTGCAAATTCAACAATCCACCTAATAAAATATTTGAAAATTAGTGAAATCTCTGAATTGAGTCCAAAAATCCTCAGCTGACATACAAAGCAAAAAATACTGAAATGTCTTTAAAAATGAACACGACAACCACAGCAAAAGAAAATTCCTCAATTCTCTTCTGTAAGAAAAGCACAGCTTATTCTGCATGAAACGTGTGTCTCAAAGCTGATTTCAGTTAAATCGGTATAGACGGCATACATGTCAAATGGAAAAAAACCCTTTTATAAAGTTTAAAAAAATGTCCATCCATTCTCCCCCTTATGGGTAAAGCAACATATGCAAAACATTATAGTTGAAGACATTTCTGAATATAATCTAATTTTCTTGGTATTTTGTTCTGCAAGCATGCTACCAAGCACCCAGGCTCTTCCTTACATCTGACAAGCACTTTACATGCAGCATTGCAAAGTGAATTCCCATTTCTCTCACATTACTTTGACAATGTTTCTTAGAAATCTAAAGCTGGTCTCGCCTTCCTCTCAGCAGTATTTTGCACAAGATGCCTGGCTACCCCACTCGATGAACATACAATTAGCAACATTCTTTGTAAAAACAAATTCTGAGCTATATAGAAAGGGACTGAAAAATCTTAATACATCTGGACAGCTTCACAAAGTCATCACATCTCCATTTACTGTATTTCATCTTGGTTAGCTCCTAAGAATTTCCTGCATCTACAGCACAGAAATACATCACCCCATTATGAATCCACATCCTTTTCTCTTCGGAGGCTGGACGGACATCTGCACTGAACACGAAGCAAATACCAACTCTGTCCTAGGACTCCTGTGTCAGCCGATGCGAAATTGGGCATTAACATTTTTACTACAGCACCACCTTCAAGGAAAGTGATTGAATCCTTTCATGACTGAAGACGCTGCTTTCTTGTTTCCCACAAGAGCCTGTTGTGGGCAATCTTCACTAAACATGTCATATAGCATAAATAAAAGAACTAACTTTTAAAAACAACTTACATACTAAGTACCTACAGTATTTCATCGACATGTTTACTACTCTGTGGGTGCCTCATCTGTCTGCCAACACAGACAAAGGGGTTTTTTTTCTTACCAAAGAGCACTGTAAACTCATGTTCACTCTCTACTCCTTCACTTAAATGAAAGGGTCAGAAGATCCAGGCTGAATGTCAACCCTGTCTTTGTTCAGACCCCAACTATTATCACTAATGATAAAGGTACAGACCTCACATGCTACAGAGCTGCCTTAGAAATAAATCTCATGCAGTTTCACAAAACAAGTGCCTAATTAGGGCTCATCTGCACCCCTTGTTACAATTTCCAAATGAAATCAAAGGACTTCCAGTCCTCTGTAAATGCGTCTTACATTTAACCATTTGTCTTGAAATACAGGCTTCAATTTTAAAATATGCACAGATAGCTAAAGATCAAGTGATCTGAATCTATTTGTGCATATTTAAACACTGCTGCTATCTTAGGATTTTGTTTAATGTTGGTATACCAGTAAATTCCTTGATCTGTAAAGAGTCTGAGATTCTCAGTGAGGCCATACTCACACAGTAGATATTTAATTTATACTATTCACTGGAGGGACCTTTTGAACAATCCTCTGCTTTTGGCATCTCTCAGCTAGAGCATGTGTTGAAAAAACACTTAATTATAGAAAATCACTGGAAAGCTAAAATAGTTCTCAAACTTTTATGGCTTTTCATACTTATTGAGGGTGCCACTGGCTTTTTGGGGGAGGGGAGGAGAAGGGGAATTAAAACACAGGCTTTTCCCCTGGTCGGAGAGGATTCCTATTAAAAAAATGAATCCTACATTTTTATTGAAGTTGTGGAATTCAATCATCTTCATATGAGCAAACTGTCAAGGGGCGTAATTGCTAAGCACTACATAAAGGGCACTGAAAACATTCCTATTGCTCCAAAAAAATAAATAGCCCCTATTTCTTAAGGTACCGTAACCCTATTTCTAATGACTCCTTCTTCTTGTTAATGTAAAACGCAGCTAAAATTCATCACACTGAGTAATGTAGTTATTTTATGCACAAAGCAAAAATCCTAAATTTATTTATCCGGTGAAAGTCTTTATGCACATATTTTCTAATACTGATGTGAAAATTAAAACCTTAAGGGTAAATATCGCAGAAACACTAACAAACTTCATTTATTAAACCATGTTAAAATAATCCTTGCTCTTTAGTTGCCTACAACAGGATACAGCATCCCAACTAGTGGCACAGGCAATAACCCTGCTCTAATAAGTAACACAGGAACCTGCTGAAGGCAAAATCAATAGAGCCTGATTCCCAAATTATGTGAATATTTAGTTTTTCAAACATTACACACCAAGATCTTTCAGAGCCAGCTTATCTTTTTCTGCCTTTCTAAGCTAACTGCATAAGTACTGCTTGTAAAAACTATTTGCCCATGCAAAGTGAAATAATCACAATGCCATGCTCATTTACACACAAAATGATTTTGTGTCCCATTGTGCTCACAGTTGTTCAGCTCTCTAGGGGTGATTAAACTAGCTATGCTGCTACAGCTTGAGATGATTTCACTGAATCGTTTCTCCATGAAGTTGCTTCTTTGCTAAGCTGTTATTTTAACCATAAAAGGTAAACAGAAGGCAGTTGTAAGAGCTCCATTCAGCTCCGTGCCCAGGGCTATAACCCTAGGGCAGAGAATGCTGAAAGACTGCAGAATTTTCCAGGGTGTTGCCTTTCTTGCTCTAAAGCCTTCAGGAATACTGTTCATTTAATACACACTCTAGATGATACATTTCAGATCCTACTAAAAGAAAGACTTCAAAAGTGTAAGAACTTTTGGGCGGATGAAGCTTTCCCACCTCTGCACATAGCTTGGGGCCATGGTAACCAATACTGGCTGTTGATGTTGGGAAAATACAGTAGAAATAAACTGCACAGAACAGAGCAGACAGATAGGGACAAGGGAGGTGAAAGGTTGCAGGAAAGAAACAGGCAGCGGTCTGGCAGTGGTAACGAGAAAAAAGGGAAAAAAAGAATGAAAAAGGAGGCGGCTCTGAAGGAGGGACAAAGTTAAATCAAGGAGCAGGCACTTAAAAGACTACAGATGGGAAGCAAGACTAATTAAGGATGTAAAAGCGCTTTGTTTCTAAAGTTTATTGTTGCCAGGATAAAAATTAATTGAAACTAATGCTGTTATTCACTCGTGCAGTTTAATTCCTTCATGCACATTGAAGACGTGAAATGAAAACGGCAGGTTTAAGGACCTGCCATGAAGCAGCCCGCTCCCCCGGGGAGCCGGAGCGAGGGCAGGTCGCGGCCGCAGCCAGGGCCAGCGGGGTCCCGGCGGCTGCAGACCCCCGGCCCGGCCGCAGGACCCCGGCCCGGCTGCACCCGGCGCAGCGCCCGCAGCTGCTCCCACGCCGATCCCCTGACTGGGTTCCCGGGAAAGCTCCTCTCCCTCCCCGGAGACCTTGATTTCTTTACCGGCGGACCCAGGAGAGCATCAGGGGTAGATCGCCCGCCGCAGCCCCCGGGCGCCCCAGCCCCAGAGTGCTCTGTGGGGCAGGACCCGGCTGCAGGAGTTACCCGGCCCTCCCGTGACTTGACGGCAGCGCCTGCATTTCCCCAGCCGGCGTTTAGCGCAGCCAGAGGGGCACAGCTACAGACTTGGCAATTACCTTTGTCTCTATAAACAGGGACGGCGACCGCTCGGGTCTGCCTCCAGAGCCACTCCGAGACAACTGCTTACGCCGTGAACCCAGCCTAAAGACAAAGCAAGGAGGGGGGCACTGCAAACCTCGGGCTCGACGGCTCCAAAATTAAAAGTCCGTAAACATTTGCACACACCTCCGCGCGGCTTCACTGAGCACCGGACCGAGTGACAGAGGAGATGGTGCCCAAAACTTTTACAGGGGAGGGGGGAGCTCCCTCTGGAGCTCTGGTTACCGACGGGGGGGGGGGGGGCGGGGAGGAAAAAAGAACAAGGGGGAAAAAAAAGGTTGGTTCTCCCCCCCCCCCCCCCCGCACACACACACACACACCCCGCACCCCGCCTATCTCTGGCAGTCTCCAGTCTATTTAGTGCAAGTTTCACGTCACCCGAATGCCTTTCCCTACTGATGGTCAGGGAAATCACCAGCAGGCAACGCACCCGGTCACTCAACTTCTGCCTTTTTCTTCTAAACACCCTGTATGCCCGAAGATAAAATTCAACCAAAAAAAAAAAAAAAAAAAAAAGCACAACATGGCGTCCTTTACTTATTCCCACATAACAAGAAAGGAGATGTCTTAGATGAATGCAAGGAAAAAAAAAAAAAGCCAACCCCGAATCCCCGATCCTGTACATTTTCCGTGCAGCCAATGGTGGTGAGCATTAGCCAGGCTAATGTATTAATTTTGCAGAAGTGTGCCACATCGCATGCAGGAACAGAAATGCAAACTATAGCCTAGAGTGGTTTGAAGTCTACCCCAAACCAAGCCTTCCACTCTCACTGGCGCCAGAGTTTCATTCACAGCCCGCCCGTGTTTTCCATACGCGGCGCTCCCCATTGTCGCCCGCCTTCCCTTTGTGCCGAGCCGCCCCGCCGCCAGCCCCCGCGCCCCGGCCCGCGCACCCCCGCGCCGCGGCACCCCGCCCGCCGCCCGCCCGACCCCCGCGGCTCCGCGTGTACCATGCGGGAGCGCGGAGCGAGCCGCGCTGCCTCCGCCGCGCTGGGGCTGGGCCGTCTTCAGAGCCGAGGCCGGGGCGGCAGCGGGAGCGCGGGCACCCCGGGCCGCGGGGCTCCGCCGGCGCTGCCCATGCTGGAGCGGAGCAAAACAAAACATACACACGGGCGCGCACACACACACACACACACACACAGAGCCACACACACACACACACACACAGAGCCACACACACACACGCAGCGCTATCAAAGCGGGGCGGCTGCAAACGGGTCCTGTAGCTTTAAAAAAACACCCCTCCGCCGCTTCTCCTCCGGAGCCAAGCGCCGAGTTAGTTTGAAGAAGAGGCACTTTCCAAAAAAAAAAAAAAAAAAAAAAAAAGAGAGCGAGCGAAGGCGCGAGCGTGCCGCGCGGCGCGGCGCGGCGCGGCGCGATGCAATGCGATGCGATGCAATGCACGGCACGGCACGGCACGGCACGGCGCGCACTGCGCGCTCCGGCCCCGGCACGGGCAGCCGCGGGAGCCGCCGCGTTCCTTACCTTGAGCGCAGAAGAGATCTGCGAGCCCCCCTTTGGCTTTGGGCTCTGTTGGGTTTGTGTGTGGATGGGCTCAGCTTTTTTGCTTTTATTACTATCTTTGCTCCGCAGATCCTGCTGTGATTATTATTATTTTTAAAGCTGCTCTCTCTCTCCTCTCTCTCTCCCCGTTTTTGCTGCTTCTTTTTCTATTTATTTTGTGTGTGTGTGTGTGTGTGTGTGTGTGAGGGGAAAAAAAAAAAGCCTTTAAATGAAACTGCCGAGGCTGTTATGAGAAGAAAGGCAATAATCCCGTCTCTAAATAACAGAGGGAAGGGAGAAGAGGAGGAAAAAAAGCGAATTCTTGCTCAGGGCTTTGCAAACGCCTGCAGGGCAGAGGATTAGGCTACAATTAGCTCAGCCCTTTGCTCTCGCCCTAGCTAATTTTGCGATGAAAATTGGATATTTTTCCCTCCTTTTGGTGAAGGTCTCCAGATTTATTCCCCCCCCCCCCCCCCCCGAATAAAATAAAATACAACCCCTGAAAATTAAATAAGGCTGGGAAGGCGGCCGGCTCCCCAGCCCGCGCCCCCGGCGCCGCTGCCCGCCGAGCCCCTCCGCGCCGCGCGGCTGGGGCGGGAGCCCCGCGCAGCCCCGCGCAGCCCGGCCCGGCCCGGCCCTGCCGGGGGATAACGGTTCGGTGTTGGGGAGGATCAGGCCACTGTCACGTCCTTCAACAGACTTACTGAAAAGAAGAAGGAGGAAAAGAGAGGGGGGAAATGGGGGGGAAAAAGCTGATTTTAATCATTGTCATTTGGTCTGATGTAATATTTCCCCAGGCATTTTCAACTAGGCATAAATTTTCAGCTCCCAAATAAGTAACACAGGGCACGTTTCTCACATCTCTTGACTCCTCTGTTACAATTAGGGTAGCACCCACTCTGCACTTGTTGATAAACTAGATCAAGTTCAAAAATAAATAATAAAAAAATAGCCCTGACACCCCCCCGCACACACACACCCCCCAGCACCCAGCGCCGCCGGGGTGCGGACGGGGGGTCTCGGAGGCGGGGGGGGGGGGGGGGGCTGCAATTATTCCCATCCATCCATCCATCCCGCCTCCCCCTCCCTTTCACCCTTTGCTAATGTCTCGCATTGTAAACGCCAAATTTCCTGTAGGCCATTAAAACCAAATGACGTCTATCGACATGCATTGTGCTATTGCGGAGCGCCCTGGCAGCCCGCCCCCGGCCAAAAGCGCCATTTCAATTAGAGCGCGCGGCGCGATGGCGCGGGGCTCCGCGGGCGGCTCCGCGGGCGCGCACCAGGCGCGGGGGAGGTGGTGCAGCAAGGAACACCCCCCTTCCCCCCCTCAAAAAAAAAAGGGGGGGGGAACAAAAAAAGAAAAAGCAAAAGCAAAGCCCTCCCTCAACTTTCAGCCAAAGACGCGGGTCTGCCGATGCCTGCGCGCGTTTGCCAGCCGCCGCGGGGGGTGCAACCCCCGCGCCCGGCTCCGCGCTGGTCCCCGCGGAAGTTTGGCGGCGGGTGCGGGGGGGGCCGCTCCGCGCCCTGATCGCGCCGCAGCCGGCGGGCGGCCCCCTGGCGTGGCCGCGGCGCTCGGGGGACACCCGCCGCCTACCGCGCCCGCGGAGGGGCGCCGCGCTTCCCGGCGGCCGGTGGCCGCTGCGACTCGTCGGGCTGCAGCGCCTACTAGCGCCGAGCGCGGCCGCGCAGGGGAGTTATGCAACGCTGCGCGGCCCCGGGAAGGTCAGGCCGCCGGCGCGCAGGAGGGGCCGCGCTCCCCGCCGCACCCGCGCTCCCCAACGCGCCGCGGGGCCGCCCCGCCGGGGAGCAGGGCAGGAAGGCAGGCAGGACCCCTAAAACTAAGGTGTTTGGTTTTTTTAAAAGTTCTCTTCCGTGGCAGGAATAAACAGAAACTTTTCTCCTAAGGGTAGCTTTTTTTTTTTTTTTTTTTTTTTTATAGTAAAAACTACAGGAGAAGAGGGAAATTTTCTCATTAAAGTTACATCCCTGCAGTTAGTTCAATTACTTGATATATGCAGAAGATGTTGTAAATTTAAAGATTTAAATAGCTTACAAAGATGCCGGAGGCTCCATCAGTTAATTTCCTTAATTTATGGATTTTTAGCTGAGCTTCTGAAATGAAAAGGAGAATGAGAACTAGGTCAGCAGAGAGATTTGCATCCAGAACAGACTAAAATTTGTTTTCCTTGACCATCCCATCAGCCCAGGTGTGATCCTTTGGCAGGGTCACCGTCCCACACCTGACCTCCAGGGTGGGACTCTGCCTCTGAGAACACCGCACAAAAGGGTGGATTTTATTCTAAAACAAATTCTGAAGGCGAGCGTGTCCCCAGACGGCTGCTTCACCTGAGCACTGGGCAAGGCTGTAGCCTAAGTAGCCTCATCTCCCCAGTACTCTGGTCAACAAGTGGATACGGGGCGGACGAGATGCACTGAGACTCGGTGACCTGTCATGCAGCCCCAGTTTCACTCAGCTTTTCTGTAGGGGTGCAAGCGGACTATTTGGGATGGCTTGGCATCATAATTTTTACTTCCCCTGTGAATTACTAACTGCTAAATGAAAAATAAATAGGAGAATCTCAAACAGCAATCAAAGCATTGTAAAAATGGGATGCTTCTGCATGGAGGCACAGTAAAGAGGAAAGAGAAGATCTAAACATGCTGCACTGAACAAAAAGCAGAAATTGTTTTCTGACTCATCCCAACACATCTGTGAGAGGTACCATTTAATTGTGCTGCGTGGAAATGGGATGCATGGCTAATAAAGATTTGTTTTGTTTGTTTGTTTGCAGATCAAAGCAAAGACACGGTAGCACTTGGAATGAAAAGGCATGCGCATGGTATGTAACTTGTGCAGGATTGTTTTCACAGTATCTAAGAAAAGGACAATGTACTTGAGAGCTTTGAGTTTTTTCTTGCCTGTATTAATGTTGAGGGTAATAAAGGTACGCGTTATAGCTCTGTATGCACTCACTCATTTCTTTCTTCTCACTCAAGTGTGTGAAAGCCTTTCTGTTGTTGTGTTTCAATATGTATGAATATATACATATGAATTAATACTTAAAAGACTGATATAAACTAAACAGTTTTAGGAAGCAACATTGCAATATGATTAGTATTGGTGTTCATGATTTAACATTTCTTTTCCCACTAGATGAAGTTTCTAAGATTTGCAAGGTACGTGTCAAGGACGGGTATATAAATGGATTTTTATTTATTCACAACTCCAAGACTAATTGCTTCTCTTTGCCTGAAGGCCAAGAGATTGGTTTTAATATGACACTTCAAAAGTATTCATAGAACTACAGAGATACTAAGTGTCATTGTTTAAGAGAGAAATCTCGCTATGCTACTTGTGACCCTGAAAATAAAATCTTCCACTGTATTTTGAATCCTAATGTTGTTGTTCAGAGTTTCACTTAAAGCTCAACTATTAAGAAGTGTACAAAGGAAAATACTAAATAGTATGTAGTGAACAAAAAAGAAGAAATGCTGCTAGAACTGAACATAACTTATTTTCTCAACAACTCTATTATCCTCCCTATAAAGCAATCTGAAATGTATAACAGAAGATTCCTGAGCTCAGTTGCAGGATATTATGATTAAAAGTGGTAAGTTATAACTTATCATAGGTGTTTTAAAATTTCTTGGCCAAATGCCCAGCATCTGTTTATTAAGATACTAAATATTTCAAATTAAATACCTTGGATTTTTTTTGTACCAGCAGTTCTTTGTATTCTGTGCAGATGCCTAAAAATGGGGTTGGACAGAACCTTTCTGTAACCTGGATTTTTTATTTAATTATTCCATAGTTCACTTCCATTTTTTTCAATAAACTGGTAAAAAAATTACTGACATTCTTAAGGCAATGTGAAAGAGAAGCCCACCAAGAACCCCAGCTCATTTTTCTCCACTTTTTTTTGTGTTTTCCCAAAATAACAAATAGTGTATATTTCAGAGGACGTAAAATGACTAGAATGGGAAAAGATGCAGATTTGAAGGAATATAAATGTCCTATCAAAAAAGATGTTCAAAACATATTTTGAAATGACCAGATTTGAAATTTACTGACTGTGTGAAAGAAAGTATCACTAATTGAAAAATAACATCAACCTCTTCTGCATCATGCTATATGAATTAGAATAACAACTTCCAGGCGGTATTGTTCTTGAAGGCCTCGTATGAATCTATGGTAGCAGGCCTCATCCTGTCTTAGTCCTTACTCTTTTCCTTATTATGTGTCTTATCTGGAAATGTGAGTCTGACTTCAGGACTTCTTAGGTTATATATCTTAACCTGAGGCTTGATGCTGGCTTGCTGGCGTCCTGGCAATGATATTGATATTCCCACTAACTACAAGAAGCGCAGGAAGAAATCCACAGACTGCCTGTCCCTCCCGTCTAAAACACACCATGCTCTACAGGGCGTTTTAAGATAAAAAAAGAAAAGTTAAAAAAGATAAAAAGAGAAAATGGATCATTTAATGAAGTGTTTAAAGCAGATAAATGAGAATTAGGAGTTTATTCCTTTAAAACAAAGGAATTGATGCCTATACATAGATTAATACTCTTCCTAGTCATAGTTAAGACACCACTGTAATCTAGATGGACTTTTATTTGGGGAGAGAGGATCAGAGTAAGAAATTGGTGCTTCCTAAGTAGTTGTTGGACTCTGGTGCATCTTCAGTAGGCACTTTGTTGCCTCCAGTGAGGTTTCATGGATGTGACTGCATTTAGCCCTGTCTCCTAGACTGCAGACCAGGGAGAAACACATCTGAATGTGGAGAGTAGGCAGCCCTGGATCCTGTGACTAGCACCGTCGCTTCCGTCACTGAAAATGAGATAGAAGCAGAAGGTGTGGAAGGCTGATGTTACAAATGCGTTGAGAGCTGCCGGAAAGGTTTGTTCTTGTGAGAAACCTGAAATATTAAGCACGTTGAAATTCCAACACTCGCTACAGTCAGTTGACATATAAGGAATAATAAAAAGGAAGAATTAAGGACATCTCTCAGTTGAAGCAAGTTTTCAAGCCAGTTGTAGTGCCAATCATTCTGGAACAGGAACTTGACCCAGGGTTTGCTAATTAAGTCAAATAATTGTTTGTCATTTGTAGGCAGATAAGGAGTTTCCTGGGAGCAGTAAGTATGACCGTACAAAGAACAAAATCTGATCATTAGGAAATCACCGAGTCTTGTCACTCTTTTCCCTTGAATGCTCTTCTATTCCTTTCAAGAAACAACTTGCTGCTGAGTGAGTTTACAAGCCATTACTTTATTGACTAAATACAGATTGACTGTTTTTAAAACTATCCATTATCCAGCGCCTAACTCATGACAACAGCATGATACAAAGAAATAATCTACACTGGAATGCCAAGATGAAATAGCTTGTCAGGCGATACAGTATAGGAAAGGTTTGCCTGTCTCTTCTGCTTCCAACTGTTATAAGCCAAAAGTAGTTACCAAAAAGAAATGTACTTAATTGAGATGTCCCATGTTAGCATTCAGCACAGTGTTCCTTGTTTTATACATTGCCATTTTGTTGTGTGTTCTCACTCCTTAGGCAGTTACAATACTGAGGAGCATTTTTAACCTAAGTAACATGCATGGCATTAGTTTTTAGCTACTTATTAAATAAAATAAAGCTTATCCATATTATATATGTCACAGAGAGGAAAAAACATAGCTGAATGTAATCCATTCATTGGTATCTTAGAGACACAAAGTACTCTGAAGAATGTCACAAATCCACATGGCGTCCCTGAGAGCTTGATTTTTGCATATGGATCGCTGACTTGGCTGAACGATGTATAAAATCCTGTGTAGCCAGGCAGCTCCCAACTGAATACACTTCTAAGAGGGGTTATATGCATTGCTTCTGCCAGCAAAGGTCTGGAATATGTTAAACTGCAAAAATATCACTTAACAGAATACAGAGAACGAAGAGAAGAGCCATAATGGCCCTTTTGTATCAAATAATTTACTGGTTTTAGGATCTTTGGGCACAGGCACATCTAGAATCATAGGTAAACTGCTTCTTATTTAAGTAGCAGCGTTTCAGCATGCTTTTTCTTTGGCAAATAACAGACTGAGGGGTTTGGATCATGCATGGCTGGGACAGAACCTGAGAGAGCAGCAGCCTGATGAAGCATCATGAAAATGGAAGAAAAAGAAAACAGAGCAAATTCTTCCAGGTATGGAGGCCCTCTCTGATTCCAGAAAGGGACAGGGTAGTCAGAAAAAGACCAGGGAAAGTCTAATGTCAGTGGTAGGGAAGGGAATATTGTCAATCACTCAGCTTTTCAAATCTGCTCTAAACAAAAGGTGGTACAAGCTGTTGTGACCCTCAGACAACAGGCTGAGTAGATAGATAAGTTCTAGGAGGCAAGGGAATGACTTCTTGGCTGATAAAACAGAACCTGAATTTAACAGTACATGAAGATGGAATTAAGCACACTTCTATGTTGCAAAATATCTAAATAATAGAAAAAAAACCCACAACTGGAAGTTGGAAACTAAAAAATTAATTTGAGGTTGTCATGTTCATCTGTTGGATGAAATGAATAGCGAATTGGAGTTTGTGGAACTGCGACTAACTTGCAGATCAAGACATACCACAGAACAAAACTCAATGCTGCTAACAGTATGAAAAGGGAGCAGTAACAGTGTTGTGGTCTAGGATTTCTGCATCCTAACCCCTTGATGGTTATCCCTGCCCACCTGTGATGCAGGCAGGCTCAGCTGGAGCGTTTCCACCACATGCTGTGGTGGGAACGTGCTCCTACCAAATGGGTGATGCACAGCAGTGCTGCTCTTCCTGGCCTGCCGGAGCGGAGCTGAGCTGCAGCCGCGGCGCCATTGTTTTAGCACAAAGAAGATGAGGGCTCTGAACCTGGCCAGCTGAGTGAGAGCCTATCCAAATCCTGCTATGCCAGAGACCCTTGGAAAGGAGGCAGTATGTCAGACATATGGTTGAAACATGCTGTGCTCCAGCCATCCTCGGCTAGCGTATGGTCTCCCGAGTACCACTGCCAGCTGGGCTCTAATTTACGCTGGGCCTGAGAATCAGGGACCTTAGCAGTCTCCCTGATGGTCTCTTCTCCTTTGCTTCACTGATTTCAGATACGCAGCTATGCAGAGCTTTTCATTTCCCCTGCCTGGCATCCTTTCAGGCAGACACAGGGGGATACACTTCTTTACTTAAACAGTGTGTTTGGTTGAAAAAGCAGAGGCCAATATTCTGTGAGAGTAAAATCTGAGAATCCTGCCTCTGTAAAATTTTTAATATCCATGGTATCACCTCAGATGTCGTGCAAGTATGTGAAGTTAATAAAACAAGCATCCTCAAAAGTCTGATATAGAAACAGCATTGTCAAGTAGCAGAAATTCTATTTACCTGTTCTAACCTGTATTTTTGAGCACGTGTGTGTTGCAGCATCATTTTTCATGGATTTGTGCTCTTAACTTCTTAAGCATCAGATTATTCCACATTTTTGTCATGGATTTCTTCTCAGAAAGAGAAGAGGATGCCTTTTCTCTTGTTGGAATAAACTCCTTAAATAAGAGGCATATTTCTCATGATGAAGTACGTATTGAACGGTGCACAGAGGAGAGAAAACCCAAAGTCTTTGTCAAACCCTTGTTTAACCTTTAGTTCAGGAGTGTCATTACAATGCCAAGGGTTTTGCCACCTGTAGTCAGTCTTCAGTTTGAAAGGTTATTGAAGGCACTCAAATTTGTATTTTTATATCCAACTTTTAGTTTGCAATAGATGTAGAGATGCAATGAGATGTAGGACTTGTAAAAGGCATCTGTAAACAGATTAAGTAAATACAAATTGAAATAAAAATTATTCGATGCTTCTGGACCTGGAATAGTGGCCGCCTTGAAATAGTTTTAGCAGCAATTACATGGTTATGGTTTTGTCCATCTCTGGAACATTATACTTATTCTGCTTTAGGCAAAGGACCATTGCACGTGTTTATATTTTTGTGAATGTTACTCAGTCAAGCTTTCTGTTGTCAAGATACCCTCTTGGAAAAAAAGTGCAGGTAAATGTTGAGACATGATATTCTTTGGTGAGTAAAGGTATTCAAAAAGGCCTAGAATCAAACAGTTTCACATTAATCCCTTATTTCTGAACGCCCTGCATTACCTGTGACTGGAGACTGGCCTTGGCTGCTCATCGGCTTGCTCAGAAGTGGCTCTTCTTACAGAGCCTCACTAATTGGAGTTAGTTTTCTAGACCACCTCCTGTTCCTCACGAGGTATCCCTGAGTTACAGTGTAACCAAGGGCCCTGCTGGCTAATGACTGCCTTTCCTTTGAGGAATTGGTGACTGAATAGTACAAGGCTAAATTAACTGTATGGGTAGAAATTATCTTCAGTCAACAGGACCATAAAGGTGTTCAAGGCCACATAACCCCATCCACATCACCGTGACCCTCCAGCCCCTTCCTTTTGCTACTTCTCTGTTCAGTTCTTGCCTCTTATTTCAGGTGATGCTGGAGATTTTTGGAGCAGCAATGCCCAACACACCGGGAACCCGTTTCTCACCTGGTTACAAGAGTCGCGTCATCAGCTCTGCTGAGATGATTAAGTGATAAGGGATGAGTGAGAATTACGCTTGGGTCTGTGCAAGGATCCCATATTGCTTCTGCATTTGCTGCTTTCTGGAGTTTCACTCTTCAGTCACAGGCCTGGAATTCAAATGCAGACGTTCCCCCTGTGGGCCAGATACTTGCTTTTCACAAGCATCTACATTCATATTCCCAGAATGGCGGGGACACGAGAACTGACATATGGGACACATTTTGACTGTGAAAAGGGCAGTTCTTCCAAAAGGATTAAAGGTTCTTCTTTCGGGTGCCTGAGGAATGATGCGGCTGGGTGGGTGGCTGCTGTGGGGGCTTCCCTGAGTGGCAGGAGAGGCAGGGAAGCCGCGCTCCTTTCTGCTCCCCTTTTCTCTCTCCGTTTGGTGGAACTGGTAGGAAATTGGTCTGGCTTCGGGAAGGAGGAGGACTAGAGGCCACTCTCAGAGGCCACCTCAGCCTCAGCGTTCCTCCTTCGGCCCACCACACGTGTGTAGCCCTTCATCTCCCAAGCGAAGGCCCCCATCCGTATTGTTCTGCCACTCAGCAGCTCTGCCACGGTAGAATAGCAAGTCCCCGTCTCTCTTGTTATGCTGCATGAAACTAAAAATATCAACCCCACCGGAGTTACTTCTACATTAAAGATGTAAGTGAAATAAAAATCACTTTCTGAGCTTTTTATTTTTTATTTAATTTTTAATTAATCTTAATTAAGTTGAATCTCGAAGTGATCTGAAAAATAGTTTTAAATGAATATATCTCTCTATATTTCGGGTTGTGGTGGTTGGTTTTTTTTTTTTCCCCCCTTTCCGTTGCCATTGCTGAGCACATGAATAATGCAGGACAAATGCTGTGGCTCCCCGTTCGTGTGGCGAGTCGGGACGGGACGTTGTGCAGGACAGGCGGGAGGCAGCCGGAGGGCCGGGAGCCCAGTGCCGGTGGCCTGTGCAGGCGCGCCGGCCCCGGGGCAGCCGCGGGCCCCTTCTCCCGTGGGTGCCCGGAGAGCCCCGGGCGGCGGGCAGGGCCGGGCCGGGGCGGTGGCGGGGAGGCCGCGCTGGGGTCCGGGGGAAGGCGCCCGCGGCCTCCCGCGTCCCGCCGCGGCGCCTCGCTCCCGCCTCAGCCCGCCACACGGCCTTCCCGCCACCCGCCGTTGCCGTGGAAACCGGCGGCTGCTCCCGGGGGGGCAGTGGGGGCTGGCAGGCAAGCGGCGCCCCGGGGGCCTGAGGGGACGGGCCTGGGGGATGGGGCCTGGCGCTTTGAGGGGGGTCCCCGTGGAGCTGCGCCTGTGGGGCGAAGGGGGCCTGGAACTGCGGGGCAGCCCCTGGGGCTGGGGGCTGGTGTGGGGGCCGCTGTGGGGCGGGGGCCTAGCGCCGCCGATGGCCCAGCGGGGCAGGGCCTGGTGCTGCGGGGACCGTGGGGCTGAGGGCCTGGCGGGAGGCAGGCGGGGCGGGATCAGCTGTGCAGGGCAGGTGTGATGGGTGCGCTGGGTGTGCCGCCCAGTTTGAGGTAAAAACTCTTTGTGTGAGCAGGTGGAGGGTGCAGGTGGGGGCACTGGCGTTAGCCCCAACTCCCAGCGACCTGCAGGCGGGAGCGGCGTGAGGTGTCTGGGGAGCTGCTGGCAGAGGGTGGTCCTCTGAGAGGTAGGAAGTGTTGTTGTTTCTAATTAATGCCTGTGTGGTAGCCTAATCTGTGTTACGGGGCTCTCAGGAGTATTGTAGCAACAAAGGTATATTTTAGGGTTTGGTTAATTAAAAATTACTTATAAATCTGCCTAGGTGCTGTGTTGCACTTAACTCTGCTGTTGTGGCAGTACCACAGATGAAATACACCATGGTGATGCGGTTACAGCCGTAGTTTGACTGACCTCCTGTAGAGCTCTTTCTCTGCTAATTTCAGTCATTCCTCATTGGATACTAAATGCTTGCTCTTCTCCTTCTGTCAGTTGAAGTAGTTGTAGTGGGAATGGTGGAACTGATACCTGCTTTTAGCCATCTCGGTAGAAGAGCACATCCCTAGATGTGTGCAAGGATTAACAGGTCTGATCTGTGCTGCAAGTTTTGCTCTCAGGGTGTGGGTTATGCCAGTCTTGTAACCGCACTCGGTTGTAGGGCAAAAGTTTGTAGCAGGCTTAAGGTTTTGCATATGCCTACATACTGGGATAAAGTTCTGTCTGGAGTCTTCAGGAGAAATGATAGGAACTAAATTCTGTTTTCATTTTATAATAAACTTCTTTTTTTTGGGGTGTGTGTGCTAATTTCAAGTACATACAGAAGTGTCTAATATGTGGTGTTTTTTTAGCTATATGGATATATACTTTATATAAAAACGGTATCAGTAGGGCACTTAGATATTTGTAGCGAGGATGTGCCTGACTTGTTTGCAGTAGTGTGGTTCAAGCAAATAACTTGCTTTAAAAGGCCTGATTTTTATATACAAGCATCTGTGTATGTTTATTTTGGAGTTAATTCCTTTTTGTGAGTGATAATAAGGGAGAAGGTCTCTCTAAATAAGCTAAATTGAAAGGAAATAATTTAGGAGTTGGATTCAGTATGTATAGTGACTGAATAAATCTAATCATCTAGATACCTGTAAACTCTAGAGTTTCACACTGCATCGCAAGCTTTTCTCAGCTGTTGTTTTTTGTTTTTTCCTTTATTCCCTTCAAGGAATACTGTGCCAATGCTGCTGGCACTTGGCTTCCCAGAAATAGGTGTTTAATTCAAGTGTTTGATTGGTGAAATTATGTTACTGTTTCTTTGTGGTCTATACAAATTAACAGGGTAGTAACTAAAATTCTGTTTGAAGTACTGCATTCCTAGGATAGAAAATAGACAGTGTAGGAAATAGAGCCAGTTCTGAGAAAATACTGGAGTAAACTCCTGAAATAGGACAAGCGCTTTAGTATTTAATTTTTTTTTAAAAAAAGCAATCTTAAGGTTTTGTACTTTTCTTCTATAAATTAAAAAAAAAATATTATCTTTGCTGAAGAACATAGCAAAAAGTATCTGTTCTAAAGTACAGATATCTGGGGAAGCTTGCCAATATACGGTTCATGTTTCGAAGCAAAGCATGATCTTTTTTGAGCATTTTTGAGAAAAACAGTTACTTAATCATGCAAGGTTACTTTCCATAATTTTGAGAACAGTTACTGATTGTTTTTAAAAAAACAACCGACCACTAAGAGTGCTTCTATCTCATTTCACAAATGGTTCTTATGAAGATTTTTCTCTGATTGTGGAAGTTGATTTGTAGTCTTAAGAACTGAATTTCTTGGCCATCTACTTGTGTAACTTAAAAAAAATCTCAGTCTGAGGAAAACATCAGAAGTACTTGTCTTGATACCTAGATCCTCAGTCTCTGTATGCTGCGTAGAATAGTTCTGTGAGAAAGGCCGACAGTATCAGGATAGAATAATCTTGTGAAAATACTGATGTTTTCAGAGACAAGAGCTTGCCTCTGCATGGCTTACATGATGATTCTCTTACAGATTGGTAACACTTTTTAACATGGGCAAAAGGAGTAAACAAAAAGAACTCTGATGGTATTTAACAGTGCAGTTAGCAGAACAGTGCTTGTAGCATTGTCGGACTTCTTATTATCTTGTTACTTGTAAAACATAGTATTGGTTCAAGAGTGTGTACAGAGCTGTAACCAACTATGTTTATTGGATAAACTGAGTTCTCACAAGCTGCATATAGGAGTATTTAATCCTTTGTGGGGCAACTGGGGAAGCAATAATTTTGAGACCAAAGCTTGCTGGCAGCCCTGCGCAGTGCAGAGCTACTGCAATTAAAGTATGGGAAGCTTTTAATAAGAATTAAGGGGGGGCAGGAAACAACAACAATTGTACATGCTTGTCTATTGGTGACAATTATAGCACACTCACTACATCCTATGCAAAGAGCAGTTCGTAGCTTTTTTGTTCACATGCTCTTATGAACCTATGTCCATCCTGTAAGTTAAAGCTCTTCTCTGTAATGGCTCCATTATGAAATCAAGAGAGGAATTACTTAGACAAGGAAGATCAAAGCCAATCTTACATAGGTATCTGGTGATCCAGTGGATTTTTTTTCTCTCAAATTCAGAACTGGTGTGAACCAAGTTCTGGCTTCTATTAATCTATGATAAACTTGGTCACGCAATTTAATGTGGTTTTTTTTGTGGTGCCCAATGGTTATGCTAATAGAGCGCTAACTTTGTGATATTTAATGCTTACAGCATTAATAGCAAAAGGCAATATCTGGGGCTTTATTGTGTCGAAGATTTTTAGTATGTTATTTATAGATCTGAAACCTACAAGATATGATATAAAAGCCTTCAATATGAAAAATGTTACATTTCTGAGCAGACAGTGAGAAAATTGCCTTTTAGAGGTCAAAACTCCCAATGCCTCTGGCAACATGGCCTTGATGTCATTTGACAGGGTGGAAACACAGCCCTTCATGGGAATAAACAGCCAATACCTGCATGATTCATTTCGTTAGGAGGGTTCTCCCATTGTTGCTAGGCAATATTTGCTAGGTGGTGTTAAAAAAAAAAAAAACCACAACAAAAACCCCCAAACAACAAAAACCCTAAAACCCAACTTCTGTCTCCTCAGAATAATACTTCTTGCAGGTTGTCTTGCTATTGATATTGATTCTCATTCTGTTGTTTGGGTGTGGATTTTTTTAAATTAGGTGGTAATTTCTTCTTTCTGCAGAATTAATAGAAGCATCAGCTTAATCCCAATAGATACTTTCCCTTCTGAGAGGCAGGGAGAGGAAGAGGCAGGAAAGGGTTGTCACCTGGTTAGCGAGAGGTTTCCTTTCTGTCTTCCTCCCTCTGTACCTTCTTAAGCTGTCTGTTTGGAAATGCTCAGCTGTATTGTGATGTGCAATTCTTAGAGAAGAAACATGGCAGAGACCAGCAGACATTCATTTGAAATGATTTTCATTCACTGTATTCTGGAATGGACTTGAAAGCAGGTCTCAGAGGCAACTTGTATGTACCAGTTTGTCTTACATATTTATTTATGACAGACTTGAATCTTCAGGATGGTATTCTATCAAGTGACATACCCACTCAGTGTGATGTGTGTCTAAAAATAGGTCATTGTCAAAGGACAGGAAAGGAATTGTATAAATCTATAAACTAAACCATTGCAATCTAGTATCATGGTACACTGAAGCTGTGTTCAAAATTATAGCTTTCTGTGAATTATTTTTGTAGAATAATGTATTAGCATAGTGTTTATCAAAACAGAGGAAGGCTGGCTGCAGACTCTAAAGATAGGTAATGCTAGTGGGTTACTCCTGACATAGCAGCTTGACCATAGTAAAGTAAACCAAACCAGAGGTCATGTCAGAAGATAGCAGGATTGGACCATGCTTTGCTCTCATGCTTAAATTAGTTATCTGAAATCAGTGATATTTTTTCATGTGTAAATTCATAAAGCATTTATTTAATGCTGGGATTTAGGTATTTGGTTTTGAAAATAATATTCCTGCTTTGTGCATTTGGCCAATGTGATTGGATTTTTTTTTTCCTTTAGAATAAGTATTGGCAGGCCTGAAAAATAAAACCACTAAGAAATGGCTCTGTTTAAAACAAGGCATCAAGAAAGAGACTTTAATCATCCTAAATAACCTGTTGATGCATACAAATGTGTGTGTGTTAGACTGTAACAGAGCAATGCATTTTTTTTTTCTGGTGATGACAGTGTAAATGCTACTGTATAAGTAAGGCCTGAAACTTAGCTATGCAAGTAATGCATGTTTGTGTGTTTAACTGCAGTGTTGTTAATGCAAACCAAATAGAGGAACTAATATTTAATTAAGGATAGACTGTGGAAGTTGTCAGTAAAGAAACAAATACATCTGTGTGTACAGGTTTATATTAAGAGAGTTTGAAGTTAGCAGGTAAAGGGATAGGCAAGAAATGAAGGGGAAGTGTGACATCTGGTGGAAAGATGGTATCAGGAGCAAGAGATCCGTTAGTGATAAACGGTTTTATTTGACATGAAAATACGTTATGTGATTTTTGAAAACATGTATGCCACTGCTGGAGATTAAGCCAGGA
Source organism: Falco naumanni (assembly GCF_017639655.2). Taxonomy (NCBI): domain Eukaryota; kingdom Metazoa; phylum Chordata; class Aves; order Falconiformes; family Falconidae; genus Falco; species Falco naumanni. Next base: position 11,214,519 of record NC_054068.1, read on the forward strand.
TGAGTGACATCTTGTGATTTCATAGTTCATAACTGTCCAAACCAGTAAACATGGCAAACTGATTATACTCTTAAGAAATAGTGATCTCTCAAAGATACCAAAGAAAGCTTATGTTGCTAAGTAGCTTCCCCAAACCCTTATTCTACACTAAAAAGAAATTAATAAGGTACAGGCTTAACTACCTTTGAAGATCCAAGTAATCTTTCAGAAAAATTCATCTTGGGTGACATATCCTAGCACTTTTTTGGAGCTTGAGTGCTTTATTGAGCCTTCTGTAGTACTACTTCCAGGTACAAGTTGCAAATTACCAGCACTGTCTGCTGCTGCATAGCCCTGCTTGCTGGTCTGGGAGATGCTGGTCTGATAGTGACTTGGAGAAGTGATTGCAGGAGCTCAGCATTAGAGCCTGTTTGGTTTCTTTTCCCTTAGAGCAGGTTGGATACTGTGAGCATGCTCTTCTGCAGAATATTGCATGCATGAGGGAGGAGAAAAAGGGGAAGAACTCTGTAAAATAAGGGGGGGGGGGGGGGCGTGGAGGTACCTTTTTCTTTGATGTCAAATTGCTAGACTTAGAACTTCTTGTCCTTCAGCCACTAGAACAAGTGCTGCTGAGATCTTGCTTCATTATATTTATTTCCAAAGTGTTACAGTATTTTGTGGGAAAACAGTCTGCAACTTGTTGGAAAAATCTTTGTATTAAGGATGTTCAGGAAGCTTCTAGCTTAGCTGAGAAGCACAGTGGAAATAAAATAAGAAAATTCATCTTAATCTTTCAGCTATGACTTAATGTCTGATTCTTCTGAGGTTTCATTCCATATGATATTGATTATCCCATGTCACTCTGAGATCTTTCTGGTTACGACTTCGCTACTGAAAGATTTCTCTTATCCTAACCATTTTACAAGTTCATTAACAATTCTGCTTTGTAGTTCAGGCTCATCTCCTGTGCATAACTGCCCATCCCAATTGTGGGATTTTCCACTTCATCAAAGGCAGAAGCTTCTCTTGTTCTTTGTGTTTTTGCTTTTATTTTTAATGTTAGCATATCACTTGCTAGAACAATATATTATAAAATAGTTCTGTATCACTATTGGCAGTGACTTTTTCTTGCTTTGGGGCAGACTCCATCTGCAAGTTCTTGCCTGCTTGCTCAGAAAGAATGCTTTTTGGGAATTGGCCAGTTCAAGCAGGGAAACTAGTTAGTAAATACCTAAACCCACAAAGCTAGCATTTCAGTCATTTAGCCCCGGCTAGAATGGAGCAACATTGAAATGGCATAGACCCCTCTGAGGTGGCTGGCTTCTTGGTCAGCCACACCAAGCATTTAACATCAGCATGAGTAACCTGTACCTCATTTTACCTGATTGTTAAGAGTCACAAATAGGTGATAGGGAATAACTGATGTTTCAGTACCACGATGAATAAAATACGTTGTTTACTCCAAAGAGTGAACTGTTCTGCTGTGCTAGCAGAACTGAAATGCAGCTTCCATTAGTCGGATTTTTGGTAATCTAAGTGGGTTTGAGTAGACAGAGGCTTACGGTAAAGAGTTTGCTGGCATGCTGTAGTGCAGTTTAGTTCAGTGTTGAACACTTACCAGTCTACCCCCTTCATCAGCGTGGCAGTGATTGCCCTTTTCTGTCGTCTTTTTGTCAGTGTTTGCTGAGATAGATTAGGCACTCTTATGCTTGTGGAACCGCATCAATTAAAATCAGTTAACTCCCCGTTACTGTGTTACGATACAAAAACTGGATGTAGGCCACAATGCAGTTTCTTCAGGAGATGCTTGGTTTGACATTTTATCAGGCTGGAGGGAAACAGGCCTGTGCTTTCCTTCAGAGAACCTAGTTATATGAGTCAGTAGCTTTCTGAAGATTATTGTGAAGTGTGGAAATAGAGAAAGGGCCCTATTAAGAGGGCAGATACTCTAGTTTAATTGTTTTGGAAATCTAAGTGAGAAACATAATTTTTAGAAGTTCTCTAGACTTAATCTAAAAAACCCAACAACCTCAAACCATAAGTTTTGATTGACCTGAAAGCAGAACTGAGAAGTTCTGGATCTCAGCTCTGTGTTGGTGAGGAGACAGTTTTGCTACTTACTAAATTACAACTAGTGGTGGTACTTGTGCTAGTGCAAGGTGCTTTCTTAACTGTAAGTGTGATCTCAATCTGAAAATATCTTAATAAATTAACTGAATTTACTTTTTTCTGTAGTATACTCTTGCAATTATAAGCTCTTCACTTTTGCTCAGAGTGTCTACTTAGATATCATAAAGTGAAAATAATCTTAATGTCACTAATGGAGAAAAAAATGAACATATTGTCTTGGAGGGGAACAGAACAGATAATATTTGCTGCACTCTTGTGGACACCAGGAGAAAAAATGTCCTTTGCTTTTCTGAGAATCATTTAAAAATGCGTTTGTGTGAACATTGCGCTCCTTGCTAAAAATTTTAAATATTTGACTGTGCAGATATGATATACAGCCTTTGAGAAAGCAGATCGCTTGCATTTGTGCATTTTGGTCTCCATGACTGGTATTGATGACTGTGGGTGTATGGTAGCTGTTCTGGTAGTGTACACTGGGGGAAGAGGGGAGGGGGAAGGGTTCCTTGAAAACCAGTTGCAAAAAAAAAAAAAAAATTCTGATGGAAGCCAAAAGTTAGTGAAAGTAGGATATGAAACTTGCTTATGGAAATATACCACTGGATGCCACTGTTGCTTCATGGAATGTCATACTAAAATAACATTGGCTCTGCTTATTTGAAAAATTCTGCTTTTCTTTCACTCTCATCTTCTTAGTTCCTTATTACTTTAATCTTTATTCATATCAAAGGAAAGGAGGACTCATGCCCCGCTTATTCTCTCCAGCAACATGGTGACATGGTTCCCATATCTAGAAATGATAGCTTGTAGGAAAGTAAAGGGAATGACACAAAGTTTTGTCCTGTCCAGGGTTGTCTACCCTCCCCCCACCCCGAGTAAAATTTTGAAAAGAAGAAAGGTTCCTTGTAACTAAAATTTTCTTGTAACTAAATTCCTTCTCTCTGGCTCTGATTTGGATACTGAGCCTTTATTCCTGTTTTAATGTCATCCTAGAGAGCAGGGCAGGAGGTCACTTTTGCAAATGCTTGTTTATTTCCTTTCCCAAGTGTTGGGTATTTTGTACTTGAAAGAATGTTTTTTGCTTGTTACAATTCTTTCCTCCTTGGGGGAAGTGGTGAGAGTTTAGGTCAGCAGGTGAATTTTTGATGTCTGTTGCTGGTTTTCACAGGCTCGTTTGTAGTCACCTGGTTAGCAACTCAGGGACTTTCTCTAAGTCATACAGTTTGAGTTGTTTTTTTTCCCTGTGTTTTGGCTTTTTTGACTGAAGCAATACCCAAAATGTAATTAATTGAAAGAAACGAAAATCCGGAAATCTGAAGCCTAATTTTCAGATGTTTTAGTTTTTGTATTCTGTGTACATCTAATTCCTGTGTTTTCCTCTGGGGAGAAAATATTGGAAAAAACCTGACAGGCAAGCTTTTTCTGGCGTCATGGTGGTGTATGCAGCCAGCTAGCCTGGCTTCTTAAGAGACGGGGACCACCTTCTGCTGTGCGCCTGCTTAATTGGGTAAGCCCTAAATATTGTTGGTTCCATAAAGCGCTAGTCTAATTAATGACAGTAGAAATGTGCAGCAAAGGCAAACACAATGGAAATGATCTGTTGAGAGGGTGCTGAAGGAAAAAGAAGCAATAACCATGTAGCCCTGAGAAAGCACGTTTATTCTCTCTCTGCAAGCTGGGCGGGAGAAGGCAGACAGCAGGGCTTCAGCCCGGAGGCCTCGGCAGTGCCATGGAAACGGCACAGGAGCACCACATCCCTCTGGCTCTCCAGGCCTTGTGGCTCTACTGCGGATTTATAGGCAGCAGCACCCACGCAACCTGTGTGGGACTGCAGGAGGGGGAAGGTTAAAATGCCTGCCTGTTCTGCTGCTTCACAACTGGTTTATAAGGCAAATTAAGGGAGAGGAGAAGAAACAGGTAAATGTAAGAAGTTTATTGTTGAAGATGGACTGGCAGCTGCAGCACAATCCCTGTGCTGGATGTCTGACAGCCGGAATGCAGTTTAGTTAGGCTACTGTTCACTGATAACTCTGCTCTCTCTTCTGGAACCTGGACTGAAGTTTTGCCTGGATTAGATGTTCAGATCTAAGTTTTTCAGTGATCGGGAATGAATGGTAATACTATGCTGTTGTAGGTACCAGAGGGAAGCCTGCCAGCAGAGCTGCTATTGCTGTTGATGCCGCATAAACTTGTAGTGGTGACCCAGATAACATTGTGACTGACACAGTAAGTTACAGTGTCAGGAGAAATAAATGTCTCCTGCAGCCCCTCGCGGAGCTCCAGCTGTGCCATGGTACCTGCCCTTAAGCCCCATCTATCCAAGGAACTGACCCACTGCTGATGGGCTGTGGGACTTACTGGGGTTTGCTCAGTTATGAGCTAGTTGTATGTGGAGGTTCAGAAAATACACAGTGCTTGCAATTATTTGGAAGTTATGGTAATTTAGTGTACTTATTAAAGGAGTTCTTCAGAATGGTTGCTTGGGCTCTGATATGTCTGTTGAGAATTCCTGGCAGTCATCTAAGTGTGACAGCTCTCTGGAGAGCACTTTTGTGCTGTCTCCCCTTACCTACCACCCTCTGCTCTATTCGTACTTCTGGCCCAGACCTGGGAGAAGGCTAGTGTTTAAATTATCCCTCCTGTAGCTCTGCAGTTGTCTATGTTTTCATGTCATCTCTGTCCTGAGGTTGAAGTCACAAGTTATTATTTGTATTATGCCATGCAAAGAGAAGGTTCTCCCTGTTCTTACTGGCTTGCGGTAGGACTGGTTCATAGCTGGAGAATACCAAGTGGCTGTGCTGTGTCTTGGTGTTGTGGGCTTGCTCAAACAATGAAATGTGAGGTACAGCAAAATGAAAGCAGCAGACATCTTGTTGGTATCTGCAGACAACAACCTAAATAGAATATTAATATATATTTATAGAATATAAATATATTTATGTAAACAGAATATTACTACCTGTAGTGGTTTGCAGCTGTTGGAGAAAAACAGCTAAATGAAGTTTGACTCCTGCACATGCAAGTCTGGACTTCTCAATACAGTAAACAGGTGAAAAGCGAGCAAGATGGAACAGAGCAGGATTCAAGCCTGTGCTCTTGAGAGGTTATGGTGAGGTTAGCTAGCTACCTCATGTAGAGGGCAAAGCCAGAGAGGGATTAAAAAAGCATGGCATACAAGTGAAATACTTAAGCTGCTGCTGCCTTTTTTCACACCCCCCCCCCCTCCCGAGTTTATGCTTATTTCATCCCTTGTTCATTTTGGAATCAGTGGATGCAGAAGACAACTGCTGCACAGTGTCCCCAGGCTTCTACTTTACTGGCATATATGCAAAGATCAGGAATGATTCCACAATCTTGAGCTCTTTTTAAGTGTTTAAGTGTACAGAATTCAGTCCCTGCTGCATCAGGAGCCTCCTGAAGATAAAAATTACTCTCTTGTAGCTGTGATATCTTTTGTTAACTGAAAACCTTAATACATGTATACAGTAGACCCCACTGCTGGAAACGGCAAAGAAAGGCTCTGTATCTTTTTACAAGAAGTGATAGACAAAAAGCAAATGTGTTTTGGAGCAGAGCGCCACAGGCATTGTCAGGGTTGTGCACATGGCTCTGTATGTGTGTTTACAGCCATGAATCATTATGAAGCAGAAACCAATTGTTTTTACCCAAGTAAGCCTCTGCTTGCTTATCTGTTTGAAAGCAGCAAGTCGTTCTTTTTGCTTTATTTGTAACCTTCACAATTTAATGTTTATATAAATCTTCAAGGTGACAACTTCACAGTGTAGGTCTTCACTCTACAGTCCTTGTCTTTTGTCCTGCTGCAGTATGTTAAAAATATGAATGTAATTGTTTGTAGCCTCGTCTTCTATGGGAGTGATCTTTGTAAATTTATCTGGTCTCTTAAGGGATGTTGCAATCTCTGGCTGCTGGTATATGGAAAGTGCATTGGTACAAAATTATTTATAACTCTTTCAGTTGGTGCTGGATCTCTGTGGTTCTTCACTGCAAGTCTCTTCAAACTCTCGGGAGATTTTTCAACAGCTCCTAGCTCATAAACAACATCTTTCCTCATGATAACCTTGCAGCCACTCATTTTGTTCCTTCAAGCTTCTGTCTCCATGTTGCCAACCTGGTCATTAGACCTATTATTTAAGCTGATTGTGAATTCTGGTTTGGAATCGTTGGTTTTGTAGTGAGTAAGTAGAGAAGGTGTTTTTGTGCTGTTCATGGAAGAAGATACAGAATGGGTGTTTGTAGGTTTGTGTGGGGTGGGTGGGATTTGTTTTTTTTTTTTTTAAGTGGGTGAGTAAAAGTCCATGGGAAACGTGAGGCTCATAGCTAAGTACTAGATATTTAGGGATTTGGTGCTGAAATTTTACAACATGTTTATATTCCCCAAGGATGTGTTTGGTGCTTTTTTCTTTTTTTCTTTGCTGTCCTCCAATGTCATGAAGTGAAGCTCATGCTTTTTTTTTTATTCTAGATAGGATGATATTTAAACAATGCATGAAAATATTCCTAGATTATAAAATATTTTGAGACTAAAGTCTACCGATCAGTGTGTGAGATAAGGGCAGCAGATAGTGGCAAGACTGTCATCGTTAAGAAAGAATATTTTTTTTATCTTTTAAAATGGAAGTATACATTTTAAAGCTCTCCAACAACATTAGTTTGATTAAAAGACACAAAAGATTAAATTCTTCATTCAGTAAGTGCGTAGGTTTTCCTGAACATTCATGAAGCTGGAGCAAAGGTAATAACTGGGGGTCAAATGGAGAAGACTGCCTGGCTGGTCATTAATTTTAGTTTGTCTGTGGAATATAGCTGTGAAGAAGTTATTTGTATGCCACACATCCCCCCCCTCCCCCCGCCCCGAGAACTATGAAATTGTAGGTTTTGCTCAAATCTGACTTGAGTAATTGAGGAGAAATAAGGAATGTTAAAAATAGGGTATTTCAGCTGGTTGTTTTCTGGGTTTTTTGTTTGTTTTTACAAGAAAACTTGGGAGGGGGAAAGGCTTGCTGTGATTCAAGCTAGTTCATTTTCAAAACAGTAAAGACAGTGAAATTGCCAGTCTTTATGCAGGTCTGAAAGCACGTGTACTGCAGAGAAGATTTGTGAGCAGGGACAGGTAGCCCTGTAACTTCCATGTAGCTACTGCAGGTTACAAGTATCTCTGAACATGGAAGTGTCTGGGTTTCAGTGGAAGAAGCCTAGGAATGCTCTGAAGTTTGTCACTAATTCTGTGCTAGTGCCTTGTTCTCCTCAGTTTTGTTGGCTGTACCCCAGCTAGTTTTCTTACTGTTGGAATGGGAGCTATTGCAATTTTAAGTGAGAGTAGCACAAGAACTGTAAGTAGTGCTTAGAGAAAAGTAGGAAAGATTTACTATGTCCATTTCTACTGAATATTGTGTCGATCAGTCTTATTTATTAGGTAGGATGTTGAGTGCATGAAACATCCTATGGGTCTAGCTATGTTCATTTTGTCAGGTCTTTTACTTGCCAAAAATAAAGTAAGCTGCATAATTTCCTCCAAAATACTTAATCTGAGAGAATGGAAACAGGCCAAGTGTTGCCCTAAATAGAATCAGAACAGCAGTTCTGTGTAGAGAAGTACACATTTTGAATTGGTAAAAAGGAGTTGTATTAATGTCATGCCACACTACACGTGAACAGCATTAAAAAGTCAGCCTTTAAATCTTAAAACACTTCCTGTTCCTAATGTCCTCATTATTAACATCCATATTCTACATTAATGCTGCTGGCAAGAGGTGAAAGCCATCCAGGGTGAAAAGAAATTAGTTTCATTTTTCAGTAATTATGGGGAAAACTGTTCACTGGCTTTAGTCACCCTCTCAAGTTATTCTAGTGCTGCTGGTTAAAAAGATCCTGATCTATGGTGTATCGCTAATGATCAACAGTTTTAGAAATGACATATTCTAGCAGCACAGCCTCTATTATTAGGACAATTTTTCCCTCTTGGGCAGGCACCAGATCTTTCAAAACTGCTGGGAAAGCTCATGAAGAGTAAGGGTGTGTTTTCCTCTTTCTTTTTAAACGTGATACTACTGTTCTTGAAATACAAAACTAATGTTTCCAGTTTTCAAAGAAGGCCATGTACTCCAAGCCAGACATTTAAACAATTCATTGCTGAGGGGAAACAAATAGTTGGTAGTATCATAACTAGGTAAAGGTAGACACTGGAGAGTATAGCAAGAAATAAGTGGAAATGTCAGGACAGCATGCTAAGGTAGTAGCTGTGTTAGTGTGGTAAGTTCTGTATGAATAAATACTTTCATTTGTCAGGTGCGCTTTGCTGTTCATATTTAGGATGGTCCTTCTGTTTCATAAGGTTGAATGACAGAAGAGTAAAAGGTTGCAGTAGAAAGATGGTAATGCATTTTGAGAGATGCATCCTGGAGGACTGAGTAGGTACCTCCTCTGGAGAAATATGAAGATTTAATTTGTTCATTCTCACTGTTCTGAACTGGATTTATGTGGTACTTGAAAACATCAGTGGTCAAACAGAGAGCAGACTACTAGGTGACTCTTTACCACACTATACCGTGTTGCTGTTGTAGTTAATTGCAAGTACTTCTTATCTCTCATATGAAGTGTTCATTCTCAAGTTATGGAAAGCTCCAACAGACTTCCCATGCATTACATTGTAGTGTCTTGCAAAGGATTAATGACAGTTCAATTTTGAGCAGTAGCTCAGATACCTGATTTGTGTGACCATTTTCTTATTTACAATAAATTCATTGTTAAATTGGCCTTGCACCATCTGTGGCCACTTGCAAAACTTCTGACATTGTCACTGACATTCTGTGTGAAATGCTGTGTGATATACAGAAACTTGGGGGAGGGGGAAGCATGGCAGAGGACAGTGACACTTCTTTAGAGTGATATTTTGGCCACAGAGAAACAAATAGTTTTTTGCTGGGATGGCTTTTTGCCTTGGTGCCCCTAGGTAGGTTTGAGACTTGATCTCAGACAGGCTTCATTGTGACAATTTCTATCTTCGAAGAATTAATGGAACTGTTTACCTTTTTATTACATTCTCAGTTGTACTTCAGATGATCCTGGCTGTAGTAACGTGATCTTTGAAGCAGTTCAGCATTCTGTGATTGAGAGTTGCTTAAGCTTCTTGTGCTTAGCGTTGTACTTTTAATTGAAAGTGACATCTTCTTTCTGAAAGTACAGACTGTATTTTTTTTTTTAAAATGCTTTTCTTAGATAATGGGTCTATTAAGTACCTGCAGCATGAAGTGTCATAGCTTAAATACTTTTGGTTAAGGGATTTAATTAGATCTTAAAGTCTTTCTTTTTCCACCCACATACCTTATTTTCCCCAAAACCAGAACATGAGCGTCTGCAGATACTAAAACTGCAGCAAGGTTTTATATGAATAGTTTATACCTTTCTGACACCAGATCACGTATGTAATAAAATGTTCTTTAAGGATACAGGCAGGCAGTAGGATACAAGGGGGGAGTACACTGGCACAAGCTACATAAGACTTCCCATCGAACATCAAGATTGTTCCCTTCTTGAGTAGGAAATCTTGCCTTTGGCACCAAGCTATAATAAATGCTTTAGAAGGGAATGGCTTTAAACTGAAAGAGGGTTGATGTGGATTAGATATTAGGAAGAAATTCTTTACTGTGAGTGTGGTGAGACACTGGAAGAGGTTGCCCAGAGGAGCTGTGGATGCCCCATCCCTGGCAGTGTCCAAGGCCAGGCTAGATGGGGCTTTGAGCATCCTAGCCTAGTGGAAGGTGTCTCTGCCCATGGCAGGGGATTGAAACTAAATGATCTTTAAGGTCCCTTCCAACCCAAACCTTCTACTACTAAAATATTCTCTAAGCAGGAAGGTAACTTTGAATGCAGAATGCATGGATTTCTATCTCTTCTCCATTTGGTGCTTTGATTTACTTTGTCTTGACTGGCTATGCTAAAATGCTGTTAGTTTTTTCAGTTCTTTTTGAGCAGGAAAAAAACCCTAACACACAAAACTGATATTGGTGAACTCTGCAGCTGATCAAATGCTATATATACACTGTTGTTTCTGTTTTATGGTAGATATAATAAGATCACACACTGTTACGGTGTGGTAAAAGCTAGTGTCCTTTTTATTCTGATGCTTGCTTGAGAGATGTCTTTGATCAAAGTTAATACTTGTATTTAAATGTTTGGTACAAGCTTTAAAAAAAAAAAAAGGTAGCCATGCACTGAGTTGTTGTGCATATGTAAGGTAACAGCAGGACTTTCATTGCCTGCATCTGGGGATCCCTTTCTTGTTCAACAAAACAGCCTCTGGCTGGCACTGACTACCTATACCTCTGGATGGACTGTACAACCGTCTTTACCCATTAAGGTCTTTAACTGTATTAGACAAGACTGACCTCATATATGTTGTGCATTTAAGGCTTTGACTATCCATTTAGCTTTTCAGTAGATCTTCCTTTCTTGTCCATGCTTTCGTTTGTGAGCTAGTCTTCTGGATTTGTGGAGAAAAACAAGTATTGGAAGAAGGTGTTTAAGTTGAGCTTTCTCAGGATGTATAAGCATAACTTGGAAGATGGCAAATGTGTGCTTATTTATAGATACACAAATATCTATGCTTAGTAACTACAAGTAAGTTGTAAGGGGGAGAAACTGAATGAAATAGGAAATGGAGGTATGTGACCTGGGTGATCTAATAGATGAGCAGTCCAGTCAGTAATAAAATATCACTACCATGAAGGAGAGACTCTGAAAGCTTGAATTGGGTCTCACAGTCTGGCATGTTGATCGAGGGGAGGGAGCAAGACTAAGGGAGAGATTCTTACAGGAACTGTAAGGGTAACACAGAGGAGAAACTGAATGCCAGGATCAGAAGGTGACAAATAGATGAAGCCCCACTGAGAACACGTACGGTCATAGTTTGGAAAAGAAAATTTGGAAGTACTTTTGCCAGAGGCAGGAGGGATGTGGTGGCTTTTATCAAAGTAGGGACACTTGTGGAAGGACTACAAAGGTATAAGGGGCACAGAAGCCATAAAAGCAGCAAGAATGCCCTTGTTACAGCTGCTGTAAGTGAAAGAAATGCATATAAAGCAGTTCCACTACAGAACCAGTCCTGGCCCAGCTGCGCAAGTGTGTAGGTACTGCGTTCTCTCCTGGGCAGATGCTGTAGTACTTCTCCCAGGCCAGTTCTTCCTCTGTCCAGGGGTTTTGCGTAGTCCTTCCTTTCCTTTTGCCCTGTAGCTGGCTTTCTGCTCTGCATGGGTTCTGTGCCCTCCCTGACTTTCACTGTACTGAACTTTATGCCCTAATCTTGAGGAACCACTGAATGAGGGAGGGTGTCTACAATGAGCGTCAATGTACTTTGGCTACTTGACTTGAAATTGGCACCTATAACCACTGTAGTCTACCTTCTCTTTCAGTCAAGTCTGTGAAGTAACCTGTGTGGTGTTTCATGAGGGCATGGGATCTTGCTGGCTCAGGGGAATGATGTGGAAAGTCTTTTAAATGTCAATGAGGAGCAAAATTCTTTAGGCTTTTAATCTTGGTGAGTTCTCGCTTGATTTAGTCAAAACCTTCCCAGATGCTAGTTACCAGTGAGACTTGAGTCTGAAAACATGAAGACTTGAGGGTCTGTCTGATTCACAGAGGGGATCACTATCAGCCTAATGGGACCTTGGTTGAAACTTTAATTACAAGAAGACAGTAAAAAGCACTGTTTAAGAAAAAAAATTTCCCTTATCAAATTTTGTTGCTAGTCTAGTCAGGCTAAAAACTCTGCTTAATCTTAATGATTAGTAAGAGTTCTTCATTTCTGTGAGATTTATAGCAGTGTTAAATAAATTACGAATTATTCGGAGGCAGTATATTAAAGGAGATCTAATCAAGATATCCAGAATATTGTGACACATTTAAATCCCATAATATTTAAAAAAACCATTTTTGAGGGAGTAAAGATACTTTATATACAATTAGAGGCAGTATGATTAATAACCTTGGGCTCCGATTCGATGGCTTCCTTTGGGATTTGGGGGTTCTTTTCTGTATCTCTGGAACCAAATATATGCCTTAATTACCAGTCTAACGTTCAATGAAGGCAGAACTGAAGTGCAGATGTATATACTTGAATTTGCATTAGCGTTTCTTCTACAGACACTCGGCCTCACTAATCCAGGTATCTGCGGATTTTAATAATGCTCAAGAAGAATGTCAATCCATGTTGTGAGCTTAGACTTTCAAAGCTGACAGACCTGTTTGTTTCGCATCATGACATTTATGCCACATGCTAGGCCTGGAGGGTAGGTGTTAGTCTAAACGCAGATGCATTTTAAAAAAGTGCTGAGAAGATTCAGACCATTTAAAACCAGGCCTGTAGTTGGGCAAGGCTGTTGTAGTTTTGCCCCAGTCCTACTTCTTTATCGATGTTTCAGGAGGGATATTTTGATACACGAGAAACAAACACATCTGGTTTGAAGCCATTCTGGTTGCAGGTAATTAGCAAGGTAATCATGCACATAAAATCTGAGTCAAAGACAAGAGGAGTAAAATAGTTTTGGGATTTGAACAGTGAGTGGGCAATGCTCCTTAAATAGCAAGCCACGTCAGTACTTCCTTTTTACTGCAGAAACAGAACAGTCAATGCCTGCAAAGTCAGTGGGATTGGGAGCTCAAGATTTTGGAAGGTGTTACTCCGGAGAGCTTTGCTTGTAGGTATATCTGCAAGGAAACCGATTTCTGAGTTGAAGCTAGGGAATGGGAAAATGTGTTTGAAACTAGTCCGTGTTGTAATTCTGGGTATTACTTATTTCTTGTGGTTTAGAATGATGAATAGTGGGGGAGAAGTAGCTCCTTGTGAAAGAAAAAAAACCGGATAAATGGCCTATACTATCTGGGACCTCACTAGGCAATACCCCCATACAGAAAGTAACTGAAAATGCATCTTCTTTGGGAGAGGGCAAGGATTCACTTAAACTCATTTGTCACTGAATTTAATTACATCAAGACAAAGCTCTTTAATCTGAATGCCCAGATACAATGAAAACCCATTTATTTGGAAATCTGTTTCATCAAAGTTACCACTTTCAAGTATGTAGCAGCTCTGGCCTGAGTGAAATTTGTCTTTGGTGTCTTGCTAATCAAAGATGAGAATGTGATTTGATTGGGTTTTTTTACTGTTATTTTTATTTTTACATAGACTTCGCTGGGCTGTTCTGTCCTATGCAGTCAGGGCTGTCTGCTGCCTCTTTAGCTTGACTGTGACTAGTGGACTCAGTTTGCTCTGGTTCTGGCATTGATCACAATATTTTGTTTCTTATAGTCTCCATCATTGTCTTGCTCAGGTACAGCTTTAGCAAGCTGCTTTTGTGCTCCTGTTGTAGTTGCTCCAGAGCAGCTAGGTCGTGGTGTTCCACTTAGGATTAGGCAAAATGTTGAGGTGGGTGTCATGATGCTATTTTAGAACCAGTGGTGCAGAGATGAAATGAAAACGTGTAGTGGTTGTCTTCTGATACAATTTACTGGAATTTAATTGTTCTCGTATTTATTTGCCTCTCTTTTTTTTTCTTTCTTTAATCAGAAACAGATATTTCAGGATATAGATATCATCCCTTGATCTTCTGCATTTTTCTAAAATCGATCTTACTTCTGCACATGTTCATTCTTGAGCGTCTATAAGCTGTATATTTTGGTCAGATACGGCAGGCTTAGCTTTTTATTCTGAATAGTTAATTTTGACACTCCCTATGAAAGAACTCCGAGATAAAATGTTTTTGATTGTTACCAGTTGCTGTATGCTTTGTAGACTGTAATATAAATCTGATGGTCAATTTTGGTGGGATGATCTAATGAAGTTCTCGGATTTATTTTAGATAACAAACTCTTTTTTTTTTTTTTTTTTGCACAGACAAACATGGATAAATTGTCAGATTCGTAACCCATCTCATACAATGTCTGCCATATCTTCCACACTGCTTGAAATGGTCACCGTATGCCTGATTTATAAAGACAGTATTACCCTGATGAGTACACAGTGTGTCACTTGAGCAGGATTCATGTCTGTATGGATTTCAGTGGAGAAACATAATGTGAGTCTATATAAATATTTGTAGCCTTTTGCTCTATCACATTGTCTGTTTTATTGGTTGGATTACCTGTGCTGTGGGGACTATGGCTTTTTTTGGTGATACTTAAAAAAAAAAAAAAAACAAAAACTGATAAAAAGGGAGATCCTGGGGGGGCGGAAATCGGGCTAAACCTCTTTCTGTTACATATTGCTAGAAGTGAATTATATGAATTTGAGATCGGTAAATGAAAAGCACTAAAGATTATATAATTCTTGATTATTTTTTTTTTCCACACCAGAGATGGGGAAAGGTTAAGTAGAGCAATTCTAGGGGAATCAAACCCAAACCAGTCAGATAGTGGATATATAGTAGGCCAAGCTCCCAGTTACCTGCACTAAGCATTAGCATACTTGACTACTACTAGGTGTAGGAATGTTGTGAATGAATACTGTAGAAAAAGGTTAACTATTTGACATTTTGTAGAAACAGACAGCTAAAAACGTGCCTTGTGGTCTTCAGTGTGTGTATATATATATGTAGGCTGGCATCACCTTCATGTGACTTCTCTGTGGTTACATCATGGTACCCAGAAAGGGATATACTGACAAGATGCACACTTAAAGATAACATAACTATTGTGATCATAATGTACATTAGTCTGTATCTATGAATTTGAAGGTGAACTGTAGCCTGGAGCTTTCATTTCTTAGTAAAGAAGCCACCTCTACTAGTATTTAATGGATTGGGGCAAGCTCTTGATGCAGTTGCCTTAGGCCATTGCTTCCCATGCTGCTGCTCCCTCCGCTTGAGTATAATCTTAACATCTTCTGTGGCTGGTGACATTACTTATGTTTGGATAGGCTGAGAGGAAATTTCTTGTATTAAGTGAAAATAAATCTGGACAGGAATCCCAGATTGGGAAAATAACTGTGGAAAAGTTGGATTGTGAAAGCCTCTTCAATTTTTCATAACTTGACAGCATAATTTTAAGCTCCAGGAAAAAACTATGATACCGCTGGAAAAGATCACTCATGGAGAGTCCTCTAAAGCTGGATGTGAAACACGAGGCCAGCACTAGTGTCACAGCTGGAAGAGAAGAATTCAAGTCTCATACAAGGTAGGTACATAATGAAAGACTTGACCTTTGCTGCAGTTCTGTTAAATGTGTGTCTTCAGTTAAAAAAAACAAAAAAACAAAAAAACTTGGTGGCAAAAATGGCAATGGATGGCAGAAGTTGAAAGCGCTTATGCAACTGCGTAAAAATCTCTGTGGCATGAACTGCCTGGAAAATGATGCTTAAAAGGTTGGCCTACATAGGAGGTGTTATGTACATATGCTCCTTGCTACATGCAAGTTAGTTAATTGTCCACTGAGATATGTGTAGTCATAGGACTTCTCAAAGTATATTTTTTTAAACTAAATATTGGAGTTCTTTATTAAACCAGACTAGGAAATACTTTTACAAGGATGAATGTTTCTATTCGAGCAGTCATAAAGCAAACATTATTCTTGTTCTCTAGCATGAGTCACAACTCTATCAATTGCTTCATAATACATTAACCAAATAGCTTGGTGGCAGTGAGCAAGGCTTAATCATATCCGTCTTCCCGTTCTGTGTCAGTGTGTGCTATACTGTCTTGCCCTTACTGCTCAAGTGATACGTTATGTATAATGATTTCACGTATTTCAGGATTAAATTGAAGTGTGGAACAGGTGAGTGCCTGCCATTCTTAAAACTTGAATCCATTGTGAGTCTAATTGCATTATTTGATTCTAGATAACTATTTGAATGGATAGTTCTGAGAAATTTTGGCAAAACTGACTTACCAGTGGTAAGTATCAGTTGTTGCTGGTATAGCTAACATAAAAACCTCACTCTCTCTTGTACTTGACTCCAGTGCATTTTTACAGCAGTATCATGCTGGAGCCATTCCAAGCAAACGTTAGAGATGTTTGTTTATGTGCTTGTCTGCTAGGTTCCATTGAGGAAAGCCAAGAAAATTGCTGGTCCTTCTTAAACAATAGCTGGGTTTTTTTGGATGAAAACTAGTTAGGTGTGTCTTGCCACATGAAGCCTGGGACACTTCCCAAGTCATGGTTCAAGAGTGTGCAGAGGTTTTGAAATCACCACAAATAGCAGTGCCAACCTGAAAGTGATTCCTTGAAGCGGTATCAGCTCAAACAGGCTGTGCTCTACATTGTCCCTCATGTTGTGCTCTGCAAACAAACTACTGCTGTATGCAGATGCTGTTCTGGTATCACTGAAATTAACATATTAGACTGAGATTTGGAAGAGAAACATAACTGTACAAATGGTTTGCTGGACTATGCCCAGATACCTGTGTGATTTCCACACCCCACACCCCCCCTTTTTTTTTTTTTTTCCCTTGGTGTAGAGGAATAATGTCTGTCAACTTGGTGATTTAAAGCAACTTGTGTTAATAATAAAGCAATCATAATTAAGCAAAACAACAACAAATAAGAAACTTATTTTCAGTTTTGATATGGTAATTCCAGATAATGTGGTATTTGCATTTGAGTTGGCCTAATTAATTTGCATTATTGTACAAAGAAACCAAGCGTTAGTTAAAAAACTGATGCATATGTTTGATATTCCTTGTAATCATTCTACAGTTAATCTTTGTGGGCTTATATTTCCCCACCATGCATTTGTGAGTTGCTATATTAAAATATTTCGTTAATGGATACCTTAGTATGTCTAATGCTATTTGCACAGATATTTTTCTATGTATTTCATATGCATTTATGTAAGTCGGTAATTACACATGGCTTTGTGATAGGTGTGCTCTTTACTGTCAGCAATGGTGTTACCCAAATGGGAGAAAGAGCACAAAGAAACTGAGGATTAATGTGCCGTATAGTACATACGATTCTTGTATATGTATTGCTGCTACTCTG
Organism: Falco naumanni; assembly: GCF_017639655.2. Taxonomy (NCBI): domain Eukaryota; kingdom Metazoa; phylum Chordata; class Aves; order Falconiformes; family Falconidae; genus Falco; species Falco naumanni. The sequence continues at coordinate 11,231,613 of NC_054068.1, forward strand.
TGGATATCCATCTCTCTCAAGAAAACCCCAAACCTGTTTGATCACCCAAAGACTGGACTTTCTCACTAAGTAGCTCAAATGGAGCTGGGAGGGCAAGTAGAATGGGACCGCTATAATTCAGTACCTGTGTTTTAAAATTTCTAAAAACTACTTCAATCACCATGAAGTTAAGCTGTAAACCAAATTGTGTCCAACTTCCCAATGCAAACAATTTTTCTCTGAACAGAATATGAAAGTCTGATGTCAGACATGTGTGAAGTATTTCAGTAAAGCTTTCAATGCAAGGTACTGTAAAACATTTTTTTTCCCTATTAAAATGTTAAAAAAAAATCCAAGAAAGATATTGGATGTTTCTGGGGAAACAGTGCTGCCAATACTTGTGATGCATGAAACTATCTGTATGAGGATCTGAACCTGTAAATGTGAAACTGTTTGAAACAAGTGTTTCTTCTTAGGTGTTTGTACAGTGCCAGTTGTGGTGGAATTCTTGGTTGCGAAATACAAACTCTGGAAGTACTGGGGAGTTAAAGTTTGGTAGTGTGGTAAAGTTTCAGACTTGTTCCGATATGGCCAATTTAAATGTCATTGTTTCAAGTGGTTAAATGGCATGTGAACAAGGATACTGTATATGGAATTAGTGTGAAGATTTACAAAACCAGTGGAAGGTTGAGTATTGGATTCTCACAAGAGATTTCTGCTAGAGATGAAAGAAAGCCTTCTCTTTAAGTACAGAAAATGAACAACTGAAGTAAAACACCTGGAATGTTATTTGTGTGTTAGGTCAGATGTAATTGCTACTGAAATAAACAAGTGCAAATTGTCTGCAGCAAGGAAAAGAACTATCCTGTTGGGCAGGAAGTTGCATTTATTATTCCTTGTTATTATGAAGGAAAGATTTTTTTTATATTCCTGGTGACTATGAAGATTAAACCAGAGATTTATGTTAATGCAAAGGATTAAAAGAATCTTAACAACATTTATAAAGATGCAAATGTTCGCCTGCATTTTATCTTTTTTCAGATGAATGTGCCATAAGGGAAATATTGAGGGGGGAGAACACATCCTCACTCTGAATTGCAACATCTGGTTTAATACTGCACTCACATGGTCACTATTAGTTATTTTCATCAGTGTGGTTTTGAACAGTGTATAATAGACTTTTTCTCCCTAACTATTTTAAGACTCTCGGGGTATAGCCATCTATGACCGACTTCATGTAGTGCCTGTTTAGTGTATGGCTTCATGCATTGCAGATTTCAATGAACTGTAAATATTACTCAGTGTATTCTTTTTTTTCTTGCTACTTTGTCACTTTCAGATTTATTTTCTAAGCAGGACTGAGCTTGAAATACTGGCTCCACTGTAGAATGTCCCCAGTTTCAAACTGTTCTCTCAGTGCAAACACAGGCCACACCAGCATGGAAAATTATGTGATTTATTTGGGAGCCCTGACATATTATACATATATGTACATACATTTCATATGGAGAAACTATAGAAAAAAATATGCTTTGAAAAAGGAGGCAATTAAGGTGAAGGTGTAAACATCACTAGCCATTTATGTCCTGTTTTGGGTTTTTTCCTGTTCTTCGACCAATTGTTTACTAACAGATGAGTATTTATAAACAGAAGCCACCTGGATTTCTTAGGCAAGTCAACTGATATGACTGTGGAAATGTCACAGCTCTCAAATCAATATAAATCTTCAAAAGGTTTTGAGTAGTTAAACATCAAGTAATCCATATAGTAAAAGTCATAGCTTCGTTGCCGTTGAGAAGGAGAAAGCTGTGCAAAATACTGTTGTGTAATTTTAGTGGTAGTTCTTTCTTCATTGGAGTGTCTATCTTTAAACTTGGGGAAAGTTAAATTTTGTGGTGCACCAATTAAGTGCAAGAAAAAGTTTGCATCTTCTTCCATACTTTCAAATTTCCCAACAAAGTCGTAGTCTATTAAACATGGGCTGCAAAGCCTATTGACATGATCCCAGTGGATATCCATACCCACTGGCCTATGTACATCCAGGAGATACTGAATGAACTCTTTAAATTTGACTCCAGAGCCTGTCCTTAATGCTTCTTTGGTGGCATTGACACGGTATCTGGAAATGATGGCTTTTCCAAAAACCGGGTGGTAGTAGTTATTTGGATGTTCAAACTTGTCCCGAAATGCAGATACCAGCTTTTCAAAGGGTTCACGAATAAAAAGCATCTTTGTGTAAGTGTTGAGCCTATGGTAAATTCCTTTGTGATCAAACCCATCCAGTCTTTTTAAATAGTTTCCGTAGTGCACTGTGTTGTGCTGTATATCTTTTGTGGAAGAAGCCAGCCCATTAAGAACCATAAGCACCCGTTTCCAGTTAGAGCAGCCAGCTTTTGGTACTTCACAGTATAAAACTCTGTATTTATCTTCTACAAATATTCTAGAAACATGATAAGGAGTGATTATTCTTCTATTATTACTCTTGTATTTAGAACATGTTTCCCTCATAATCCTCTTTCTTTCTCTTTGGATCTGATAGAGACTCTTCCACTTGTTGCTTCTATCCTCAGATTTAAGCGTGGGCAGGTTGAGAATGGAGCTGTTTATGGAAATCAGGATTGGGCTCTTTTTAATTATAAATCTCCTCCTCCGTTTATGGAGCCCAATAGAATTAATTTCTTCACCTTTCTGTTGATCTTTCATGGCGAATGTTATGCTGCTTTGCTTTTTGTCTGTGCTTTGAAGCTTAGTGGGCACACTTTCAGATAGGTGTAATGAATCGCTCTGCTTTACTGTTGCTACTCTGTCTGCAGTATTTTTTCTTAATCTTCTATCCTGGTTATTGCTGGAAACACAGTCCTGATGGGGGAAAAATAGATTAAAGGTGTTAGTAAATGAGAGAGTGTCAATCTTAACAGCTTGTACAATTTAGTGGGGATCTTTCATACGCTCCGAGTTCAGCAGATTTGTACAGCAAAATGCATTGCTCCAGGTCCTCAGCACTGTGCCTATGTTGGGGTACGGACTTTTCTTTTGTCATCTGGTTCTGTGCTTACATGAAATTCAAAGGCTGAGATGAGCCTGAACTGGTAAACTCCTGTTCAGATTTGGTTTTAACTGTATTTTAGGTGGTGACTGTACCCAGACTTTGATAGAATAACTTTGTCTGAGATATGTTGTCTTAGAAATTTCCCTAAAATGTATCTGAGTATTTTGAGGACTTCAATTATTCCAGGCTGCTTGTTGTCACATGAATCAGTTTGCCTCCCCCACCCCCCAGTAACTTTATCTTTGCAGTGAGGGTAGTTGTGTGGAGAGTGAAGGCTGGCAGGGAAGGGAAGGTTATAATGTTTGCAAATTGGAGTGAGGGTGTAGAGGGAGCAAGAGTGGAAAGAGGGAAGCAGAAAGGACTGCAGTGAGAAAATGGAGGCTTTGCAGAGTAGTGGGTTTGGTGAGGGCTGTGTGAATGGAGACTCCAAAGGGAGGCTTGAGTGAGGTGAGCCTGGGACCAAAGTAACTGGGACTTGATGGGAAGCAGTAAGGGGTGGGAGTGAAGCAGTGGCAGGGGTTAGGCAAGTGAAAACAGAGTAAGCAAGGTGGGTCTATGGGTAAGGGGTGTCTGGGACCTGCTCTTTTTCATTAGGCAGATCTCACTGGTCAATACTTCTGGCACGCAGCCCTGATGTGCTCCATTACTTCCTGCTGAATTAAATCCCAGTCCACATGTCTGTGCCTCTTGGACTACAATCAGGTTTTGAACACTGTTTAGCTACAGATCATCCCTGTTTTGGGAACTCACCTGGGAGCCAAGTGCCATATGAACCACAAAGGAGTATTTCAACACAGGAGGCAGATGTAGATGCAGCGTGTTTATTGCTTACCCAAAATATTTAATGTTTGTTTAGAGGCTTTACAAATTGTGAGTTTCTGATTTTTCAGTCTTAATTTGCTCCCTACTAGTATTTAAAACTTATTTAAAAATAAGATAGTGGATGAATTTTAAGGTGTACAGTATGAGGATTAGTAGGGTCATGCTCTTTCAAGGTGGCAAATCAAATCTTAATTGTAATGGTGATTTTAAAAGTCTGTTGGCTGAAAAAAGTGATGCTCTAAGTAACTTGTACTGTTATGGAGGTTATATCTTGCTACATCCTTTTAAGGGTGAGAGACTTAAAAAGTCTTGAAGAGACTCAGTAGTCATTATGAAAAGCATTGGTGATAAAAAAACCAAATTGTATTATTTTGTAGTTGACTTGCTTAAATTGTTAACTTCTATACAAAAGTCTGAACAGATCAGTATTAAGTAGGATTTTTAGAGTACTATGCAAGTTGTTGCAGAACTTAGGCTTCCAAAATGTTTTGTTCGCTATAGTGGTAGTGGAGGTGGTATGTGATGTGCAGACTGGGAAAACAACTGATAATTTATCATACAAGACAGTGTGTATTAAGTTGCTGGGAGTGATTGTTGTACTCTGCCCTTACCTAAAGAGGTTGTTTACAGTAGTCGAAGGTGTATTAAAGTTTTTGTCTATGTAAAATACTAGAAATACTTACCTATATTACCCTTTACAGAGTGGCTGAAATTCAATCGAATAAGAGTAACTAGACTCATGATGTGGCTGACATTTCAAGGTTATCAAATTCAAACTTCCTAGATACGCACACATTTAGTGATAACAATGATAATGAACCTATAGTTTTTGGGAAACTCAAATGCCATGATTTCAATGTCTTCTGTCAGTCTAACTCTTCATCCAGAAGGTCAAGCTGGAGCTGTAGAGATGGAGTGATGTCAACTACATTGCACTGATTTCACCAGGCAATGGCATTTGGGTAACAGCTGTCAGCTGCACAGTTGTTCCTTTGTGTATCTTGCACTTGTCCTTTAAGCACTGCTATTTTGAGTGTGCTAACAGCCACTAGATGGAGGAATTTCACCAGTATTTTTCTTTTAGCCCATTTTTAAGTACCACGGAAGACATTTGTTTGATCGGTATGATTGCATACAGAATATTAATATATGCAAAGTTTACAGTATCTTTTAGCAATATCCAGTCTAGGAAAAAACTCATAAAACTCAAGTTGCATAGCGTATCAAATTCATATTTTAAAAGGAAAATTTGTACTTCATGGCAAAGCTTTGATGCATCTTTCCTTTTCAGTGCTTCGTTTCCAGTCTAGTGGCCTTATCTGAGCCATCTCTATCCATACTGCATACTCAGGATTTGGTACGTTTTCTTTATGTACTGCTGAAACTTACTTTTTTTGATTGCTGGAATCCCATGTTATATTTTATCCCTAAACAAAGAAAGAAATTAAAGTAATTATTTAGAAAAAATAAAAACATTAATTTTTGCTGGACTGGTAACAGTGTGTCCTCTCGGTAACTAAAAAGAAAAGAGGAACAAGTTAATGCAATAAGTAGACCAATGATGAATCATACATACTTCATGTATATTTCATAGTTAACAATATCCTTGAAAGGCTTTGTTTAATTTATAGATGTCATAGCAGTTGTAGAATGGTGTGAATGTCTCTACGTTCCTTTTACAGATGGGGAAACTGTGATGGAGAAAAGTGATTGCTTAACCTCGGCCAAAAGGCCAGTAGCAGAATAAGAAGTGGCTGGAATTAGCGATCCTAGGTTAGAGCTCTCAAAAAAGGCTGTTCTTTGTGTACTTACCAAAAGCTGTGTCGTTTCTCCCCCCTGCAACTGTGGATAGTATGGTATTTAATCATAGTAATAGCTTGCATTAAGTACTGCTGTAAAATCACAGCAACACACAGTGGAGTTGCATGTAAGTGAGGTACAGTTTGCAGAGTTATAGAGAGACAGCACAGAATTGTGTTTTGTCATATCTTCTGGCTTCTACAGTGATTTCTGCTTGAAAACATAATAATAAAGATGTGAAAATCCTAGAAGGCAGCTTTAGCACATGTGTAGGATCTCATTACTGTTTCTAACCTCCGCTGAGTATAAGTTAATAATAGAGGAATGTATAATGGAAAACACTTCCTAATGATGAAATTAGTTTGGGGCTTTTCAACTTATAAAACTGCTATCTGTCATCACTGTCACTGTTGCTTGAGAACTTCAGTTGCCTAAGACTTCAGTTTAATAAGTCTGCATTGCATTACAAATCCACAGCCTTTTTGACAAGGACAATTACAGATAAAGGTATTGCAAAGCATTATAAGTGAAAGCGTCGCTGGGATAGCTCAGTCCCATCAGACTAATTTTCATGGTGCTCTGAAAGCTCTCAGAAGTACTGTGTGCACATAGTTCACATTGTACTTTATTGCAGTTAAAGTAGACTTACAAGATCAATCATGTTTTGTTGTGGTTTTTTTAAATCGGATCTACAAACTGCTGTTTATAGTCGAATCTAGGTAAAATTGCTATGGTTATTTCTATGCTGTTAGAGCTCATCTAGCAGTGCTCATTACTCTTTTGGCTCATGTTTGAGCTTTAATTCCACTGCAGCAATTTGTAAGCAATAAACAAACTTGAGTTAAGTTGGATAGGGATATTGTGATTCTGTGCCTATTAAAAGCAAAGGGCATATTATTTTTACTTCATCAGAAGTAAGTTCCAGACATCTCACAGAAGGACTCTTCAGCCTTTTCCTAGCAGCTTCTCAAAAATGCGTAGCTGTAAAATAAACTCAGAAGGTGTATTCTAAAGAGAAACAGAGCTAATCTATAGCATCCTTCTGTGAGTTCTGGAGGATTAAAACTGATACTGTTGCACCAGGCTTTAGGAGATGTTAATTGAGCTGTTGTGCAGTTCTTGGTGGGATCAGTTAAAGAACCACACTTATTCTACGGCTATGTAATATGTTACAGACCAATGAATGTATGGAAACTGCTGTCCATAAAGAACAGCAAAAACTGAGCACCAGCGCTTTGAAAGAATTGGTACTAGAGCATGGGTGATCTGTTTAAACCATGAAAATGTTCTGTTTGTCAGCAGACGTAACCTTCTTTTTTGCTAACCCTAAAGGCATAACTCTAAGCCACTTGAGCTAGATTTGTATTGGCTGCTTGGCCTTCGCTCTAAGGCATCGTTAATACAGCGAGTTGGAGTAGTTGCTTAACTTTCACTTTAGGCTTTCTTGTAGCAAAGCTTGAAATTGAATGTTATTTTCCTTATAAATTCAGAATATTGTTATACTCTTCTTTCTTACGGGCAGAAATCATGTGTGTCAGGTACAGCTTTGAGAAGTTAACACTGTTAAGAAATTTAGTCTGGTATTGTGGGTTGGTCAATTCTGCTCATTTTATATGGATAACTTTTGGTTCTTGTGTATATGTAATGCAATGCACTTAATTCTTGTAATAATGTTATTACAGACATAGCCACTATTCTGTTCAGTACCAATTTATTATTCTAGAGTATTTTATTTTTGGTCAGTCTTTAAATTGTCTTTAAACTTTAAATTGAGCAGTTCAAGTCATACTTCATCCTCTGTCACAGATCTTGCAGGCTTACTTTGGCTGTCGATACTATCAACATGCATAGGTGAGAATTTATGTATTGCTCCTACTGTGAGCTAGTTATGTCTACCAGTGTAAGACAGGAGAATGGTTGTGCAGTCCTCCCCAAAAGATATCCTATAATGTTGACAAATCCACTGCCTTTCTGTGAAAGCATTTTGAGCTTTCCACAATTGAAAACATAAATAGGTGAGAAAAGACTTGGTCACCTATTGGAAAACTGAGCAAGTATTTTGGACAGAATCGGATGCAAATAGGCATTTGCTGTGTCCAAATTAAAATGTGAAAGTTAGGGTTAATTTTCTTTTTTTAGCTGTGGTCTCTTGTCCTGACTTCAATGGGAGCAGTGATAGCTTGTAGCAAAAACACACTCTTTGTGTAATTACCTGTTTAAGTTGCTATGTGTCTGCCAGGAACAATAATTATTAAAAAAACCCACAAAATTGCAAAAAGCAGCTATGAAACCTGTCTTGTGGTTAATTATGACTAATCATGTTTTTGCAGTAGTGTTTCATAAAGGTAACTTACTTTAGAGATTAATACTTTGCACTGATATGCTGTGCTTTAAAAAAGATTTAAAATAAATGCTACTAGGAGATGAGTAACTGTTTAAAAATTATTCTTAATTTACTGGCTTTAAGATGTAATCAGAACAACAAATCATGTTTAATGTAAATGTTTGGTGAAGCGCTTGCCAATCTCTTCAATGTTTTCTGAATTTGTGATTTCTAAAGTTGGCTTTTTAGCTGTCTTTCTCATGATACAGTCTGTCACTTGAGATTTAAAGCTACATAAAAAAAAAACCCTCAAGTCCAATTAACTCAGCAAAGTTGTATTGCACAGATCTACTATACTAATCAAAATCTAATTGTAATGTCATGCTACATCTTTACTATCAGTGTTACTTACCAGTTCTCAGATGTTATTGCCAAAAAGTAATTTTTTTCCCCCATAAATAAACTGCTAGTGTCTGCTGCACCCAGGTGAACTTAGTGATCATTAAACATTTGGTGCCAGACACAATGATGACCAACATCTCACTGCAGTTCAAACAGAGAGAATAGCTGCACGACAGAATCATTCTATCAATTGTACATTATGTCAGTATTCATGTTCTTTTCTCTTCCCCTTGTACAACCGTGATTTTTCCAGACCTGAGCTTGGCCTGTGTTTTAGGTCTGCTTTTGTTGTCTTTCATGAAATACTAGCCTTATGCTTCATCTAGTCCCACCATATACTTAAACCCATTGTGAGCTTTTTTTTTTAAGTGCTGCTAGCAACACTATAAAATGACCTTAATCTTCTCAGTGTAATGCTATCTAGCTCTGCCCCTGCCATCTCCTCTGTCTCTGCTTCAAGACCTATTTGGTTTGCCTCTGGTGTTTTCCTCTGTTCTGAGACTACACTACAGCTGAATATTTTAAAATAGAAATGATAACTTCTAGTCTGCATCTGTGACTCCACCCTTTAATGGGTTTTTCTGAATGGTGTATACTTGTTTGCATCACCCTAACTGATTTGTGAAATATACTCTGGAAGGGCTGTCGCTTTCATTGTGTGAACATCTGTGTCAAGTGTCCTATTTGTATGCGCTCCAGTCTTAGGTCTTTACTCGATAACAACATGTACTTAATAGAGAATGAATAATAGACTAGTAATCAGAACTCTGGTTAGCATTAAGCATTTTTAGTTTGAAAAGGATTTTCCCCACTGTACTGGGGTTAACGGTCTTTTTCTGGTGGGTTTTTTTTTTATCATTTAAAATGAAGAACTGCCCATTTCTGATCAACTTACTCTGGTGTCTAATTGTTTATGTATTTGAATTATATTACTTATTAAAGAAACGTAATTGTTTTTAAGATTGCTACCATACCATTGTAAATCATTTTTTTTACACATATAAAAAATGTAGTGTATAAACCTTTTCTTAGAATGTGCTTTTATTTTGAAATTGAGGCCTAATTAATGGATTAAGCTTTTTATGTCTGTATGCTTATTGTATGCTATGTGTATATGCTGCTTGTATCTAAAATATATAGCTTATTTTATTATGGACCCCCCCCTCAGAAGTCCCCACCTACCTCATTTTAGTACGGATGAAATTAATGAGGCAGAATAAAGAAGCCTTAGCAAGACTGTAGCACATCTTAAATTGTGCTTCAGGAAAGAAGCAAACCTATACAGTGACTACATAACCTAACCTCTTTGAGTCCCCAGTGAAGCTGCAAGTATGCAGTGTCATATCTCACAGATGAGTAAACTTTTACAGTGAATTTCTTGGTTAAATGATACACTGCTGAGCCCTTGTCAAAGCTAAATGCTCAGTGACAGGACACGCATCATAGTGTTTTACAGACTTGTGAAGTTATATATTTCTGAGACACAGAATGTCTATTTTCACATCTGTTTCACGCTAATTGTTGCAGTGGTAAAGACAGCACAAACAGTTTTTTACTCTGTTCTCTGTGAATGAGGGGTTGCATGCAAGCAAACTATAGCCTCCTGCAATTTGACCAAAGAACTTGTCTGTCACTCTTGAAATGAAAGCAGTCAAACGCAGCTTCCATAGCACTTATCACTTTTGTGGCAGAATAATTATATATAATGACAAGAATAAATTTATTTATGTATGAATTTTGAGAGTGAATTATTGGGGAACTCATTTGTAATGCAGCTTTTCTGGAAAAAAAAAAAATAGCTGTTACTGCAAATATTTTATTCTCATCTCTATTGCTACAGTATGTACCATGTAGTGGGTACATTTTTCCACTTTACATGGCAAAGTGTAGCATGTTATTTGTTACTATTCCAGCTTTTTGCATGTCAGAAGCAGAGGCTGATAACTGCATTTGCCAAACTGACCTGTTTTTTAGGTTGTCACGTGTTGAATTACAAACTCAAATATTGATTGTCTGAAATGCCAATGTTACCCCTCATAGTGTGAAAAAATTAAATCCAGACTCATACAGTGAGTCTTTAGTAATGTCTAGATTAGAATGTATGTATCCAATTTCTAATTGCGATGTTCAGTTCACCAGATTGCTCAAGTAGTGAGATGTGGTTTATCCACTGAAGACTAAGGTTCTATGGCCCAGATTCTGCATACATCTCTGGGTGTATCGGATTCTCACTTACATGCTATCTAGGTAGTGGTATGTGTGTACCCTTAACACACCATGTGTCAGTGGACTGTGGGCTGTAGAAACGCTTCCAGCTGGTGTGAAGCTGTCCCAGCAGAGCCTGGGGGCTGAGCTGCTAAGAGAAGGATCCTCCAGCAGGCTTCATTGTAGGGCACATGGGCTGCATGCAATAAAGCTGCAACTCCTTGAAGAACCTCACTGTGAGGGTGACATAATTTTGCCCCTGGTAGGTGGTGTGTGTTCCAGGGGAATCTTGATTTTTATAGCTATGATGGAGAATAAGGACTGTTAACTTGAGAGTAGTTCTTCTATGGTGCTACGTTAGTATTTCTCCAGATGCAATTATTGGCTCCTCTTCAGTGCTTTTTACAATCTCTATTTTTGGCTAACACTTCCAGCCTTTTTCTTTTGTGCTTTTCCTGCTCTTAATATTCATGCTTTGTTCTTTCCAATAACTTCTTTCCCTTCACTTTTATTTCCCTGTATAAAGAATTCTCAGGCTCTGCTCTGACACTGTGATCCAGCACTTCTGAGGGTGTAACAAAAGTTAAGCTTGTAATATTTCCAGAAACAAGAATGTCTGCATTTGATTAACTCCATTTTAATTGATCCTTCTCAATTTGAAACTTACTTGTATTCTATTGCTTTACTGTTGTCTTGCCAGCAATGTTGATGCTGAAAAAAACAAACCACAAAACTCTCATAGGGAAAATCTAGCTGGGATATTTCATACCCTTCAGAGGGATGTTCATTAACAACATCATCTGACAGGATTGCATTTTTATTCTAATAAAAATATACTGCATTTAAAGCAAGATTTATAGAAAAAATTATGTATTTCCTCTTTTGAGTACAGTTAAATAAAATGATGTTTGTTTATTTGCTGTGTGAACATTAAACCTTCTTATGTTCTCATGCCTCCATGGTTCTGGTATCCAGCATCGATCTCCTATTACTCTTTGTCACAAAGAAAATGATTCTGAAGTCCATCTTGCTGATTTAAAGGAGATGGAAACTTAACAGACAGTTTTGATGGTTGTTTTCTTTGAACAGAGGGGGATGGATGGAATGTTTCTGTGGCTATTTCACAGTCTCCAGAGCAGCCCTTTGGAGCTCCAAGTAGTTAAGCATGGCTCTGAGCAAAGAGCTTCTTTTTTCCCTATTTTGGGAAGGCATAAGAAGTTTGCCAGCTACCAAGGGTTAGGGTTTTTAAAATCTCTTTGAGCTGCCTTTCATGTGTGAGTTCTTTTGTAAATCAGATAACTCTGACTTTTTTTTTTTATTCCTGAGTGTTTAGCTTTTTTGTTTCAATCCTACCATTGCCAAGCATGCAGTTCTTAATAGTTTAATCTATTCGAGAACTTTGAACTCTGACTTGTGGATTATTCTTAAGGAGTTGTGGTGAAGTAGAACACTTGCCAAAGACAGCCATTCACTCTCCTTTTCCCCTCTCCTGTGCTAGTATTGTGCACAAAGTGAATTACTTCGTATTGCTCTTGAGCTTTTCAATCCGAGTCAGTTTCAGAGAGGTAGACATTGAGTCTTAGTGCAACCATTAGCTTCATATTTCTAAACCAGGCAAATCTACAGTTTCCCCATCCTGTAGGCAATGCAGTACTGTGCTGGATTTGTGTCATGGGGTACTTAAAATGGTAGCTGCCTGTGTGCTCTTCAGATGATTAAAACACTACTCTGGCTTTTTGTGGCTGAAATGGCTTTCTATCTTAATGAAGCAAGGGAGTCTCTGGACAGAAGTATTGTATATGGGGAAAGCAGTGCAGTTCTGAAGGGCATACCCTGGAAATAATTAAAACCATTAGGTTCGTCCATCAGTTTGAACAAGAACAAAAAATAAAATTAAAATGGGGAACTGAAGTAGAGATCAGTACACACGTTAAGTGACTTGTAATTTTTGCCCCTTGAGGACTTTAATACTGTCAAAGAACTTGGTGTTCCTGATCTGTTTGTGGTACTGGTAGCCAATACTGTACATCTAAATCGAGCAAAACTGCAAAAAGTCATCATTCAGAATCACAGCACTTGCTAAATTGTGGCTGCTGCTGTGTTGTCATTGCTTCCTTCTTGATTTCCTGATTAACTGCTTTGTATCCAATACTCTTGACATAATGTCCCTCCTAACATTTTAACTTGGGCCATCCTTCATGCACAGCTTTCTCTGCTTTTTTGGGTAAGGGATTCTTGGAATAAAAGATCACAGTATGGAGCCGGTACCCACTGTTTCGAAATGTGGGTGCCACCTGAGTACAGTGTTCATGTCTACACAGTGTTTCTCAGACAGAATACCCAGGCTATTCTCCTGCTGTTGTTTCCCCGCCACAAAAGCTTTATGCCTCTTGGACAACTTGCCTTATGTCTGTTTTCGTGTATGTATTTGTGTGTTGTGTGCTAGTAAGAAATACTAGCTCTTGAAAATTTCATTTATTTTCCATTATCTGAAATGCAACTTCATGTGAGAAATAATTGGTTTTATATGGTTTGCTTTGCAAATTCTTTGATTCATTGGGGTCAAAGCAAGAGAGAAGCAGAAACAGAAATAGTAGCATTTTAGGGGAATAATTTTCTTTTGAATCAAAACCCAATTAAAGTGTTGCTGTGACTTCCTGGTTAGTCCCACCACCTGTGTATCTGCAGTGACTTTGTTTGCGAAGTATTGTTCAAAACTGTGGTGTTAGTCTTGTCCAGAAAGTTATTAATTTACATTCAGACTTTGTAATGAGGCTTTCTTTAATCTGTCTTCTACTCCATTGTTGAGATCATAAGTTGTTTGAAGAGAAGATTCTTGTATTATTTGGAATCTGGAAACGCTGATACTTCCCTGAATTGCAACATGCTAATAGAACAGGTATATGAACCTTTAAAGAAAGATCACATACTACAGTGTTTTTTCATATGTTCTTATGTTCCAAAATATACCAAATCAATCTCCTTGACTACATACATAATCATGTAACTTACACTTGGTCTGTTTCCTTGATAGCTAATAAAGGAAAGTGAAATGCATGGTACCTTTATCTTGCAAGCTGAATTAAATGAATACAAGAAGCTGTTTGTGAATTTATGAGGAAGGTATCACTACTTGTTTGTTTTGTCTTCTCTTTGGTATTTAGCCATGTTAATTAGAGAGTGCCATTTTCTGTCTTAATTTGTATTCAATAAGAATTCTATGAGGAAAGCAGAAAAGTCAAGCTTGTGCTATTGCATTCACTATTCTTTTTGTGGATGTATCCCTAGGAATATTGTTAATTAACTTCATCAGCTTTCAGGCACTGTCAGCAGTTACTTGCAATTTCTACCTATTACCCTCAGTTATTCTCCATTCTTATATTTAGTATTTGCATATTGCCTTCATAGCATGACTTTGACAAAGGCATTACACTTTATTCAAGATTATTAAAAAGTAAAAGTTAAGGTTTAAAATATAGCACTGCATTTATATTTAGTAGCCTGGAGAACTGTTCAGGTAACCAGAAGAGTTTGAATGAATCTCGGGCAAGCACTTCATGTAACTTGTGGCTGTAGTGGAGCATGGGATAGCTAGGCAGAATAGCTCACCTAGAACTCTAGAATGTTTCAAGAAATTGTGGAAGTGGGACACTAAGGCTTCAATGGTCTTTCTGTTGAAGCGAGGACAAAGTAATACAGGTGGAATTCTGGACTGCTTTTGTATCACTCTGTAGCGGCATTTCTTTGGGAGAGGAAGCACAAATGGAAAGAGAGAAGGCTGCAGGCAAAACTTGAAAGGCAGATCTATGGAGACATGCCTCTGAGTGATAAAGTTCAATGATGTGATAGATTGGCCATGTATCAAATGCCACAGATGTGCATCCAAGTGCTGTACATTATAATGTTACAATTGCCTGGAACTGATAGTTCTCATAGTTAATTACTGACAGGTCTTCCTAGTATAAGAGAAATATGTAGCATTAGAAAAAAAAGTTAACACCTGCAACTTAGCTGCAAAAACATAGTGCAAAAAGGGTGATAATTGGACAAACTTTGATTCATGACCTGTAAGAAACAAGCAGGAGATAGCAGTTCTGGGAAAGGTGTGAGGAGTTGAGCTCTTTGCCAGGCCTTTTATTCCTGACTAATGAGCAACTGAAGGACAGTGGTGATTTTCTGTTAGTTGTTTCTCACTGGTCTTGTTCTTGTCCTTCGTGGAGGACTTCCTATTTCTTGTTAAGGAGCTCACTTACACTCTTCCGCCAGCCAGATTTTAGCGACTATTTGGTAGAACAACTTGCTTGCATAAGAATAGCGTCTTGGATTATTGACTTTCGTATCAGTAAGAATGAGGGGGAAATTATTCTTCTCAGGAAACCTAGTGATAACTGTTTCTGCTAGCCATGTAACACAGTGTGGTACCCAGGATTTGGCCTGAGCTGGAAACCCAGGTGGGAAGATTCAAGGTGCTAGTCTTGAGTTCTAGCAAGACTGAAACTTTTTAAGGGTTAGTGCAGGCTATTTTAAGATATTCTGAAACTTTTGGAAGTCACGAGTTAACTTTTGTGTAAAGCTAGGAAAAATCCATGTAAAGCTAAAAAAAATGGCCATTATGTTTTTTAAATTTATGACGTTTTTTGGAGAACTGACTTGACTAAATACAGTGAACCGAAGATGCTAGCCAGGAAGATAAATGATGGAATAATCACTGTTAATTCAAGAAATAGCCATGAAGTTGAAAGTGGCAAGAAAGTTATATATCCTGAAATGGCTTGGGAGTAGTACAGATATCTGCACTCTCGAGAGATCATGCTGTGTTACCTTATTTAGTGATCCAGACCTTTGTCTGTCTTTCCAAGTGAACGCTGAACTTGGTAACAGTCTTTATCTTGGTTTTTCCCAGTTGCTGTATAGTCAGTGGGGATACAGATATTTTTAAGGGTGGACTTGCAATCAAAAGTAAGGGGAAGACAGTCTTCAGTGGTATTTGGTTTGGGAGTTCTGCTGTACTCACGTCATACTTTGCATGGCTTGCATGTAACGAGTGTTCCAAAATAGTGCACTTCTCCTTTTCCAGGCAGAAAGGTTTTAATTTCCCTCCACCAAGCTACTACTGTATTTTTCTACTTTGGACCCCATATTGAGGGTTTTGTCTTTAGCAGTGTGTTGCAGCAAGTGTGTTGTATGGCAGCTGCTCACCTTTACATCCTTGAAAATAGTAACGGTGCTGTATTGGGTCTGGCCAAGCTCCCCAGCAGCGCTCGCAGCGCTGTGCTCGCATGGGTAGCTAGGCAGGGGGTGATAACACACCAGTGTTGTGGCTACTGCTGAGCACTGCCTGCACGGCACCAAGGCGGTCTCGCCACCCCCCCCCCCCCACCACCACCACCTGCAGGCTGGGGGTGGGCAAGATCTTGGGAGGGGACACAGCCAGGACAGCTGACCCAGAGTGACCAAAGGCGTATTCCATACCATGCAACATCTGCTTAGATATAAAAACTCTAAGAAAGGAAGAGGGGGGCATTTATTGTTTACGATGATTGTCTTCAGGAGTAACCGCTATGTGTACTGAAGCCCTGCTTCCCAGGAAGTGGCTGAACATTACCTGCTGATGGGAAGTAGATAATAACATCTTTTGTTTTCCTTCACTTCCATGTGCCTGATTTGCTATTGCTTCATTAAGCTGATTTTACCTTGACCCAGAAGTGGTTTTTTTCCCCCCATCTTATTTTCTCTTCCCCTGTTCTGCTGAGGGAGGGAGTAATAGTGGCATGGTTGGGCACTTGGCATCCAGCCAAGGTCAACCCACGGCAAGTGCTTTCTCCAAGAAATTGGAGACATGCTCCAAGATGGCTCTAAAATGTACTTAAAACAGAGGGGAGTGAAGCAGACTTACCCCATCCAGAGGTCTCTAGTTTTAATACTGTGGGGTCTCCAGATGTTATAATGTTGTCTCAGGAAACTTAAGAAATAAAAGGTAACCAAGCCAAGTCACAAATTAGGTGAATTGTTCTCAACTCCAATTTGTAAGAAACCAACATACTGACATGTCAAGGCACTTCAAGGCTATGGTGGCAGATGACATGAAACTACATCAATAATCAGACATGGGGAGAGAGGTGCCTATGCCTGACAAGACAATGCCAGCAGGTCAAAGAGGCAGTCAGATTGTCCATGGAGGCCACCAGGTCAATAGGCAACCACTTCTCCATCAATAAAGTGGCAGTTTGGTGCTTGTGTTTTCTCCTTGGCTATGTAAATGGCCATGAAAAGTGGTAGTAAGACACCTGGAAAGCTGGACTTAATGTCTGTACAAGTTGTCAAATATCTCCTTACCTTAGTGGAAGGCACACTGCTTGAGGACAGCAGGGTTTTTTAAAATGGGAGAGAACTTCTTTTGTTCCAGTAGAAGGGATGAAGAAACTTTGTTAAGGTAGAGTGATGTTTCTTGCTGCCTGAGAAATCTGACTCATTAACCCTAGGCAACAGGAGAAGAAATTCATAGTAACTTGACAAAAGAGTACTAAACAGGAAAAGAGACTGAAAGGTGTTAGACTTCTCCCAGGGAGATTTGAAATGAACAGAGAAACCTATTCAGGATGGAAATGGGAAGAACTCCACATAAACGTGCTTGTGTATCAGATAAGGACTGGTGGTTCTTTTAAGTTGCAGTAGGTCTAAACTGTTTTGTGCAAGACTGTGCTGAAATGGACATGCATTGCTGAGGGAACTAATGCTTCACATGATGTGTGAGTGTCTTGCAGGTTCAGGTGCTCATAGAACATGGTTAAGCTTTGGTGAAGCATTGTATCATGTGGGCATTATATGGCAATTTAGCAGGAGTGAGATTTAGAGGACATTTGCCCACTTCCTAATGTTAGGAGTTGTGAGCAGTAGTTATCTCAGGATCTGATCCATTTACAGCCTGGTATTGGCATTGGAGGGAGGCCTTTGGTGCCTCTCTCCCTACACATTTCCCAGAAGTACTCTACATTTCCATTCTAGCATTATTTGTCTACCCAAAGTTGACTGCAAATGATTTAGATGGGATGCACAGAGAGCTGCTGCTGGGGTAAATGGCTTTCCCCTATCCACGTGGCTCTTGTGTTAACTTTAGTAGTCACTGCCTCTGCCAGGTCCCTGCATTTTCTTTCCTCTCCCCTGCACAACTTAGAAACATGGGAGCTGACACAGAAGTAAAA
Organism: Falco naumanni; assembly: GCF_017639655.2. Taxonomy (NCBI): domain Eukaryota; kingdom Metazoa; phylum Chordata; class Aves; order Falconiformes; family Falconidae; genus Falco; species Falco naumanni. Next base: position 11,249,395 of record NC_054068.1, read on the forward strand.
GAGAAGCTGCAGCAGTGGTGTGGTGGTATTCCTCAGGTATGTGAGCGAGAGAAAAATAGCTTTCTGTAGGAACTGGTGAATGTTCTCTTCATCTGCACACCTGATTAAGCTACACTGGTCTTCTAAAGGAGCCATTTCTGCTATGGCAGGGGGAAAAGGCAGGCATTCTCTGGTCACTCTTCCCTGTTTCCTACAGGTGCGACTACTTGCTGTGCAGCCCACTGCCTGGGCTGCAAGAACAGAAAGTACTCTTAACATATTTGCCTGCCTCTGACACTCTGATCCATCAGTGGTACCTGAAGAACCCCTCTGCCACTGCTATTTTATGGCCACATCTGCATTTTTCATTCATGCATACTACTTTCTAGTATCCTAATGTAGAATGGTGCATCAGCCCAAGAAGGGGCCATATGAACTGAGAGACTGAATTGTTTGCATCTACCTTGACAACCCAAATTTGGGATACCGTTGCTATGACAATTGAATAATCTGATTTTGTAAGTCAGTGCATACAGTGAATAGGAAATTGGTTGCTGAATATGGTTAGCCAAGATTGTGACTCTTAGCTGATGAAAGTGTGTGAATGTGTCTGACTTTCATTGAAAGCTTTTCTACGATGATCATTGTTCAGAGCATTTCAATACATATTCGTGGTTCACTCGGTGCATTGCATACAATTATATACAATTCATTCTTTCCATTATGCATTGGCTAAAGGATCTCTGAAGTAATCTGCCACTCTGAATTCAGTCTTCTGAGACAATTATCTTGCATATGGAACTATTTTCTGACAATGAAACACATGACTGACTGGGTGTGTGGCTTACCGTAACACTTTTTTGATGATCTGCTCTAGTGCTGATTAAACCCCAGGATTATAGCAGGAAATTATACACATACAGGACTTTATCTGGCTATTTGTTTCATCTGAAATGCAACTCTTTCACTTCAGATGGAGACGTTTTACAGAGCTACTGAATATCTTGTTGAGTTGTTGTTGAGTATGCATGTGGATTGTACTCTTGTGTGGGAACACTTAGGTAAGACCTACTTTTGAATCTTGGAGTAGTATATGCAACTCTGCTAGGTAGCCTCTAAGTCTCAATCTTCTGTGTGTTACCTCAGTTTTTTATTAATAAGTATTTTTACCTTTGACAAGTCATTTCCTTTCAGTCCTTATTTCCACTTTTCATGTTATGTTAAACCCATTCAGAGTTGTGATTTCATTGTAACTGCTGGTGATTGTTACATTTAAAATGAACAGTGTCCATCAGAAACAGCCTTTTACTATTTACGAATCTGATTTGGTGGTCTTCTCAATGTCTTACAGTCAATCTATTGGAGGGGAAAAATAAAAAAATTTCTATTTTAAATCCAGTGGCTTAGTTCTCTACAACTTTATTGCTCATTGTTCAGAAATGAAACACCTAAAACCTCTGAACTCCACTGTCTGAAGATTTGCTAATCAGAGAATCTGAATTGGAAGCGTGGGTTTTAAAAAAAAACCCACAAACCCAACTTTGTTATAACAACTCCTGTTTAAGCAATAGTTATTTATGACTGTATAGCACTGTCTTTTCAACTATGAAAAATCTGGCACTTACTTCAGTAGGTACAGGATGAGTTTCTCAGTGAGTGAGTAGTACTGCATTATTGATTTTTTTTTTTGCATGTGACTGTAAACCACTCTCCTAATCTTTGTACTCATACTGTGTCTTCTTGCTGTTCTTGGTTCCTAAGAAGAACTGGGAAGTTAGTGCTTTTCCACTGAAACCATGTATTTTGGAAAACTACAGTGAGCTTGCAAAAACCCAAGTTTCTTCCTGTTAAATTTTGTTAAAGAAAAAAATATTGGATAAAATTGCCAGTGACATTTTTGGATTCCACAAGAACTTTAATGTAGGGGAATAAATAAGTGTTTAAATATACTCACAAAGTTTTGGTCACATTTTTCATCTCATTGTTAGTGTGCCTCAAAAAAAATGAAAACCACCAGGAAGATGTATAGAAAAGAACATCAGTATTTCACACACTCGCTGTTTTCCAACCTTTTCTCCTTGCATAAGAAGGGACAGAATTTTTAAAACTGTCATAATGTCTTGTAGGAGAAGCTTTAATTATCCAAAAAGTGAAGATGTCAGAAATGGTAACACATAAGGACTAAGTCAGAAATAAAATTTTGCAGCATCATTTAGAATGGATTTAAATGTCTTATCTATGTTTCCTGATGCAAATCTAGCTTTGCCTTTTGTGGTATAGTTTTTTTGTTTGTTTGTTTGTGGGTTGTTGGTTTTTTTACTGCTTTTATATTTTCTTTTTCATCTTAAAGTATCTAAGTCCTTCTGGCAGGAATCGGTTTTATGCTTTTCACGCAATCTCAGATTCTGTTTTCACAGATGCTCTAAACTTTCTTTGGTGGAGCTGAAATGAACCGAGACTTGCAAAGGCACAGCACATGCAATTTCAGATAGCTTTTCTAGACCTTCTGCTTTACAGGACATAAAGATTCTGTTTATTTTGAGAAAATGCATAGTAGCATGGCATTGAGTCCCTTCCCATAACTGCTTGTGCATCTGGTTTGTTTGCACAAAAGTGCAGTTCTTCAGCGTATATTCCTTGGAGAATCTGCCATGCCCATTATGCAGAGGAACTTGACAAACCTGCTTTTTCATTTGTATGTGTTTGTATGTGGTGCAGGCCTGATAATCTTATAAAAGAAGAGAATATTTTACACTAATAAAAAATCATTAAAATTATAGGAGGCTTGATCTGATTGCAGTTTAATACCTCTTAAATTTGAATCCATAGTTCTATTTTGCTTGTAAACAAATAAGACTCCAGACTATCAGCTGACATAACTGTCCTTCCCCCCTATTAAGGAAGGTGGTAATTGCTTCTTCTAGGACTTGCTGTCAACAGCTCGGTAATGTGAGTTATTTCCTTGGTGACTGTCAAACTCTTTCAGACAAGGCTTTCAAACTACATTCGTAATAACAGAAGTACACTGTGGGAAAGATAGGCAATGTGGTCTTTAGCAAGCTTGTTTCTTGCCGATATACTGAAACAAGCTACCAGCCATTCCAGCTCCATACTGGCATATTAGCTTGGGGAACTCGCTGAAAGACTAAGTGATTCATTGCAATCTTTATTTTTACAGAGAAGCAACAATATCCTTAAAGTTTAGATGCAGAACCCCCAGTATAAAGTCTGAACATATTTTTGCAACACTGTGTCCTCAAGAGATCTTTTCTGCGGTGACTGATTTTTGTATTTCATAATGCTGTGTTTCTTAAAAAGAAAACAGATACTGTCTTGAAGAGAATTAATAGAACAAAAATTGTTAAGTAATCTGCTATGAGTAAATAAGCTAAGTACAGGTCAGGCATTTTCAGAGTTTGTTGTTGTGCTGGTTTTGGCTGGGATAGAGGTAATTTTCTCCGCAGTGGCTGGTAAGGGGCTGTGTTTTGGATTTGTGCTGGTAATATAGAGACGTCGTCATGATTGCTGAGCAGTGCTTACGCAGAGCCAAGGCCTTTTCTGCTCCTCACCCCCCCCCACCACCAGCGAGTGGGCTGGGGGTGCACGAGAAGCTGGGAGGGGACACAGCTGGGACGGCTGGCCCCAACTGACCCAAGGGGTGTCCCACACCGTATGACATTGTGCTGCTCAGCATATGAAGCTGGGGGAAGGAGGCGGCAGGGGGGAACATTTGGAGTGATGGAACCTTGTCTCACCAAGTAACTGTTAAGGTGTGATGGAGCCCTGCTTTGCTGGAGATGGCCGAGCACCTGCCTGCCTGCCGATGATGGGGAGGTAGTGAATGAATTCCTTGTTTGGCTTTGCTTGAGTGTGTGGCTTTTGCTTTACCTGTTAAACTGTCTTTATCTCAGCCTGTGAGATTTCTGCCTTTTACTCTTCTGATTCTTTCTCCCGTCCTGACGGGGGGGAGTGAGCAAGCGAGCGGCTGCATGGTGCTTAATATCGCTGGCTGGGGTTAAACCACTACAGTTACTTAATATACACAATACTAATTTTGCGTTTTGCTGATGACGTTTTAAATGGGCTCAATTTTCAACAGTTTGCAAGGTGGTAGGTTTCAAAGCTGAGGTTACATAAAATTATGAGTTTAGCATGTTTGACTTGGTCTGTAGGCTTGGATTCATCACTAAACTTCTCTGCCTCGGTCTCCACAGCTGTAAGATAGGAAGAATTTGCCTTCTTCAAGAGGAGTGCGTTGCATATTAACTGACCAAATACAAGCAGTTGGTGCTCTGCAAACTTTATCATGGTGATCTCCTCTAATTAAGGATTATATTGCTGATCACAAGCAGTGCTTTTCAACAAAGACTGACACTTTGTTTTTAAACTTCTGCCCAAAAGGTTTCCTTGTCCTATTCTATGCTACCTTCTTTGTCTTCGAATTTCTTCCAAGTTTGATCTGTGTTTATATGTTAATGTTGATGGACATAATCACTGTTGATGCAGACATTTTCCTAATGCTCTTACCATGTGTGCTCCTTTGGGATAGATTTTCAAATACCGTTCATTATCCAGTTGCTTGGCCTCACATCCTGTCTCACATAAATTGTGACAGTGGACTAACTGGTATAGAGAATAGAAATATCCCTTACAAAAGCTATTTGTGTATAAACGAACCACTTGTGTGATCTTTATTGTGGGAGCTTGTAAACTTTATTTTATTCTATAGAATGTTTCAAACCAATTCAGATGTAGATAAGATACATAGCTATTAAATCAAAAGGTTTTAATGTTTAGGGTTTTTTAAATGCTACTTTCTGGTCACATTCTGAAAATCTGTTTAACTAATACTGTTTAAAATAAGCCTGTTCTGTTAATTTTTAGGGATGATTTCACCTTTGTCAATAAAGTAATGCAAATAAAGTCTTCCCTGTTATGTTAAGGCTACAGAGATCTAAAACTAGCTATGTTATCTTTGCTTAAACCATACTCCTCTGTGAGTCCTCCAAAAGGAATTAGTCTGTTTTATTGCTGTACACCAATTTTCCCCATAGAACTGTGCCGCCTCCTTGTTCTCTTTCTTCTCTTTCAACACCCTAAAGGCATCACAATAACCAAAATGAGTATACGCAAACATCTTGAGAGAAGAAGTGTCTATTAGGATTTCTAATGTTTTGAACGTTTTTCTGCCTTCCCTTATCTGCATGTGGCTTTGTTTAAGCAATAAACTTGCAAATAATTAGAAATCCATACAGGGATTTCTCTTGCCTTAAAACTACATAGAGACTGAGGAACCCTAAATCACTTGCTATTGAATTAGAGAATTACTGAATACTAAAGTAATACAGAAACCTAGAGTCAAGTGAAGAATCTCATTTGTTTCAATGGGATTTGATTATATTTATCTGTATTTAATGTTTCCTTCAACACAAATGAATGTCCAGCTATTTGTGACATGTAAAATACTGCTACTAGCTCAAAACTATTGAGTAGCAAGTCCCTTCTTCTATGCATCACTCCTATTGAAATTGAGACAGATAGTAATGAACACATCAAATGTTATATTTTTATAAGAATATTGCTGTTTTCATTTGAAGTAAAAGTTATTTTAAATAAAAATAATTGTGGTGTTTTAGACAGTAAGTTACAGCACTAAGAATGCAAATCTTGTTAAACACAATTTAATAAGATTAGAAAATATTTCTAGTTGATTTTCATTGTCCAAATTTGGTGAGTGAAAAAAAAATAGATAAGGTATACCTACTGCAAAAAGCACAATGTAGGAAATCTGTAATGATTTTCTTCTTTTTTTTAATAGCCAAAGCTGCTATTTGTAGTGTACATGAAAGCCTTTGTTTTTGCTATGTAGTGAAAGCTAAAAACATTTCTGTTTTATGTGGCTCACTTCCTAAAAGTAAGGTTGTACAGTAGTACCACCATCTCATCAGATTAAGGTGAAACTGCATAACAGCATGGGCATGAAGATGTCAGGCTTGTATTATTTCTGCTCATAGTCCGTTATTTTTCCATTGATCTTTACAAGAATTGCAGAATCTTTTAGGTTGGAAAAGACCTTTAAGACCTGTTAACACAGCAATGTCAAGTCCACCACTAAACAGTCTGCATAAATGCCACGTCTACATGTCTTTTATATACTTTCTATACTTTTTCAAGCCTATAACTCTTCTAAAAAAGCATGTCATTAGATAGATATTGAAAAGAGAATGCTGATGATGGCTCTACAAAGCCAATAAAGCTACCTTTATTAGCTTTTATGAAAGTAGTTATTGCTCATAGGGTCTTAGTCTCGGCAGGCAGTGAACCACATTTAGATGTTTAAAATCTATTTCTCACAGGCATCTCCAGAAGCCTTCACCCCTGCACTTACAGTGCTCCACCATTGTGAACATACTACTTCTTGAAGTTTCTGCCCAGTGAAGTCAAAATACAAAGTGTTAAACTTATTTACTTGTTAGGTGTTGCTAGCTAGTAGAAGAGGTCACTGGTAGCTCCTGGGAAAGGAACAAGTTTGTTTCCATTTCCAGTCTTAGAATAGCTAAGACAGTAAACATTAATTTTCATTAAGCACTTTGCTATAAATCTCAGTTTAATATCCATTTCAGATGTTCTAGATAAATCCTTAACCTTTCATTTGTTCCCTCTTGTAATCCTGTATCACTGATGAATCTTGGCAGTGACAAATGGCATTGTTAGACCCTGCAACTACTTCTGTTCATGTTCTTCCCCTGTGTGTTTTCTTTAGAGGGAGGAAGAGGGGAAAGGGACAGGCTGGGAAAGACTGTTGGAATACTAATGCCCATAAATGGCATCCGACTTTTCTTTCTTTTCCTCCTGTTCCTCAAACTCTGAGCCTGTCTGCAAAAACTAGAAGCTGCCCTCTTACTATTTTTTACTGTTTTTATTTTTAACTGGACTGATATAAACTATTTGGTTGTCTTGGTAGTAAATTAAGTAATGTTAGATGATCACTTAGAGATCCACAGCCTTCCAGATCATTTAGTTCCAACAATTATGCATATAAACATGAGAAGTAGGTTGTTTCCTCGGGTAGGAACTACCTTATGTCATTGAGATCACTTGCAACAAGTTTATAGTATTTCTGCAATAATTTGTCTGGTAGCCAGTGTGATTGAAAAAGTGACGCACACTTTGTTACAGTAACCAGAAAGTCCAAAAATATGCTCCTTTTTAAAGTTTCTAGACCTCTGTGGCAAAAAAAGCTACTAATTGTCCTACTGAAGAGAGAACTATTGTCCTACCACAAGTGAGATGTCACATAAATAGCTGATTTGTGTTGGACTAGAATGAACTTGAACTCTGAAACCTTTGGATCTGCCCCAACTTTAGCACCACCTGATGGGAAGACTGGCAGACAGGTACAGTAACAGCTCAGATTTATGAATAGTGTTATTCCAGGTGTCAAAGTGTGAAGATAGATGTAATTAAGCAATAACCCTGTCTTCCCAAGGACAAATTAAAAAAAACTTTCTGTACTGCTTTTTCCAGTTAAGATCAAGGTGAAAACAGGATTTTGACTCAAGGTTAGAATATAACTTCTAGTGAAATGAAGACACCAGATTAATTTAGGAAGCTTTCATTTTGGGGAACATTCAGTTTCTCTTATAATGGGATTTCCTGAAATACAAATTTTATGACTATCAGAAGTATTAATGTGTAATATGTTTAAAAAATCCCAAACCAACCAGGTCCCACCCACCCCAATCTACTGATGCGATATGAGGTGCTTTAATTTTCTTTGTGTATTTTCTGTTTTGAAGAAAACAGTACAGAAAATTTTAAGAAATGAAGTTAACTGTACACATCAGCTTGTATGTAATATAACGACTTTGTAGTTAACGCTACTATTAAATGGTCATGAAACAGTGTAAAACTGTTTTAAAAAATATTTATCTGATAGGAAAACTTTTGTTTGGGATAATGGGAGATACATTTCAAACCCTGAGTTTCATATGGAAAATATGCTTTGTGGCTAGTGAGGATCTGTACTGGTAAGGTTTTCTGGACTGAGCAAGCTGAACACAGCTGTTGGGTTGCGCACTTGCTTGCTGTGTAGTACAACCGGTGGAGCTTAAGACATTGCATCAAACTGTCCTGTGCAGGCTACGGGGACTCCCAGCTGTTAACGCTTCTGCTGACCTGTAGTAGACCAGCACAGTGACCTTTTTGGTAGCTGTATAACCCCAAGTTAACCTGGGGGTTATGTTAACCCCGTAAGTTTTGAAATGAATGGGAAAGTTGCTCAAGGAAACGGCTGCGGTATCCCAGAACAGGGCAAAGAACAGGCTCAGTCTTCTGAAGAGATCCATGTCTACAGCTCCTGGCACATTGAAAAAAGCTAAGTACATTCAGTACCTTCTAAGACCTGGCTCAGACCCTATATTTTCATGATACTGCCAGCTCAATCTCATTTCCTGTTATTGGTTTAGTGGGAATAATCTTTCTTAACAAGCTCTCAAGGGTGCCCCGAAACTTTATTAATATTAAGCAAAGAGCTTGGATTCTCCATCACTATGTGGAATGTAACAATAAGGATAATGCTTTAATTGCATGGTTTTGTTTGTCACAAGAAATAATTAATTCTGTCCTGTCTTTTTGAACAACTGCGAGGATTTTTGTGCTACTTGTTAATATATTTAGATTAGATGCTAAAGTGAAAGCCTAAACATGCTGTCATCTTCAGACGCACTCAGGCAATTAGGGTGCAGCTTGTGTTATTGTTTTATAATTCAAGCCTAGTGAAGTCATAAATTAAGAAGCTTGTTAAATTTTCAATTGCATTAATAGGAAAATTCAACTTACTAAATTCTTTGCTAAGGCCTAATAACAAAACATTGGAAATGCATCTTTATTTTTTTCTCTATCTTTGTTAATCCTTGTTGCCCAGACAGCCTTCTCTACTCTTAATATAGGAAAAATAAAGTAATAGGAACAGAAGTTGTAGAAAACAATGTTTCCTACATGGATTTTAACATTGATCCTCCTTGTCACATTTTTAAAGCATTTTTTTAAAACTAATTCTTATGGTTGACAGCCTGCCCCATAAATAGCTGCAGGAATCTCAAATAAAGACTGATAACACTATTTTTTACTTGGCAATGCATGACACAACTTGATGCTCTAAGTTGAGATATTTTTACTGTTTCCTTTTCTAAATAGCTCAGTTTACTCTGCAATTGGAAATTGTAAGTGTGTGTATTTAATGGAGCATGCAAATATGAAACTGCTTGGTGAGCTAAGTCTGTACTGGTAGGAATGGCTTCATACCCATTAAAATAATAATGACTAGATACACAGTTGTGATGAATTTCCTTATTTTTTTTATTTTGAGTACCAGCTAACGGTTCAAGCCCAAATTATTTGAAAATTAATGTACTTAAACCCAGTTATGCTGCAGCTGTTTTTTATTATTATCATTATTCACTGTATGGTAGGATGCTCACTTTGTAACAGTACGAGTACTAGAGAAATTCTTCATTCATCTTGATAGGTGTTGTTTATTTAGTGGTTACCTCAATTACTGCCAAATTGTAGTGAGACAGAGCAATGAAATAACGATGAGGGGACATGAAATGATTTGCACATAGTACCAACTCACTCTACATAAGTATATACACAGAAAGAAAAATATTTGGCTCGATAATTTGAAGACTTCGTTGTAAATGTGAGTTTTTTCCAAACAGTAGACTAATAAACTTTCTGGTGCCTGCTGTCATTCAAAAGATAATTTTTGAGTGAAAAAGCTATCTTCTAGATCTAGTCATACCTACCAAAATTGTATCTATTGCCTGTTTGCTCAATTAACTGTTCAATCTGGACAAACAAATGCCATAGGGCAAAAAGAATCTGCGTTTCATCAGGCAATTTTAGGGCATCTGTTCCTGAACTATGTTCCCCCAGGTGCACAGGTCCAACCTAGTGCTCGTGAATCCAGTGAACTCCTGTGGACTGCAAGGTTTGAAATCACGGACCTATTCAAATTCTCCAGTTGCATCTTGCAGCAGGACATTCAGTAAATGATCTTTTACCTCAAAAAGATATTTGGTATTTGAAATATTAGCTCTTTTTGCAAGACACCTATCTAACTGCAAGGTCAATTACATTTCATTTCTTACTTCTGTGAAACCTAGTACTTTCTTTTTGCAGGTGTTGGGGGTGGAAATTGGTACCGGAGCTAAGCGCAGTCTGGCTTGGATGCTGCTGCTCTTGTAACTTCCTTAAAATAAGATTTCATGCTAATAATGGTGTAGGGCCAAGTCATAATCTTATGTGTTCCAGAACAGGGGAACGCAAAATATTGCAGGTTGTTGGGAAGGGTAGTACTTCTAGTCATGCTTTTATGAGGTGATTTTCCTCTGTTCTTATGTTACTGTCACTGTCAGTAATGAAGTGAGTTGCCAGGAAAACAGGACCTAAATACCCTCTGAAAACATAGCAAAGTAAAATTAATCAGATTTTTGGGTTTGATACTTCAGGCCTCTAATTTATTAAGCTAAAACTAATGGTACTTTTGGGCCTGATTCATGATGTTTAATTGCTCAAGCTTGTCAATATAGGACACACAGCATTCCTCTTTTTTTATATATATATATTTTTTTTTTTTTCCTCTTTTTCTTCCCCCTGCCTCAACATCAAGTCTAGCAGGCTCAGGTCTGTGCCAGTGCACTACAGTCATGCATTGCCTCTAGTCAGGGGTCATGACAGAACCAAAATGCTGGCTCGGGGGAGGCTACCATGTCTTTACCCATTTCAAATATTTTATACAAAGTTAGAAAAACAAAACAAAAAACCTTCAAACCAAAAGCCAAACCACAAACAAAAAGAAACAGGCAACTCATAGCTCCAGTAACGTACGGCCTACTGGAGTACCCAGTTAGATTTCTTTTCCTTGTGTTCTTGTCCAGTTATAAAACCACGGGCCCACAATGATGTGGATTGCTCTTTGACCTGTGACATTCCTTATTTTCCCTGTTCTTATTGCTGTTTACTTGTGACCTCATCTCTGCTGAGCTCAGCCAGAAGGTAGCTAATAACTCTTCCCTTTCTCTTGTCACCAGATGTTAATTAGTGAATGTGCTGGTTTTGGCTGGGATAGAGGTAATTTTCTCCGCAGTGGCTGGTAAGGGGCTGTGTTTTGGATTTGTGCTGGTAATATAGAGACGTCGTCATGATTGCTGAGCAGTGCTTACGCAGAGCCAAGGCCTTTTCTGCTCCTCACCCCCCCCACCACCAGCGAGTGGGCTGGGGGTGCACGAGAAGCTGGGAGGGGACACAGCTGGGACGGCTGGCCCCAACTGACCCAAGGGGTGTCCCACACCGTATGACATTGTGCTGCTCAGCATATGAAGCTGGGGGAAGGAGGCGGCAGGGGGGAACATTTGGAGTGATGGAACCTTGTCTCACCAAGTAACTGTTAAGGTGTGATGGAGCCCTGCTTTGCTGGAGATGGCCGAGCACCTGCCTGCCTGCCGATGATGGGGAGGTAGTGAATGAATTCCTTGTTTGGCTTTGCTTGAGTGTGTGGCTTTTGCTTTACCTGTTAAACTGTCTTTATCTCAGCCTGTGAGATTTCTGCCTTTTACTCTTCTGATTCTTTCTCCCGTCCTGACGGGGGGGAGTGAGCAAGCGAGCGGCTGCATGGTGCTTAATCACTGGCTGGGGTTAAACCACTTCAGTGAAGTTTCCGTTTACTGACTTCCTCATCTTCAGAGTGATGAGAAAGGACTTTTCAAATAGATTCTGACTGGGCTCTAAGGTATTTATTTCCATAGCTAAAGGTTGTTGCACCCTCAGTATAGAGAAGCGTGTCAAATATTTATAATTTACAGTCACGATAATGAAGATATTCACAGTAAGGAAATACTGGTTGGTGAAAATTCAGTAGTTATTCCCCTTTTCCTGAAATGTGGAAGTTTACAAGCAAGTTTCTATGTAAGGTGGTAATTTGTCGAGTAGATGATACCAGCAATGAAGGTGTTTTGTTTTGTTTTGAACCAGTATAATTCAGTCTTAGGTGAATTGTCCTTCCTCTTGGCAGCTACAATCCTGTTTGCAGTTCTAGGCTTACAAGTATCACTTATGTTCGCTGTATTTGGAGGTGTATAATAAAGAGCTGAGATACAATGAACGGTGCCAGGCTCATGCTCACAGGAATAGGATTTCCTATAGAAATGTAAAATTTCTTGTAGAAATGTGATCTGCATTGAAGATTGTTTTCCCAAATCAGTGTCATGATGAAAACAGTTTTGTTTGGTTTGGTTTAAGCATCTATCTTTAAAATTTATAGCTATAACTGAACAATTTGGTTGAACTACTGGCTCTGTGCAATGGTTTCTTAAAGACTGTTTGTTAGAGCAATGTGTTCTGGCTTTTTGGATTTTTCCTATTGTTAATCAGAATAATAAGTTTTAATGTACTTTTCCATTTATTTCTTTGAACAACACTGCTGCAATAACGCATATTAGATAATTTCATTAACTTTGGCTTTAGACTTGCACTAAGAATCTCCTTAATTGGGCAAGTGTAGCACAGATGTGAGGCCTATGATTACTGTAGCTATGCCAATCTACTGACAATGTGTCATTTTTAATGTGACAGCTGTATTCCAGCAATCAAGGGTTACAGCTTCTGGCAGTGTGATGTTCTCATTATGCCATTTCTGCTCTGCAGTAAAATAATTATTTCAAAGCAATCTGCTTCCTTCTCATCCCTAACCTGAGATCAGAAGTCTTCCTGTTTATTGTTTTGTGACTTCTCATCTAACCATTATCTGCAGCAGCTGGGTTCATGTTTAAAAGTTAGTGTTCTAAGACTGACCTAAAGTGTATTATTTAAAATAAAAAGTGTGTGTGTGTACTTATATGTGTGTGTGTATATATATATAAAAATAAAACTAGCAAATCAAAATCTGTCCCAAAGTACATTTCTCCTTTGAGTAAATGAACTGGGAATACCTAAAAACTGTGGGAGGTTTTTTATACTTAAGTCATATGCACAAATTATTTTATGAAATTGTCTTTCAGTAATCTATGAAATACTAAAATGAATACTTTCTATAGTGACTTAATCTCAGGAATTTTAAAATAAAGGCCGTGCAGTGTCTATCTTGAGAAGTTGCCACAGCACAGGCTTGAACCAATTTGACTGATTTCACTTGAGATATTTTTAAGAGGGATATTTCCGTTGGGTTTTTTTTTGTCCTGAAACAGTGAATGTTCTTTGAAGTCCAAGTGGCAAATAATGTGAAAGTGAGTTAAGAGGTGTTATGTTACCACAAAAAATAGGCTCACATTTGCAGAGAGGTCAAAGGCTATCCCTCTATCCCCTTTCCCCCCTTCCCATTTCTGAAATTGCTCTGGGCATCTGAGCAACTGGTAAAGGAGGATGGGTTTTTTTTAGTGTCATAGACCAAAGGATCAAGCTAAATTAAATGGGAAAGTACCATTAAAGAAGCCTGAAACAATTCTGAATTATAACTGTGTGACCAAAAATAGAACCAGCTTTTCTGGGATCTAATGACTGCAGTGGTGATAGCAATTGCAATGGAAATTAGAAAAGCATCTTGTAAAGAGAATCACTTTTCATCAGCACCTTATTTTTAATAAATCAGTGCTGAATTTTAATTTGTAATTCAATTTCCTTAATGCATTCACCTTGTGTAACTGAGAAATCAATATTATTGGATGGATGTATTGTTTTTTGTCTCTCTACTTTAAAGGTCACAACCTGATTCAAGCAACTATAAAAATTAACATTTTTTCAGTAATCTTAGAATAGATAAGATTTCTCTGTAGCCTTAAGAAAAGTATACTAAATGTGCTTTTGGCAGCAGAATAGTTTGATATGTTACTGCTATGTGACAAATCCAATACAGAATCCTTATTAATAATCCTGTTAATGTTTCATCTAATGTGAGGGAAATGGTAAATAAATTGTGGCTTCAACCCACTGCTGAGCTTCCAATTACTATTTTTCTCCCTATCTGCTTGCAATATGTCATTTTTTTAATATGACTGAAACGTTCTAACAATCAAGGGTTAGGATCCTAACAGCATGAAGTCCTCATTACGTGATTTCTGCACTACAGCAAAATAATGATTGTGAAGCAAGCTGTTCTCCATGTAACACTTATAGAATAACTCATAAGACTACCCATTTACCAGCTTCTGGTTATGGATTCAATTACTTTATGCCTCGGGTTTGTGGATGTTGGAATCATGTCATGCATCTGTCTCGAGCTGTGCCATAAAAAGCATTCAAAGTGAATAAATTACAGGTGATGTTCCCCAGAAGCACTCTGAGGTTTTTGCTTTTTCCCATGCCACTGAAGGCCGTGTCTTCTAAAAGTTTAATGAAGGTTTCATAAACCATAAAAAAAGCCCACTAGAATGTCATGACCTTCTTTCATTTTCTGATACTGTGCAAAAATCTACGTTTTCCACAATTAAAAGGGAGAAGAGTATTACACTTGAGAGACAGCATTTAAATGATATGTTATAGTCCCAAATACATATTACACAGAACTGAAGAGGTAAATAAACAGTATTTCAGATGGCTATGCAGATCTTGTAAAGAGACATTTTATTTTTCCAAACAATACATATTTGCCTCCTTCAGTATGCAGTATAAAACTGGCAATTAAGTATTTATGATTTCATCTTCTTATTAGCAAGTGACTCTAGGTACATCTGCTGTATATGGTTTCTTACGTTAAGCATATATAGCAGGGGAAAGTTCAGGGTGCCTGACTGTACTGCATCTGATCTATAGCCAATTCTTTTTCTTTCTATTACTATACGATAAAATTAAGGCATAATGTAAGGCTGACCAAATGTTTTTTAGAAAAGCTTATTTTTTTAAGAGGAAGGGATCCTTCTGTGTTGACAGTAGAAGAGAACTTGTAAATGGTGAGCAATGGTTGATGGGTGATCTAAAATGATTACCAAGTTTGAAACTCAAACAGCGTACAAACCATACAGCAGTTATAGCTCAATTATTGATTGTGCTTTTATGAGAAATTCAGCATTAGCTATTGTTTGTTTGCTCTCTGGTGCCCTGGAGAATGCAGCGAGATGCTTGCTTGAAAATGGAAATAATGAATTCACTCGAAGCAGGGTCTTGCTCCCTTTCCTCTTTTTTTTTTTTTTTTGTGTCATCCTCCCACCTCCACACACCCACCCCACCCCCCATCTTTCTCAGCTTTACCCAGTAGAATTCCACAGAGAACGAGGTAGTAAGGCTACCAATACTGTCCTAACTCTCCTTAATATCTGGTAGAGCCCTACATGCTGTGTAGCCATACGTTGTGCTCCCAGCTCACACTTTGCCTTGCAGTCCACAGAGCTGATCAACAGTGCTGAGGCAACTATGGTGTCAAATATTTTTCTCTCTCACAAGTACTCTGAAGCAACCTGAGGGAAAATTTTAAGATTATGCTGACATGATGAGAGAGGTTATACGTGGTAAATTCTTCACTGTTTCAGGAATTTGGCAGACTAGCAGGCTGGCAAGTGTTCCCTCATGACAGACAGGGAAGCCCTGTGACTCAGGACCGTGCTTGTTGCATGCAGACATGGAGTGCCAAGGTTAGACCACATACATGGACTGCCTTTTGCCCTATAAAATTAGGTTTCCGTACTTCAGAAAATGTTGGGTTTTGCCCAGAGGATGAAATGTATGAAAAAGTTTTGGATGTAGATACACTGTTCTGATGCATTTGCTGTGTGTGAAATGCGTGCCTGGTGGGTATGAAGTGGGAAATACTACAACACCTGAGGAATTTGTAATCAATATACACAGCTCTCTTGCTTTTAAGGTTGGCATGAAAAGAACTTGAGTAATGTTAACGGCTTGCTCAGCTCCAGATAGCAAACTACATCTAGGGAGACAGGTGCTCAGGTGTTACACTTGTGATTAGATATTTAGGTGTGGGGTTTTACTAAAGATATGATAGTGACATTTTTATGATTGTTTTGTTTTCCCTAACTGCTCTATTTTTGTAGTTTTTGAAGTGTTACTTTTCTGACCTTTGTTTGATATCCCTCATCTGCAGGATCACTCAGAGAGCAAAAAGATGCCATTTTATGTATCATTAATTCCTTATAAACATCTCATCCCTTGTTACTGTTCCTTTCAGTGTTTGATTAACAAAAGATTAAGGATTTCAAGTCACATTTCTCTTAAGCCTCCAAAACTTATGGGTGTTAAATAATTTTCTAGCCATGTGGCTAACATCATACATCAGCTGCATGGCTTCTGGCAGCTTTAGGGAGGAATATAACAATCATATTATCATTTCATTATGCTAACAATTAATAGACAAACATATATATATGTGTGAGCTAATGGGCAACCTACTCTAGAGGCAATGCCTGCAAAATCATTACCTTCCAATATACTGAAAGTGCCAGTTGTCCACCATGTATTGGTCTAGAGAATGTTTATTACATTAAACATACTGGGTATTCCTCTTAATATAAGCTACTTGATTCAGTAGATACCACAGATATCCGGAAGAAGAATATTTAGTGGATGATGCACACGGAGAAACAAGAATCAAAGAGTTCTGAGTGCAAACACTACAGACTGGATGGAATGGGAGAGAAATAGAAGAGGCCGTGTATGAGGCAGTTGGATTTTTTGTGATTAAAGGAATTGGGAGGTACCAAGCTCAGCAGAATGAGTCAGAGAAAGTGTTTAACATCATTTTAACATAACTTATCATAGGAGAAAGGCTTTAATGTCATCTCTTTTCAAAAGCTTATGGTGTACCATTGTTATAGACAAATGCAAGATATATGTTGGAGACTGGATCACTGCACTCCTTTCTTTACCTGCCAAGTCTATCAACTGAATTCTGAATTACTGCGGTGTCTGTACATGTTTCTGAAAGCCCTGCAGTGGCAGGAGGCAAGATTCTTCTTGAGTCAGTGAGGAGTAATTTTCCAAGCAAGAAACTCAGATGGTTTCCCTGATAGATGATGGAGTGGCAACGAGTGTTGGCTGCCTGTAGATGCCTGGGGGACCTTGCAGTAGGAAAGGCTGAGATGTGTCTTCTGGCACAAGAATGAGGAATATGGGTGTATAGGTATACAGATGTGGAGAATGTGGCAGAAGTGGAAATTCTCTGAGGAGGTTTGCTGAGGCCTGAGGAACTTAAGGGCATGTTACAGTCGTGGTGACTGTGGAGAATTTTCAGCTAGATCCAATTTTGGGGGCAGAAATGCATGCATGGGATTGGCCATCCATAACCATCCCAAGAGATTACTTTCCCCTGCTTTTCCTATACTGCTTCCTTGTTGTTACTGCTAGAAACATGACAAAGCAGTTGCTCCCCTTCAACTATGTTTTGCCTTACTAAAGATCTCCTTTGTCTCCTAGGTTATTTAAATTCCATTATGAGAAAAAAAAAAAAAGGCAAACAAACCACCACCTACCACTGTTTGTCACTCTCCTGTCATTCCTGCCTATATACTTCTGCAAGAGCATTCTCCAAGCTCAATTGATCTGCACTGCAGATTTGAATCCTACCCTGGGGTGACACTGGCAATGGTGGGGCTTCTTAGTTACTGCTCTGCAACATCTTTTTGGAGGCAGGCTGTTCTTTTGCATAGTGTAGCAGGTGTCTGTAGGAGACTTCCAAGTTGGCAGAGGGAGTTTAGGCTCTGCTTCCTTGACTGGATGGTCAAACACCATCTAACGCAGTGCTTTTGTCTTGTAGGGCAAGGGGTTATCAAGCTGAGATGCTTTTCAGCTCTACCGTTAGGACTCAAGGGACTCATAGTGGGTTGCTGTGGCTTTTTTCCTTTGTCATTATTGAGGTTGATCTTTTCCCATTCTTTCGCTGTGGTAGCCCCTCACTACTGGAAGGTAAAAGCACAACTTATGCAATATGTTGGATAGTTGTGTAAATGAGTGCAGATGTTAATTTAATAAAGAAAAGTTACTATTTCAGTCGTGGTCCTCAGTCTCTCTTCTGTATCCAAGTCAGTGATTTCCTGTAGGTTTTTACAGTCGTCTTATGAAGCTGATAGAGAAAAATAACCTTTGCTGTAGAAACCTACAAGCGGGTTTGGGAAAGGATAGCATTCCCTTAAAATTTGATAGGATAGCAATTAATTGCTTTTATTCTTCATTGAGATACTTTTAGTTTCTTTCTTACTACAGGAATACAATTCCAAAATATAGGGTATAATATTTGTTTTACTGAAGCCATGATGCTTACTTCATTGGGACCAGATTTTTATATATAATGTTTAAAACTGGCTGATGTAATAGAACTGGCTATTGTTCTACTGACATACCTAAACGTGAAGAAGACTGACTATATGAGGTACGCCTTGTTGCTGAGCTGAGAATTACAGGTCAAACTACATCGTGCACCTAACTAGTAAGTGGAAAAGAAACAAAAAGTTCAAATAAATGGGCCATTTATCGCAAGATGATCAAAATGCAGAATCGTGAAGCCTAACGTTTACAAAATCCCAGCTTGCTTTAGTAATTCTACATCTTCTAGAAAGAAACCTTGGGATTTCCATTCATACACTTCACTAGAGGTTGGCTCTTCTTATATGTGAAACAGGAAAGGCATTATTAGCAAATAAATCCTGGATGTACTTAAATGAGTGCTTCCTGGATTGACTGTTAAGGACTCTGTTATCTATCATACCCCTAAACTAAATTCTAGCTACCTATGTTACATATCTTTCATGTTGTGTAACACCATGTAGTGTGAAGCATGTGAAGTTTCACAGTGAATATTGCATTTTTGTTGCCATATACTACTAGTTGTTCAACAGTCTCTTTGCATCTTGTAAGATTATTTTTTAAACAAAAATTACTGTGAATAAGTATTTACATTTGGATGCTCATAAGGCTTTAAATTGCATAAAGCTCAAGAGTACTTTGTAGAGCTGTTATCATAAATACGCAGAAACATTTTTTTGTCAGTAAAGAAATCCAGTGGGCATGTATAGATGTGAGTTTTCTAACTGCAGAAACATTACATGTACCTGCAGAGTAGAAAAGGACTGATCAAGACTTTTGAACTGTTGCCCTTGTGTGTTTTATTCTACAGCTGAACATGTTATTAAACCAATCCAGGCATACCAGGCAACAAGATTTGTTGAGACCTATTGAATGCAGAATTTTCACAATGGAACTGCACAAATTTATCTGGCACAAGTATCTCTTTAACTATTAAACTCTGAATAAACGTGTGGCCTCTGTAACATTTGCACCTACATAACGTGATTGATAAACTCAGGAATATTAACCCGAATGCAAAATACAAGAGTGATGTCTCTGCCTGAATCCAGTCTTGGCTTCAGCTTTCATGAATGCTTTGGTGGCAGAATGCAGTTAGTTGCTTCTCAGTTAAGAAGGATTTGTTAATGCTGTACAGGGATCCTGGAGAAGGCGGCTGTCTCGGGTGTAAGCCACAGTTGAGTCACTTTGGGCTTACTGTTAGTTGTAGAAAGGGTTGATAAAGTTCTTATGAAACAGCTGCAGCGGAGTAATCCTTTCTGTGATGTTTTGTTCAGAATGGCAAGGGGAAGAAAAAGCACCCCTATTTTTGGAACTTCCTATGTTATATTGTCAGGGAGACTTTTAATTGTTTTTTGGCATATGGTGCCCTGAATGAAGGCAGAGGGTCAAGCAGTGTTGTGCTGCTTAGAGGATGGAGAAGTGAAGCCTTTGCCTGCTCCACAGATGGGGCAGGCATGTGTCCTAGCAGACAAATATTTTTTCCAAATATTTTCCAGGTGGTATTTCTGGTGGTGGCTGGGTTTGTTTTGCCCCTGGGGAAGGGGGGCATGGGATTTTCCAGCTGCCTGCAGTTGATGCCCGCATGGAGATGCAGATGATAGCTGCAGCACCCCAAACAAGATGACAATCCAGCAGCAGTCAGATGCTCAGGCGGGATGAACGTCTCTTCTTTGTATGGTTCAAATAATCTTTAGATATGGAATAAATAAAGTAAATTGGGGCAGTGCCCTGGGATTTGGCTGCTGCCTTTTAAGACTGAGGAGTCGCTTTAGGTCTGTGGGTCCCTGAGCTCAGCCTGATCCTTATGGCATGTGGCTTCTTGAAAGGAGGAAGGCTTGGCAGGGGGGAGTATTCATTAGGAATAAAATAACCAGGCAGCAGAGGATGCAAAATTGGCCTCAGCTTCCAAGAGGAAGCTTCCAAGAGACTTCTCTGGGTTATCTATATGCATGAAGCAATTTGTGTATCTATAAGCAAAGATGGTTACAGTTCCAATAAATGGGAGGTGATTCTGCCTGCCTGCTCTGATGAGACCCCACCTGGAGTACCCAGTGCAGGAAAGATGTGGACCTGTTGGATTGGGTCCAGAGAGGGCCACAAAAGTGACTGGAGGGATGAAACACCTCTCCTATGAGGAAAGGCGGAGGGAGTTGGGGTGGTTCAGCCTGGAGAAGAGAAGGCTGCAGGAAGACCTTATAGCAGCCTTTCAATACTTAAAGGGAAGTGGCTTATGAGGAAATGGGGACAGACTTTTTAGTAGGGCCTGTAGCAATAGGACAAGGGGTAATAGTTTTAAAGGGGGTAGATTTAGCCTAGATAGACTTTCTTCAGATAGAAGGAAGATTTTTTTTTTTTTATGGTGAGGGTGGTGAAACACTGGAACAGGTTGCCCAGAGAAGTGGTAGATGCCCCATCCCTGGAAACATTCCAGGTCAGTTCAGATGGGGCTCTGAGCAACCTGACCTAGCTGAAGATGCCCCTGCTCATTGCAAGGGGGTTGGACTAGATGGCCTTTAAAGGGCCCTTCCAACCCAAGCCAGTCTGTGAAAAACAAAAACATCTAAGCCTGAGACAGGCAATGTGAACGTTGCAGCGAGTCACATAGGTCCTGAAGAGCCATCCAGTTATCACAGTTCCTGACTGTTCAGTACGAGCAGGCAGGTATATAGAAAGTCTCTTTCAGGTATATTGTAGACACAAATCTAATCACTAGTGGTGGTCTCTATGTTCTGATGTTAAAGTCGCTCTGTAGTAGCGTTTGCTAAAATTTCTCTTGAAATTTTATAGATTCCACCCACCCACCCCAGTTCTCTGGAAAATGTGAAGGTTTTAGTTAAAAATACTTTGTGTTTAATGTTTGAGCCAAATGCAATGTACATGAACAGTGGAAGGCTGTGGTTTGGACGCGTCACACTGTTAATTTTTGTACCTGGACACACTGCGATGGCTGGAGACACCAGGATGGCAGATACAGTCTGAGCTGCTATGGAATCATGGGGGGAAGAGTGTGAGATGTCTGAGGTTTGGCTCTGGTTAGGTATCACAGCTGCACTTGTGACTGGGATTTGTAGCTTTATTTAGATACGCTTGTTTTATGGTTTTGTTTCCCTGAAAATTGTTGCAGATTTCCTCAGAAGAATTTTCTCCTTCCCTGGCCTTTGAAGATGCTGCAATGTTGCACCTCACAGTATTAGTGTAAATTACTTTTCAAGAGAAGTCAGTTTTAGAAGACTTCGATGTTCTGATCTGCAGCATGGGGAAAGGCAAAGAAAACTATTATAAGAGGCTAAATAAAACTAAAATAATGATAAAAATGGAAAAAACCCCAAGTCTTCAAGTTTATGATAAATTTTCTTGGTCAAAATAAGCATTACAGTACTTATTTCAGTGACTCCATTTTGTTTCTAGGAATGTAGAAAAATGCCAAAAGCTACCACATCACGGATGACTATGCAGCTCTGCTAATTGCAACAATACTTTTTCTGCTGTGAGTGCCTGTATGAATCTGAAGCCATTTAAATGATTTCTTTTAGGCCACTGAACCTCCATTTGGCGGTAATAACTTCTTGGTTGCTACAGCCCTGTGCTGGATTTGGAGCAGTGACCTGTAGATGAAAGGCTCTGTTTCCCATTTCCAGTCCCCTGAGTTAACCAGTCTTGGCCCGTTTTTCTTCCCTTCTGCAAGCAGCCACTTCTGCCTCTGGAGTTACTGACTGAAACAGGCAGCAAAGGAATCATTCGGTGGCTCATATTTCCACTTGGGTTCAGTGATCAGGATCACAACAGAATTAAGTGTGTCGAACTGAAAGGGTCTTTCGGCTTTTCTTAAATGTTCTCTGTGATATAAATGTAACAAAAGTAGCGTGTATTCCAATTAAACTTAAACAGCAGTTGTAGCAGGGAGCAACTGCTGTGCACTCACAGGATAAATCAGCTTTCCTACTGGGATCCACAGCACAGTTAAAAAAGGAAATTCTATTTCAGCAACCTCCCATAAAAAGCATATGCATTTTCTTTCTATCTTGCTTAGTTCTTATTATGTAGTTCTTATTTTTCATGGATACTGAATACCTATGACTCCATGTGGGGTCAAAATCCTTATAATTTCAGAGAATCTTAAACAGTAACATCATGTCTGCACCACCTTTTGCAGGCAGACGATGGATAAGTTGGGCTTATCAGCTTTGCTTTAGTTCTATTCCAGATCTCCTGTGGGATGTTGTGTAAGTCATTCCTCCCTGCAAATGGGAATAATGATTCTTCTCCCGTTTGGCTCTTTTTCTGCCTCAGGTGGAAAATCTTTGGGCCAGAGATGGTTTTTTGAGCTGTTTGACCCGTACCTACCACACTGAGTCTTGAACTGGATTCTAGTTGGGAGGACTATCATGAAGCTGGACCAAATCCAGTTTGTTGTCACCATTTTTGTTTCTATTCAAGCCACAACTGCATCCGAGCCCATGGAATATGACTCATTTATGAGTAGAGAATGATCCATTTTGAGTATTTGAGTATATAGAAAAGTCTACAGAGATAAGCCCTCAGTGGAAGACTCACTGTCTACCCACTGGTGGTAGCTCTGTTAGCTGTTTTAAGACAAAAGATGTTTTTCACACTTGGCAGAGCAATCCAGAGCTGCTATTTCTCCAGAGGTGCATCAACAAAATGCACTTTTCACTGGCCAGCTATGATTATGTGTTACCGTTAACTATGTTTCTTTTTGCCTCTTGCTACTGTACTGTGGGTTGAAATGACCTTAGCAAGGCATATTAAAAACTGACACTGGCTTGTGCGAGGCTTTGACCATTAGTATTGTGGTAGCCAAAAGGCTCAGACAGCCAAATGTACCCTTCTGTGGACTCCAACCGGACCAAAAAGAGAACAGATTTAATTAAAGCTATTATGGAAGTAGCGCTGCTTAATGATTTACCCGGAGTGAAAGCCAAAGTCACATTTGTTGGAGATTAATATAACTTCATATCTTTGAAAGGCTATAGTTCCCTATGTTAAATGTAATAACTGAAATTTCATATCTGCAAGCCTAGTTGTTCCAGGCATAAAATGAAAACCAACTTTGTATTTACTCAGGCCATTTCTGTTGTTTGAATCACTTTTATGGATACATGAAAGAAAGTCTGATGAAATGAATTATAGATATAAAAACCAGCAAGAGTAACATGCCTTTCAGATTTTTTATATTGTGTAAAGGTAGTCTTGGGAGTTCAGCTTGACAAAAAAAAAAAAAGTATTTTCTTTTTCTCCCTCCTCTTTTTTCCTGCCTCTTTTTTTTTTATTGCCTATTAAATTGAGATGAGGACGAAGAAAGATATTAAAAACTAGTTTTTCTGAATAGGAATAGGAAGGATTGTGAGGCAGCAGGAAGCCCTTTGCATTGCAGAAAGTGGATAGCAATCAATAATAATGAGATTGTAAAGGTACATCATTTTACAAAATACATCAGTGGGACAGTAACCTGGAGGATGTGTATGAAGCTTTGCAATAGGAAGAAAAGTTCTGAAGTATTCATTAGCTAACCCTAATTGCCAGATTATTTTTCCTGAGGCACATGAGTATCATAAGAAATCCACAGAGTTGCAACAGATTAAGAGGAAGCTGCTTAAGTGCCACCTGAGAGAGTGGAATAGTGTAACACACTTTGGAAAATGGACATCTTCTGATATATATTTTTTTCAGATGTATCATATTTATTAGCTTTACAGGTGGTCTTGTTGGCTGTACCTGAAGTAGTAATGACTCAGAAAATTCTGCTTTCCTGAGAAACATAGGAAAATAAATGGACATAAAAGCTTTCTAAAGTCTATTTAGAGGAAGAGTCAGTATTATACAATGAAAAACATTTTCATTTGCTGTTGTTACATGTGATGAAGTAAGAAGCAGCAATATCTTTGAATTGTTGATTAAGTTTTGTGCATCTCAAGGTGATTTCTGTTAACTAAGTTTTTCCTCCAAATTTCACATTCTCTTGATAAAATGGGTCATTGTTTAAAAAAACGGATTATTTACATCATCCTTAAACAGAAGGAAAAGGTACCTGAAGATTTTGTATAAGTGTAATTAGGCAGTTATTCTTAATGGAGAATTACTTTATTGATACGTAGTTATGAGTCTCTGTGTTGTATTTTCTGGAAGTAACAGAGAAAAGGGAACAAAGCCAAGATGAGACAAAAAATCTGAAAGCAAACAAGCACTGTAGTATGATTAATGTTTAAAGGAGAGCTGTTGGATAATGGTGTTGAGCTTATTATAAGCACGTCTAAGGAAGTAATTTTTCTCTTTAAAGTATGTATCACCTTGGATTTGAAATTTAATTTGTTTTATTTTTCACTGATATCTTGCTTATTAAACAGAGTGCTCTTTTCAAGGGGAGAAATGCTTGAAACAATATTTTAAGAGTTGATTTATTGAAATACATTTAAATACTGCTGAAAGATACTTATTCTTTTTATTAGAAATGTGTGAATGTTTAGTCAAAAATCCCAAGCTACGTTTCAGATTTAAATTCCAAAATAAACTCTTCCTGGTTTGACTGGAAAGAATATAGCCTCCAAAACCAGCTGGTTCTGTCTTTCAGACATGCTGATGCTCATCTTTGAGCAGACATAAGGATTTCCTAGCAATTTATCTCAAGTCTGATACTGAGTCCTTTCGTTCCCATAGTTCTTAGTAGTAGTTCTTCAGGTGGCTGTTTTAAAGACCTATTGGATATAGCTGCAGATGTGCTTTGTTATTTCTGGCATTTGAAGAGGTGAGCTGTTGTACAGAACTTTGTTATACTTGTTTTGACGTAAGCAATTCCTTTAAACACTGTCAGTTATTGATATTTCTAGAGTACTAGGACTTCAAGACCCAATCAGAATGGGAGGAGCCATTCTTTCAGATCTTACTCTCCAAGAGGAAACTTGGAGACAATGGAAACAACAAAAGTCTGGAAAACATTCACTGTATTACTTTTTGTTCCCAAACTAAAAGAGAAATTAATACATGATAAAGCTTGACAGTGTTTCCAAAGCTTATTTTGTTTAAGGCTTATATTTTTCGTTGTCTTCTACCGTAACATCTCCAGAAATATTCTGTGAAATAGGAACAGTCAGCTTGCAAATACGTTGTCAGTCCAGTTTCATGGATAGCTATCTGTATAGCGAGAGGTCACACTGGGGTGGAATCAAAAAAGATGTCCCAAGCTGGTTTCCTGTTTCCTTTGAAGTGTAACACATCCTGCAGCTGTCAAAATTACACAATACGTTTTCAGAAAGCAGAGATGATAAGACCGAAATGCTTCTGTTTTTGAGAATTAAAAAACTGTGGATGTCTGGTCACAGGTCACATATTACTGACTACCTATACTCTTGTTGGGTTCATTTATTAGTAGGAAAAAGTAAACATTTTTTTCAGGTTCAAGTATTAGATTATTTTAATTTGAGGAGTTCGTTGCATCTTTTCTAATTATGAATTAAAATGTGCTGGATGTAAAAATGGGATAAAATGCCTTTTGTAAAAGTAACAATACTAGTTTTAATTAATCCAATTTAACATAAGATTTTCTTAGGGATTAGATAGTGGTTTTTTAATAATTTGAGTAATAACAATTGGTTTTACTAAATAAAGTATGATTATTGGTATGCCTTATCTTTCTTTAAACAAATGCTGTATTTCCCTGGTTTAGGAAAAATTACAAGAACAAGGATTACAAAGTCACAAAATTCAAGTGCAAAATTTGGATGCTTCTGGATGTTTTAAATAATTAGAGCTGAAGAGAGGCCTTCATTCTCAGCGAGTCTTTCATTTTTACAAAATTATGTAAATATTGTTTTGGTATAAGCAAGATATTGTTATAAATTCAGACTGTTTCCTTCCTTAAACTTTTGTACAATTCATCATTACAGGCTTTTGAAAAGAATAATTATTTTTATTGGGGAGAATCAGAATGTTTTGTTTAAGGCAGAGAAAAACATTTTGAGGTGTACTGATTTTATCTGGAATTTTTCTGGCAAAACAGTAGCAATTTTGCAAAGCATGTGATTTTTCACTAGGTATTATTTTTCCAATGCTTTAGTGAATAATTCATATTGAAATAGGGGGGATGAGCTAGAAAAAGTTTGTATGGCCAGTCTCTGTAGTAGTGACAGTAATTGTGGCTGAATAATTGATGAAATATCATTTAAGTTTCATTCCCCTGCTTCTGCTAGTTGTAAATACATTGTGCTGTAGGCACCACATTCACACTTAATTAAACTGGTTAAAAACAAAAATCACTTTGCCTTTATCTTTTCTTTTTTTAAAAAAAAGAATTAAAATACAAACTATACACCTCAGTGTCTTAACATTAAAATAAACTAAAACGTCAGCATTAGCTGTTCAATTCGTTACACAGCTTACGACCTCAGCTCTGTTAAGCGTCTCACAAGCCATCAGTATTTACTGTTCAGTCACTGCTGACTTGCAGCGTTCAGAGTTATGGGTAATATTAACGATTACTAAATTGCAAATTACTTTTCATAGCTAAAACACTATGTTTTACCTATAAATGTGTAGCCTGTTGTAGAGATTCCAGAGCAGATGAAAGGTTTTCTTAACCTTATAGCAGATGTGCAAGTGCTTCTAATAACTATTCACAGTGCAAAATAGCTTTGCATAAGATTTATCTTTTACTACCTTTCTTTGCCCATAGTATAGCAGACTGTATAACTGCATGGGATCATGTTAATGGGCTGGCTGCTGCATACTTGCTCTAAGTTTTGTTAGATTTTTAGGTGGATCAACTTAGACATGAACTTCAATTGATGCCTTCCATTGAAGCTGCTAAGAACTTTAGTTCAGAGGTTATATTTAACCCCCTATCGGATAAGGCTATACCCAGACAAATTCAGTGTATAAAAACAAAGTGCAGATTCAGCAATTCATTTAAGCTGTTAACTTCTAATTGGCTCTAGTTTTCTACTATTTTCTTACCTTTTGTAAGTTTTTGAATTTGTAGGGCTGTGTCAGTACCATCTACCAACAAGCATGCTGAGCTGCATAAAAGTTCAAGTAGTCAAAAGTCAAAAATAGTGGGACTTTCTGTGCAGTTGCCATGCACAGTGCTTGTTGTGACTGCTGAGTCTCAGGTTTCCTATGTTGAGACAACTCTTGAAGATAGGCTCTGTTTTTTTGAATTTAAAAACTTTAGTTTTGATAACTGTAAAGCAGTATTTCTGTTCTCTCTTCCCCAGTTATTCCTTTCAAGGAATTTTCCATAGTTCTTTGACGTTAAGTCATTTATAATTTTCCTATTCACCAGAGCACTGTAATCTTTACTGTCTATTAACATATAGTCACTGCAAGACAACCCTAGCTTATTAGGTCTCAAAAAAAAAAAAAAAAAAAAAAGCCTGCTATTAAATATCTATTACAAGGGTAGGCGTCCTTTAATTAAAGCACAGAGGAAAAAGTATTTTGCTAGTATTTAGAAAAATACTCATTATAGTTGACATGTTCTGGTTTTGGAGTCAACAAGAAATGAAAAGAATCCTATTTATTCAAGGTTGTAGAAGAGAGCTTGTTAAAAATCACTGTGTCTCTGAAGTGCAATGCCAAACCGTTTATACTTTTTAAATGTGTGAAGTTTGAAAGGTAGAATGGGCTGATGTGTTTTGCAGTTCCTCATTAATATGCATTATCATTGAAAAAATAGTTTAGCTTATTCTCTTTTTTATTAGTAAAGCTATAACTGGGTGATCCTTGGGAGGCTGAAAATACCACTTCTGAAACGAATGTCAGAAAATCATACAAATTTAAACTTTTGAGTGTATCTTCTGAGACTGTGTGCTAGTTCTTGCTTTTCTGACACTTAGGCCCCTGTCCCTGTAGTTAATCTTGCAGAAATGTTGGGAATTTTAACGTGCTATGGGTCACGTAAGATTCAAAGTCCATTAATGCCGTTAGAATACAGGCCAGCAGTTGGATTTAGAGACTTCTATTTTACATCTATATCTCTTGATTTGTATGGTTTCATGACTGAATCTTCAGACTTGTTAGATGCTAAAACAGCATAGGCAAAGTGTTAGTGCTGGACTAGCTTATCAGTGGATTTGACTGGGAATAATTAGTTCTGGAAGAAGACAATGGAATATCTTGGGAAGATAAAAGGCAAAGGGAGGAGAATTAATAAAGTTATTTTTGAAATTAAGCCTGCTAGATAAAGGCATAATTGTCAGCTGAGTAGTTTTGACTGGTGTGATGCTATTGGCATTGGTAGTTGCGTACGCTGGTATTACTGGGGGTTCTAAACGCCTGTAAATTAAAGGCAGCATATCACTGTGGCAGGTTTCCCCTTGCTAGGGCCTTGTTATTGTAATTGTCCCTGGGGGATGCAGCAGTGAGCCCAGTCTGTACTGGGGCATTTCTTTTGTAATGCTGACCTGAGGTAGCTGGAGCCTGTGGTGTCGAGCAGGTGGCAGTGTCCACCGGCAGTGCTGCCTGCCCTTCCCATCCATGGCCCTGCCAGGGAGGAGGGCAAGGGACCAGGTCAGAGTATGCAAGGAGGGTGCTGTTGGATGCAGGGCAGAAGCAGAACCTTTGATCTCTGTAAGTATTTTCTACTAAGGATATTGCTGCCAGCTCTCTAGATTCGCATGGACTTGGGCAGCATCAAATACAGATGTGTTCTTTCTTGAAACTATCACTTCCTTGGCACTGACAGGAGACCAGCAAGCATCTCAATGATGGCTGTAGGGCTGTGAAGGAAATCCAATATGTGTTTTTATAACATTTTTATTATTCCGCAGTAGACAGCCACCGCCTTTTACATAAACAGTGGGTGGCAAATTCAGGAGCTGAAGTTCGGCAGTGATGAGATAGCTCATGTAAATTTATTTTGTGTAACTGTTTCCACATTTGTTTGGAAAAATAAGATGTATGTATATTTGAGGTACATGTATATTTTTTTATCCTTCACGCTGTTACTTTGTCATCTTTCATTCTATGTTGGGCAAGGATTTTGTGCTTTTACTTCTAATCAAAACTGCATTATAAGTAACTCCACCTACTTAATCTGTCCAGGAGTGAATAAGCAGCATTCTGACATCATTAGACCAACATCATTTGGATTTTAGTGGGAAATACAGATTTGAAGGTCAGTGATAGAAAAATTAATGTTGGGTTATCTAAAAACTGACAGTACTTTGCAAGTCTGCTTAGAGATCAGAAGTGATGTAATTTCAGCAGGATGGATTAGTTGTCAAAGCTTTGAAAGTATGCAAAAATGTAATTCATCATCGGGTTTTTCAGCTCTGTATATTGCCAGTAGAATTTTGTGAGTGTGTGTGGTATGAATAATTTGCCACCATTCAAATGTATAGGAGGTAAAGAGAATCAAGATTTTGTGTCATGGTACTTCCTTCCATTGTGATCTGACCTACCTGGCCAGTTTCAGTTGCATGTTAGTCCTGTTCTGTCTTAAAAAAAAAAAAATCACATTGTTTTTCTTTACCTACCCTATTCCAGGCCTTCCTCTTAAAATATATCCTTGACAACTGTCCCATTTCTCATTGATTGGAAAGAAGGTGGTCATGACTTTCCAACCATACTCTGTCAATTTGGAAATAAAAGATACTGCTCTGTCAAATGTTGAGAGAAATTCTCGTTTTGAAAAAGAAGAAATTGTCTAGCTAGCATTAAACAAAGGCAGGAAGTGAAGCGTTTGTTCGTTTTATGAAGTCTGGTGAATTCTGATAATGAATCCTTTTACATATATGATATTGAAGCTTTTCTAATTCCAGGCAGATAAGAAATAAAAGTTACATATTTCAGCTTCAAAGACAAAACTAACCTTTTATCACCTAATTTAACAATCTTCTTAGTAAAATGTCTTAGAAGAATGTGAAATGTTATTAAAATAATAAAAAAGCACCATCTTTGAATAGCAGGGTTTTTTTAATTGCCATAATCAAAGAAAAAACATTTCCTTGCTTGCTTTAAATAGATCCTCTTAATGACAGGTTTTTCCTTAATGAGGAGGAGAACAAAGGAACAACTCTGTGCATTTTGGTGTAACTTTGGTATGACAAAAGTTCTGACTTTTGACAGCTTGCTCTAGGAAAATAGGAAAACTGCAAGTGGTTTAGTTAATGTGTAACTATGAATAGCTAGTTTGCATTTTAAAACATAAACTTCTTTATATTAGCATTTGAAAATATGTTTTAAGTAGAAAAAAAAGCCAAAGATATCTTACACTGCAGGTCGCATAGTGTCTTAATTCACACTTTTTTTTTGATAAATAATACCAAGTATCTTTTAAAATTGGGCATTCTTGTTTAGTAATCTTCTGTGAATTTTGTGAGTGATAAATAGCTTAGAAAAATTATACAAGTCAAGGAGTTTTTGGAGAGAACTTGTTCTAATACTAAAACTAGAAGGGGAGACCTCTAACATACCGATTAGTAAATAACAGCAGTTAGTGCTACTTAAATTCATGTGGTCAAGTTAACTGATGTGTGATAATACCTAATAGCAAAGGAGAAGATAATCCTATACTTAATGGTGATCAGATTTTCTGCAGTTGACTAAACCTCAAAAGAATGTTCTACATGTGGTTCTTTGCAGAGAGCATTGTTGGTTTTAATAGAAGAGATTAATTTGGTCTTAACATCTAAGCAATAAGTCAGGTAAAATATGAAAATGTACAGGAGGGGTAGAAATCTGTTTTTAATATTGGATCTTAAAGCAGCTTAGTGAGTCCCATTTATTTTCTAAGGAATCGTATTCGTTTTCAGAAATTGCTGGGTTCTGTAAAACTTAGGAGGAGTGAATCCTTCTGCTACGAAGAAAATTGTGGATGCCTTTCTGGTGTGATAATAGCAGCATAGTTACCCTGCTGCAGTGTCTCCCATACCTTCGTGGGGAGTTGCACCTCTGCCAGAGGTGGCTGCTGTGTGCTGGTGGGTGTCTTGGGCTTGAGCCATTGCCAGAACATCTGCCTGTGCCTGCAGACAGCCAGGAAGGGTAACAGGGTAACCCTGGGAGGTGCAGCGGGCTTTCCCAGCTTAATATCACTATTCCTGTTGTGTCTTTCCCCTGAATTTCTTAAATTTAGCCTAAAAGTACACAGATGTTGGATGAGACAAGAAAGGGCACCAAGGTGGAGCTGCCAATGACGGGGCAGCAAGAGGAACTGGAGGGCAAAGCTTGGCTGCTCTGCAGCAATGAATTCAGAAATTGCTGCCCTGCTGAGGAGGTGGGGCACTGGTGTTTTCAGGCAGGAGGGAATGTTTGCACCTCTATAAGCTTTTTGCTATTCTGTCAAATTGTACTTATTTTACAGCCACAGGCTGCTCCAAGAACAATTATAGTTTTTGATTGTGTACTAAGACTGATAATTGTTTGATACCAGTTTAATTGGAGAGGAAATGGCCACCAGCTTTTGAATGGCAGGAATGCATGTAGTTTCTTTTGCTGTCCGTAAAACTATGAATCGCAGAAACATATGGGTAGAATTATGGCTGTTATCTGAAACATATATGAGATACAGGGCTGGGGAACGTCTCCCTCCAGTCCACCCCTCCAGTGGCATCTGCTGGAAAGGTTACTGTACAGAAGCAGTTTTGTAAGAATTTCCTCCCTTCTGCTCACTTTTCTCTCAGAAGCATCTGGTGCAAAAATGAACTGGAATATGAAACTGGATTCATTATTAAAATAAGAGATTATAATTTCCACGTCATTCTCTCTATTACCCACCCCCTACTGTTTGATAGTAATCTAGTCTCATAATGAAATTCATGAGGCTGCAACAACAAAGGAGCTCATAGAAGAGAATAGGAGCTTGTCAGATGGTATAGATTTGCATACTAATGAAGATTATGATGTTATTAATATTACAAAAAACAAAGTAGTATCCAAATGAGGAATGATAGATCACAATTAAACTCCAAAAATAAATTAAGGAATGTATTCTGCAATATAGCTACATCTTGCCACTACTGAAGACAGAAGTAAACCCAGTTCTTGTAACTGAATTATTTTGATTTGTGTGTCACTTCAAGAAGGTTAATAAATGTAGACTTGTAATATGTTTTATGTTCTGTACTTTATTGGAAAAAAGGACTCAAAACTTCAATTATTTTCAAGCTGCAAAGGCTGTTCACAAAAAGTACAATGGATGGGAGTTCATAGGACTGAGGTTCAGAAGAACATCATGCCTTTGACTTCCAAGTGTGAGGTTAAGACAGGAGGCTTATCCACCATTGGGTTTTTATTCCTGTCTTTGCTAAAGGATTCTTGATTTAACTTTGGACAACCTTATGATAGTTCCCTTTGCTTGTTTGTTCAGTAATACAGGTTCATAGACTGCACTGAGATCAGGAAAAGAAGGGCAAAGTGAAACTAAAGCTTCAACAACTCACATAGCAGGCTTTCCATCTTCCATGTCTTTTGAACAGTTAAAGGTCTTGGTTTGCTCCAAAAAGAGCACTTGGCGTTTGCTAAGTCTTATGTCAAATGACAATTTGAGCAGCAGTTTTCTGGGCTTGATTCCCCTTTATTTCTGCTTTGCATGATAATGATGCCTGTGCAGAGACACATGTGATGCTCTCAGAGCAAGGTGGTGGTGTTTTTAGATCTACTAGAAAGGGATCCTAAAGTGCAGGACAGTAGACACCCTCACTTCCAGTGGATTTGCTTTTCAGTTAAAATATGGAACAGTGAGGGTTACCTGTGTGCATGCAGCACTATGATTTTCCAGATTATTATTTGCTACAGTTCAGCAAATTGAATGTGTGTGTTTGTGAGGAAGATGAGGAGGGTCAGGTTCTCACAACATTTGGCTGCCATGAGAAGCTTATTCTGTAGCTCCAAAACCACAAGGAATTAATTCAGCCTAAGAGAAGCCTCTGTCAGTCAATGGGAGAATTATAAAAAAGCTGGAGTGTCTCATTGCACGGGTGTGATTGAAGATGGTGATGTGTTTGTGAAGATTTCAATGACTCTTAGGGATCATGATAGAGTTGAGTGAAATTTAGTGTTTGTCCATGTTTGTGAGCCTAACAAAGCAATTCTTGCTTTTCTGTTACACTGTAACTTATCAGAGTAGTTTTGCTCAAGTTAAAGTAGTCCAAGCCTTAAATCTAAGTCGAGAATGATGCTTTGACAATGAAGCTTGATAAGGACAAATTGCACCCTGCAGACAGTCAGATTGGTGCAGTTTTGACGCAGTCATTGTGGGAGCAGGACTCAGTAGTGTGCACCTAGGAGGTCTG
Source organism: Falco naumanni (assembly GCF_017639655.2). Taxonomy (NCBI): domain Eukaryota; kingdom Metazoa; phylum Chordata; class Aves; order Falconiformes; family Falconidae; genus Falco; species Falco naumanni. The sequence continues at coordinate 11,282,925 of NC_054068.1, forward strand.
CAAATCACAGGTGCTAAAAAATCCCAGTGTCACACCTTTGCTGCTCTAAAGGGGTTTCTGTATGTTTGTGATGTTTCTGAAGGAAAGGTGAGATACAGGCAGCCGTTTTGTACTCCAGTGCTGGTCAGCCTCTTGCAGAGCTGTAGAATGGAAATACAGGAGCCAAGGAGGGGAGGTGGCAGATGCTGAACATCAGCAGAGGACTCTGCCGTCCAGCTCCACAGCCTGGGGGAACACCCCAGCCCACAGCCAGCTTCCTCAGGCTCTGTGCAGGAAACAAGAATGGGTCCATTATGCAAATCTTTCTGTAAAGAGAGCCATGGATTCATGTTCAAATATTTTTAAGTGTCTTTGTTTATAAAATTTTGCCTTAGGCAGATATTTCTTTCACATTTAATTTTAAATAATGGGTTTAATGTGTTTCACATTAGAAGCAGCTTAATTCTTTTTAGGGATTGTGAAATAAGTGGTTTCATAATAGTGTCCTATGTTTAGTAGCCTCTTTAGAGCTTGATAGATTTCCAGTATCTCTTTCCTTTTTCTCATGATAACAAAAGGTTCTCACTTCACTGTTAATGTGGATTAATAAATCTACATTAAATAAAACATGTAGGAAAGTGACAGTTCTGACAGCCAGAATTGTACTCATTTGTGATGTCTTCTTTCAGAGGCATTGATGAGTGAGCAACAGTTCCTCGTAGTACTGCTTTATCTGATCAAAAACATTTTAAATTTGAGAGAACTAATACAGTACAGTGGCCTGGGAAGAGTACTGCTTGTTTAGTCTCTTCCCTGTCAGTGCAGAAGTCTTCTCTAGCGGCTGTTTGTTGGTGTCTGCCTCATCACAGACAACAAGATGGATGACGGTACCTGCAGGATAAGCTATGCATGGCAGACACTGGGATATGTACTTCCTGATGAACAACTGCAATTAGGAATTATGTGGATCTTTTAGCAGGACCTCTGACAGACCCACTCTGCCCTCTTTGGTTGCAAGGAATGTGCATCTCTAAACCTCCTTGCTTTAGCTGTTCTCTTTCCTCAGGCTCCTAGTGTACTTCTTCACAATTTTGCATTAGTGTCTTTCACTGATGAGAGGAACCCCTTGTGAGGTTGTCACAACCTGCATGTTCGACTACTGTATATCTGAGCACAGAGCTGTCAGCTTCTTCCCTAAGCCAGAGTTTACTGTGCAAGCCAGATTGAGCTGATCTGAGCTGGTGGAAGTGAGAAATTACTTCTTATCACAGGCTAAGGCAATTGGGTGGCTCAGTTGTACTGGCCTTGATAGATATTGCAGAGAGGCTGTGCTAACTCCTGGGTTAAGGCACAAAGACACAGGTCAGAGGACTGGGACTAGAACAACGAACTCTAATGGCAGAGGGACCAATCTGTGTAAAAACGTCATTGCAAGTCTGAGATGGGTTTGTAATTTGTACTTCTCTATTAAACAGTGCTAATCCCTTGATGTGAAACAAATTCAGAGAAATTTTTGGGTTCCTCTTAGCAACCCTTAAACCCTAATTTTTCAGACTTACTCATAAAATACCACTTTGGACTGTCATATATTCTGACTATGAGGTAGAAGACTGTACTTCCGTTTCTGACTTTTATTGCTTATGAAGACAATGATAAATAGAAGTTTAATACAGTTTTGACTAAGACTGTAGTTTTCTCTTTGCCTTCCTCAACATTGACAATGATCTAGTACCTATTTGCCAGTATATGCATTAGTGGCCTTTAGACAAAGCACAGCGGTAGCCTGGTATTTAACAGTACAATAATTGCATGACAGCATCGTTTAATGGAAGTCTTTGTAAAACTGGAGGCAAAAGAGCTCTTACAGCTTTTACTGTGTTCAATAAGACTTATTTTTAACATCTTTCTCAAGGAACTAGGGACTGTTTTGCAAATGTTATACTTTATTGTTTGTTTTTCTTCAGTGGAGCACAGTGACTATTTAGTATGGGGAGCTAGGGTGTTTAGCAAAGCCACCGTGCTCCTTCCTTCCTTCCCTCCTTCAGGTATGGTAACAGCTGTCTGTGCTGTTTCTGTGAGTCTGGTGCTGGGCTGAAATGTTGCTTCGCAGTGTGTTGGTACGGCTCGCTAGTACATTCAGGTACCAAGGGCAGTCTTAGTTGTGGTTTGCGTAGCCCATTAACATTGCTGGGATTTTGATGGTACTGGGGCCGAAGCTTCCTTTCCTTGTTCCTCCCCTGAAATCATGTTAGTTATGAGGATATTGCTTTATGCAACAGAAATGAATCCATTATCTGGCAGAGAATCAGTTTCTACAAAATATAACTGTTGAGGTCAGAAGCACTTCACTTTCTTCTTCCAAACAGAAATGTCAATACAATGCAATTTTCAGTTCTCTTGAACTGGTGCATAGCTCTGAATGAGTTCATAGCAGGAAGTGCTATAATAGCCTCCATTCACTGTTGTTGCAGCCCACACTGTTTTTCATCCAAGAGACATATGCCATTGACCAGATCAAGGCTCTTGCTTCATCCGTATGAAGTATCTACTCAGAATGAATGCATTTGCCCCGCTAACAGTGAAGTCTGATTTTTCTCTGATGTGTGAGCCTGCTTTGCAGAATTCAGAGACCATTGTTTCTGATTTGACAGAGACAATGAAGAAAATGGATTTCTAGAAATTTCTGCTTATCCTTAATTTTTGTGGTAATCTCTAATGAAGGTACTATAGGCCAGGGCAACCTCATTTAACTTGCAGCCTGCTCTACTTTGAGCAAGGGGTTGCACTGGTGACCTCCAGAGGTGCCCTACAACCTGAATTTTTCTGTGATTCCGTGACACTCTTGCATTTTAGCAGGTCATCGCATTTCTACTGTGTTCATATTTTGTACTGGCTAATGCTACCTTTCGCAGCTCCACATGTAAGAAACTTTCCTTTCCTTTGGAAACATTAAGGTCTCTGTTGCACTTTCAGTGATTCCCGAAAGAATTAGAAACAGATTGTATGAATTCTATTTATGAGTATTTTTGAACAGAGCTATGAGACACAGCTGGGCTTAGGGAGTTGGTGGGTCTTGGTAGGAGCAGGTGAATACAGGAGAGTGTTCTGAAGAAAAATGTAAGTTGAATCCTAGTACTTAAGAGGTGATTGCTCTGAAGCTGTGCTTCCTTACTCATTTCAGTGTGATCATGATTTAAATTACCTGTCTGCTGTTTCTTTTCTGCAAGAATTTTGCCTGTAAGTGGTGCCTAAAGCCATGTTCTGCAGAGCCAAAATTTTGCTATTTGAGGTTCAATTGATTTCCCCTTCAGTTTAAAGGGAAAGCTCCAGGACACCAAACATCAATACTGTGACATTGCAGATATGCTGGGCAGCTGATGTTAAATGCATTGCACGTTTGAATCTTTTCCTGTGGCTTTCCCTTTGCTCAGATGCCTTTTGCAATTTCTGAATTCTTTTTCCCATCACAGCCTCATTCCCCTTTTAGTTCTTCTTATTGTATAAAGTCTCTTTTAAAAGAGAGAAAAAAAAATTTTTTTCAAAGGAATTTCTGTACTCGGTATCATTATTGTGTGTCTGTTTTATGTCTCTCTTGCTTCCTAAAACAATTACCTCATCATTTCAGATCTACTTGTATATTAACAGCTAATCAGCTTTTTACCCTCTGGTCTTCGTGCCCTTCTTCACACAGTTTCTGACACTGTTATCAGCGCGCCTCCCCTATTTTGTTCACTATTTAATTTTTGTATCACTCTGTCCTCTTTCATCTCTCTGTGCCATGCATATTTCAGTGTAGCTTCTCTTCTACCCAATTAATTTTGTTCTATTTCCTCTGCCATTTGAAGAAGCTTCACTGGTGAAATAGTTCACATAATAGAATTCCCTTTCCATGTGCTCAGTCTATAGCAGTATATAGGCCCGATCACCCACAGAAGTCACTGGCATAACTTAACTGGCAGCAGTGCTGCAGACATTAGCCCTAGATAAGGTACAGTGGTGCTGCTTTTGTGCCACTTTCAAACAAGCTCTTTGGGGTAATAACGAGCCGTGTCATCTATTGCCAGCATGGTTAGAGATGAGAAATGAACGGCGTACCCGCTAGCATTTCCTTAAACACCACAGACAGCCTCACAGGGGAAATCTTCAAAGCAGTAACAATATTAAGAAACTGAACCACGCAACTAACAATATTTTTATAAGAATTTTCTTTAAAAAGCCTTTGCTTTACTTGTGGAAGACTTAATGTGTCTGAAGTATTTGGCTCCGTGAAAGAAAAAAGAAGTAACCTCAAGTTTACATGCAAGTTGGCAGAATTTTAACAAATGAGCCTTCAGGTTAGTGCTGGCAGGATAATGCTTTAGTGCTGATAGCCTTCCAACACTTTCTGCAATTTTTATCATCGGTCTGGAGAGGATGGGCAAGTTCTCCTATAATTTACTACAAAGAGATCATAAAACAGAGAAGTCCTGAAGAAAGATCCCCAGTGGTCTTTTAATGTCCTGTACAGCTAAATCCTCTTTTTGAACCTTAACTGAATTTGTCCCTTAACAAAAAGATGGCTAGTTAAAACAGATTAATATCTTCACTGTTTGCATTGCTTTAACTCACAGTTTAAAATACAAACAGTGTAGGCAAGCACAAAAGCCCTGTTTCCGATTGTGATTGTGATTTTTAAGAAGGTTCATTCACAATCAAAATAAGTCACAGGAGCCAATTTTTCTCTTGGGCCTCATGAAAACCAGTAATGAATGACACTAATTTCAGTAAGGGAGACATCATATGTGGATGTTACTAGTAACATTTATCAGTGTTTTTCTGGTGTATGTTCAGTAGTGTAATTCCTGATTTACAGCAGCAGGTCTGCACACAATTCATCTAAAGGCATTTTGTAACTTTGTCATGCGGGGGTTTTTTGCAATAATTGTAAACCTTTTTCACCTGGGAAATAATCTTTATCCTTCTTGTGGTTAAGGCTTTGTGGTTGAGTGTAAACAGAATAATTACCAAAGTGATACATTTCCTTCCCTTAGAGTAGTAGACTCTAAATGGACTCAAAGGACATCAGGGAGTTACATACTGAGGAAAAAATGATCATGTAGCATACTGCAGTCAGTACGGAGATCTACATATTTTTAATTCATGTTAAACCTATGAAAGAAGGTGGTGTTTTCAAGTGGAGTTAAAAAACCAAAACCCCACAAAAAAGCCCCACCCATTTTGATCCTGTATATTAAGAAGAATTTTTGCTATCTAGATTATCGGATTTCATGTATGTATATTAGCAGTCAAAATGTTGAATTAAATTTTTAAAAGTGCTGAAACGACACTGTGAAACATGCCTTTATTTCCCCAAATCTGAAAAGTAACTGCAAACTTCATCTCCTCAGTCTGCAGAGCCCAAAGAGCTCACTAGGTATGTCTCAGCTGTGCTGGGGGGAGGCAATACTTGGCCAATAGTAGTGCAACAAAATAAACTTAATGACAAGACTCCTGTTGGCTTCCAAGGAGCAGGATTTAGCTTTGCACTTTCCAAAAATACTGGTGGTTTTGTAGGGTCTGATTTTGTATGAACAGTTGCTGAATATCTGGTTCTTGTGTACCATATATTGTGAGAGGGGGGGAAAAGGAGTTAGATGTCTTGGTAACGGATTTGCTCCAACCTCTAAATCATTAGGTATATAGCTGGGTTTTGTACTTGCATTTGGTGCCTCTTCTTGCAAATTTCTTCTCGGCAAATGTAGGCTAAGTTTAAAAAGTCAGTTCCATGATGTCCATATATAGCTGAAAAGATGATGTGAAATCTGAACTATATGTTAATCTTGCTGGGGTTCAATGCTGTGGCTCCAGAGGGCCTATGCACCAGGTACATGCACAAGAACACATCGAGGCTTAAAATGTGTACTTCCTAGGGACCACTTGGAGGTTGCAAGTACTTGACTACGTGATGTTCCATTCTCATTAGAACTGTTAATTCTAACTAATGTAGGATTTTTTTTTCAGATAAGAAGCTTTGGAACCTGGTTTCGTCAGTAGTAGAATTCCAGATCTTTTAAGTGTGAGTCTGCAAAACACAATTTTAAGATGAATTTGATTTTTATTTACTTCCTGTTTCCAAGTAAATTCCTGGTCACATACAAGAACTTTATATGTTGCCTTCTGGCAGTCCTTGAAAGAATTTTTTTTCATAGCAATTAGGCATGCACCACTTTAATTTACAGTTCTTTCTAAGAATAACTAGAAAGCACTTCAATCAAGGCATCTTTTGTGTGTGTAAATGACTTGCATGCATTGTGGTGCTTGAAGTTCTGAGAAAATTTGGTTTTGTGTGTCAGAATAGGCAATACAGCAGGATTTTATTGTGATCATAATTTAACATAGTATCCAGCAACAGAACCATAGTTAGGGTATTAGTTCAGTATTTGGACTGGTGCACAATTGGAAACATAGGAAGAAATATTATAGGATATATATAGGACCACAGGTGAAAAGACACTCAGTAAAATATTCCTCATTTATTGGTGGAATAGCAAAACCAGTTCACATGCTGTGTTCATGTGTTTTCCTCCTGCTTCAGACAGTATCAGGCTTCCTTTGAATATGATGCAACATCAAAGTGTTAGGAAGCTTATAAAAAGGAAAAAGAGAAGGGAATGTGATTTGAATGAACTCAATATGGGCTTTCTTAGTATACAGAGCAATATATTTTAGCACACAACTAGGCAGACTGTTTTGTACTGGGAATGTTTTTTGTAGTGCCTGTGACCCTATGAACAGCTAAACTGTGATTAGATGCCTTTGCCTATACATTTCCTGAAAGCAGGTCTTCTGAAGTGAGCAATGCATGCTGAGCTAGAAACTTATTTGAAATCCTGACTTGACCAGTTCAGATATGTGCTGAGGAATGATGAAATTATTTTTGTAAAGGCAGATCGGCCTTCCAGAACCCTAGGGAATGATGCCCTTCAGTTCCTGGCAGGATCGTGGCATCCAGTTTTTAAAAGGCACGTACAAAACGGTACTTCGAAGTCAGTATCTAAATGAGTCGTTGTCCTAGTAATTGGTTTGACTTGCATCTTTTTGAAGGCAAAAGCAAGAAGAGTGCTTTTTTTGGTTGGGACTAAACACAATTTATAATATTGCTATGTTATTAAAGATTGTAGGAGGAGAGTATAATATTAAATGAGAAGAGTGTGATGGGCTACTTTGGAGGCAGAGGCAAGAGTGTGTCAGTCGACTGTGGCACAAGGTGGGAGATAAGAGGAAAAACTGAAAGCTGAATACAAAAGAGTGCTCCTCTCTCCTGCGCACGTATGCAACAATTAGATCAAAGACCACGATAAGCATGAGCTTGATGAAATTTAAAGTTGGCAGCACTGCCTGTTTGGGTAATGAGGTGTCAGTAGAGTGAAGATCACAAAATGTAACTACAAAAGAAGCAAGCCTGCCAGGCATTGTTAAACCTTTGCTTTTGACTGCAGTCTGAAGATTCTCCTGAATCCTTTATGCAATGAAAATTTTAAACAATGTGATTAACCTTAACTATGTCATTAATATAACACTGGATTTGAAACATGCTGTGCAGTCTCGGTTGCACCCTCTCTGTTAATCTGGTATTTGTAATTGATTAGGGTGCATAATAGTAGGCAAAAAGATGCACTTCAATCAACTGGGTACCACCTGTACACACAAGAGCACAAGAGACTCCTGCTAGAGAAGCATTCATAACTTAAACGACACAAAGGAATAGGAGTGAATAGATACAGATTCTAGTTGTTACCTGTTATGCTAAAATTTGAGATTATTAAAATTGAGAAGCTTTGAATAGTTCACAATTCAAACTTTATGTACAATTTAAGCATCAATAGTACTACTATGTTATACATAATCAAGACCGTAACTATCCATAGAATTTAACCAAATGGGCCATTATTAATTCTACTGAAGTTAATGAGTGCTTTTCTACTGATTCAATTTGAATCAGCATTGGATACAAATACTGCTTTAATTTTATGATAACTTATTTAAAAAACCAGAATGCTTTTGTACCTGCTTCCGTTCAATAAATGCCTGAGCCATTCTGGGTCAGTAAGAATCTTACATACTTTCTTTAATTCTGGATATTTGCCTGAAGTTACTACACATGGAATTCCTCAAAGCATTTCCTCGATGGCTATTTTCAACAATTCTTAACTGTTGCTTCGAATGAAAACCACTTATTTTTGTGTCTACTTTCATGTGTTTACCCTGGTAAATACCAGGGTAAATTTATTGCATTATATTTTATTTACTGTATTATAATACAATAAGCTCTGGAAAGATGCTAACACACTCTTGTGTTACACATCACCATTTGAGAAATCTCAGTGTCTTAGCGGAGGGATCTTCCCCAAATGATACGGTTGGAAAACTGAGGTGTAAATATATGGGCTTTACCTGAAATCACCAATTTGTAGCTATGCTTAGCCAGTGGGAGAACCTGACAGTCCTGTCCCCCACTTCTGCAATATACCTCCTAGGCAGTCCTATTCCAGTCTTATTTTACCATTTTATTGCCATAATTCCATTTGTTAGCCAATATACCTCAGATGTTTGAGAAACTTGGGTCTTAAGTCTTACATACTCTATAAAACATGCCGGTTCTTACTGGATTGAATTATTTCACTAGAAATGTATCTCAAAATCTGGTTAAAAGCTGTGATTTTTATTTTGCATGGTTTCTGCAGCAGGGTGTTACGACTTCATGGAGCTGCATGATGCTACCAACTAGTGTGTTAGAAAAAAAACATGAGGCTGTGAAAGTTATGCAGATCTTGTGATGCAGAGGCTTTCTGCCTGCAAAGTAGGTGATTGTTCTGAGACAAACTGATCACACAGTTTGCCCCGTATTTCCTACTATCCCATCTGCCAGTAAATATTATTCAGGCAAAATACTGAAGCTCCTTATTTTTATTTTATCTTTCAAATTTTGACACCTAGAAATTGAACTACTTATTTTAAAATATCCTTCATCATCTTTCACTGAGATTTTGATTAAGTGATGACTGGTTTATCTGAAGTGTTGCCCTTCACAGTAATCTTTGCATGTCAGCATGATGAGTGCAGCTTTATTTGGCTAATGTTATTTTTCAGGCTATCTTTGGTATATTTTTCTCAGGGATTGCTATGCATTTTTTTCTCCCCTTATTCTTCCTTGTAAGAATTATGCCTAACTTCTAACAGAGTGCTAGATTTATATAAAACTCATGATAGTATGTGCAAGTTTGTGAAATTAATCTGATCCTCTGGTTTGTACTTTCAAATAGATACTTATCCTTTGCTAAGTAACAGGAGTTTTGTAGCATTTTAAATGACCCTTTGAAAGGCTTAATTAAGGGATTGAACTTTCACGGAGGGTAAATGATCATTCCTTAACATTGTGGCTTATTTGTCTTACTGCAGTTTTATCAATAACCTGATCACTTTTTCTTTGTCATCTATTTTTATTTTTCCTTTAGCCTACTGTATTGTGGGGGAATTAACCAAATAATGAAGACAGAGTTATTTTAATTGTCTCCAGTCAGATTTTCAAATTCTCATGACCACTGTATCTGAGTGCCTGTTTGAAACGATTAATTGGTGACAAGTCAGGCAGGGAGGGTGGTGGCAAAACCCAAATTGCAGACACGTTTGTTTTTAATTTAAAGAATCACTTTGCTTCAATGGTCACATTCATCTGCTACCTTAATGTGCAACAAAATATGAACAAACTTAATTATCTAGTTGCAAAATGTTTCAGTATCTAGAAAATGCAGTACTTAACAAACCTGTGAGGAGGAGGCACTTAACTCCCTGATGTTAATGGTCTTTAGAGTATAGCCTGAAATAAAGTATCTACCTCAATATACTAATTGTTCATATATTTATTCTTAGTAATGTCTTGACTATTTTGAGCTATTGATAAAGATTTCATTCATATTTAGATTTTGGTGAAGAAGGATGTGATTGTTGCTGAAGTTCCTTTACTACTGATTGCACAAGATCCTCCTTTTGCAGTTTTCTCTGCTAGTTGACTTTTCTGAATTAATTGATTTAAATGGATTTCTGGTTCCACGTACCCTCAGGTATCCTTATGATAAATCAAAGCTACCTTGAATTTATCTACCTTTTCATATTATACACTATCTACAGGAAAGCCTGTCAGTACCAAATGTTAGACTGTGTCTGTTTTATGATGTTCGTGTAGAATTGTTAGTCCAAACTGCTGAAGAGTTCTCTTCAATTAATGGAGGGAAAAAAATAAAAGAAAGAAAAGAGGGTGTCTTTAAAGAACAGATATGTTCTCAGAGAAATTAAATACTATCAGGAGCACTTTACATTCCTTGGCAGGTTTGCATGTTGTGCACTTGGGGAAGAAACATGTATTCAGAGTTCTGTGAGGTAAGCAGCCTATTTTAGCCTGGAAAAAGAATAGCAGAAAATAAACAATAATGAGCAAAGTCTGTCTAAACCTCTGCTTCATGCTAATAACCAGAAAAGTGCAGAACTTATGCTGACAATTCAGTCAAAACAGCTAGGTCCTAGGTCATCTGGGGGAACAAAATGCTAGATTTCAATCACTGTTCAAGAGGCTGGATTGCTAAAACTGCTTTGAAGTTCTCTCTTGATGTTCTGTTGAGAGGTTGAGAATCAAAACTGCAGAGAAGTTAAGGAAAAGAAGCAATACCTGAAAAAAATAAGTTCATAGGCTTTGCGTTCAGGTGGGTTTTTTTCAGGTTTTGCTTTACAAGAATGTTTTAAAAAATAGTCTTCAGTGGTCGAAGAATTGCTGAAACCAGTCTAACTATCCCAAAATGAAAACACAGACTTAGAAGCTAAATTTTGGGCTGCTGATTTTGAATGTGTGTTCCTGATCTCTAGAGTCATGTTAGGAGATGCTATATTTAGAAAGTGGCTTTGGTGATCTCATGTTACCCATAGTTCTTAACGCCTAAACCTTTTGTTTATTCTGAAGGTGTTGCAGTTTCTTGTCTGAGCTAGTCTGATTGTCCAATTAAAAGGTGATTTCTTGCTGTTCAATGTGTCTGTTGGTATAATTTTTTTCATCACAATCAGTCATTCACAATGGCAATCAGTTGATTTGAATTTTATAGCACCGGCAGTGTCGTGGCTGTCTCTCTGAGACAAACTTCCCACTAATTCCTCTTCCAGTATGAGAACTCCTATTACCTCCGAATTGCATCGACTTTACTGCAGTATGCATAATACAATAAATCAGGAGCAACAGTTAATGAAATTGTACTGTAAGGTACATAACAATATAAAAAAAAAAGATAGGAGTATTTTTAGGTATATAAACTCATTACTGTAATTTCACTTTCCCTATGATATCTCTTCTTTCTAGCCAGGGTAATGATCTGTCTTATCACTA